>NC_133121.1:158832627-159155336 GCF_033568475.1 Henckelia pumila | reverse complement strand
GCTCAGAGTGGGAATTTTTCTAGACCTACAGCTTAGCCTGAGAGGCAGAATTTTGCTGTTCACTCCTTCCAGCCTCAGCATCAGAACAGACAGGGAGGTAACCCGAATGCGAACCAGCCTCCGAGACAGCAGGCACGAGTCTTTGCTTTCACAAAGGATCAGGCTCAGGCAGCACCTGACGATGTTATACCAGGTAACTATTTGATTTTTGGTTATTCTGCCCATGTATTGATAGATACAGGTGCTTCTCATTCCTTTATCTCTGAAAAATTTGTGTCGATGCATGCTTTGCCAACTGATCTTTTGCCTACTGTAGTAGCTGTTACTTCACCTTTGGGTGGAGAAATTGTTTCTGTCAGATTAGTCAGGAATTGTGAACTTTGTTTTGAGGAGAATTTGTTAGAATTTGACTGTATTGTACTTGGGCTATCAGATTTTGACTATATTATTGGTATAGATGCTTTAACCAAGTACAGGGAAACCATCGATTGTTTTCAAAAGGTTGTCAGATTCAGACCTGAAATGGCAGACGAGTGGAAATTTTTCAGTAAGGGTTCTCGATCTAGAATTCCTTTGATTTTTGTGTTATTGATTACTTGTTTGTTACAGAGAGGTGCAGAGGGATTTTTTGTTTATGCAGTTGACGTACTGAAATCTAGCCCTGAATTGGTTGATATACCAGTGGTTAGAGATTTTGCTGAAGTTTTTCCAGATGTGATTCCTGGATTGCCGCCTATTCGAGAGATCGAATTCACAAATTGATTTATTGTCAGGTACTCAACCTATTTCCAAAGCTCCTTATCGTATGACACCTGTAAAATTGAGAGAAATTAAAGAACAACTTGAGGATTTGATTTCCAAGGGATACATCAGACCTAGTGTGTCGCCTTGGGGTGCTCCTGTTCTGTTTGTTAGGAAGAAGGATGGTTCTATGCGGCTCTGTATTGATTACCGTAAATTGAATCAAGCGACGGTAAAGAACAGGTATCCTTTACCCCGGATAGATGTCTATTCAAAGATTGATCCGAGGTCGAGATATCATCAGCTGAGAGTGCGAGAGGAAGATGTTCCTAAGACCGCATTCAGAATGAGGTATGATCATTTCGAGTTTATAGTCATGCCGTTTGGTTTGACTAATGCTTCAGCAGTTTTATGGGTTTGATGAACCATATCTTTCAGCATTATTTGGATGAGTTTGTCATTATCTTCATCGATGATATTCTTATCTATTCGAAGAACCGTACTGACCATGCAGAGCATTTGAGGATCGTCTTGCAGATTTTGCGGGTTGAGCAGTTGTTTGCCAAGCTATCTAAGTGCGAATTCTGGTTGGACCGAGTTGTCTTCCTCGGTTACATTAATTCAGGAGATGGGATTTCTGTTGATCCCAGCAAGATCGAAGCGGTTATGAATTGGCCTAGACCGACATCAGTGCCTGAGATCCGAAGCTTTATGGGTTTAGCCGGTTATTATCGCCTATTTATCGAGGTATTCTCATCTATTGCCAAGCCAACTACCCAGCTGACTCAGAAGAATGCGCCTTTTATCTGGACTGCATATTGTGAGGCTAGTTTTGTTGATCTGAAGAGGAGACTGACCAGTGCTCCGATCCTTTCTATTCCATCAGGTACTGGAGGTTTTACCGTCTATTGTGATGCTTCTAACCGAGGCTTGGGATGTGTTCTTATGCAGCATAAGAATGTGATAGCATATGCATCGAGGCAGCTAAAGTTGCACGAGACTCGTTATCCGGTTCATGATCTTGAACTCGCTGCGATTGTATTTGCTTTGAAGATCTGGCGTCACTATCTGTTTGGTGAGTCTTTCGAGATCTTTTCTGATCATAAGAGCCTTAAGTATTTGTTTTTGCAGGCAGAGCTAAATATGATACATAGAAGGTGGTTAGATCTATTGAAGGATTTTGACTGTGAAATCAAGTATTACCCGGGAAAGTTGAATGCAGTTGCAGATGCCTTGAGCCAAAAGCTTTGTTCTTTATCTCTTTCTACTATCGGTGTTTCCCAGTTGATCGATGACTGTTGCACTTCTGGTTTGGAGTTTGAAACAGATAGGAAGACTATCAGAGTATTTGTTATTCAAGTCGAGCCAGAGTTATTTATTTCAATCAAAGAAGCACAGAAGTCTGATCCGAGCATTCAGATTTCAGTAGAGAAAGTCAGTCTGGGTATCAGTCTGAATTCCAGGTTAGAGATGATGTTTTGTTTGTGAATAACCGTATTGTTGTGCCTGATATTTCTGAGTTGAGGCAGCGTATTCTTCGAGAGGCACATTGCAGTCGGTTCAGTATTCATCCTGGAGGTCGGAAGATGTATAACGATCTGAAGAATCAGTTTTGGTGTGGTAGCACTTAGTCGTGTCGCGCCCAAATTAACCCAACTCAGATTAACTAAATAAACATGTAGTAACGAGAGTAGGGATCGTTCCCACGAGGAAAGTGAAATTTATTTGTGTTCTTAAAATTACTTAAAATAATTAATAGGGGATTTGGGAATTCTATCAACTACGATGCAAGAATTAAAATAAGAAAAATCAATAAAATAACGATACTTGGTATCAGTCGACTACACCCTTGAAATTATTAATTCGATCATCGATTCCCTAAAAATAATGAATTCACATTGAATATTCATCATTGAAAATTTAATTCTTGTTCCACCTTAATCTTAGTTAATTAAAAACCAACGTTCTAGATTAACTCTTACCAATAAATCAACCCAAATACCAGCGATCTAGATTTAAATCTAAGGTAGCATTCATATGAGTGAAACTGATGAATCTATACAACACATGCACCAGCGGATGTATTTAATCTATCCAATTGTTGTTCCTACGATTTAACAAATTCAACAGCAGAAAATATTAATCATAGTTGATTCACAAATCAGATGATTCAAACAATTACGGACTTGAATTATAATTTAGATGTAGATTGTACGAAAGAATTATCAGGTGATCAATCTAATAATTAAACACACAAGCATGAAATAAATCAGAACAACTCTTGATACTCAAATTGAATTAAACACTAAAAAACTGAATCTCACAAATATAATAAAATCAAGGGTTTCGACTTCCTTAACCAAGTACAAAAACTAAGAAAGAGTTGAAGAAGAAAATAAATCTAAGAATTGGAAAGATAAAACCTAGCCGCCAGAGCGTTCTTCGCGTTCCAAGCCGTCCAATCTCCTATATTTTTGAATTCTAGATGATATTTAAAGTATTGAGTCCTTCCCAAGAAAGTTTCCTATTTAAAATATAAATTCCCGACTTTTCGTCTCGCCCGATCGATCGGTTAAAGTTTATGGATCGAGCGAGCATAAAACTGCCAACTTTCTGTCCAACTTTTATTTCTGCTCCCGCTCGATCGGTTAAATTTGACGGATCAAGCGAGCAGTTTTTTTCCCAGCAAGCATCAATTTTGAAAAATTCATATTCGGAGCTCTAGCCGTCGGATTGAGCTAAAATTTGGACCGAATCTTCAAAACATCTTGAATATTATTCTGAACGGTGAAGATCGGATTTAAAGCTTTCTAAAATTAAAAATGATTTTTGGATCATTGCTGCTCCGTAATTCTTCTCTTACCTCGCTCTTTCCTTCCATATTTAGCTCATTTTCTTCACTTTTCCTATATCAAATCACATACAATGATTAGTAAATATAACATGAATTTAATCAATCAAAATAAACCTAATCATCACAAATTAACTCAATCAAACATAGAAAAATACCATCACATCAAATTCCCCCTACTTAATCCTTGCTCGCCCTCGAGCAACACAAAACCAAAATAAGTTCAAACTCATAATCCATAACAAAAATAACCATGATCTTCACATTTGTGCCTCAGCAATTAACTCAATGCATGATCAAGAAAGACGTTAAAATTCTAACAACGGAACAAGTTCAATATCCAGATATTTCAACTCGAGATATAGCCTCAAACGTGTGTGTGTGTATGGTCATTAGCCAGTGTCATGCACACTGCACAGATCCATTCAATGTAAAACCCCACAACAGCTCAAGTTGCACACCAACAAATCAAATTAAACCATTGAGAAATTTTATAGTCTTTTCAATTGTCCGAGTAATTGCACCCAGTTATCCTCAACTCCGTACATTCTCCTCCATATTTAGCTCTTGGAATTTATAGGACTAGAATTTCAATCCTCATTCCAATTCCTCCCCTCACCTTACTAACTCCATTCTTTACTTCTTTTCTTTATTTTTTTCTTTATTTTTTTCGAATAAGCTCAAAAGGGAGGTTGATAGGCTAGCGACTTCCTAAGACTATCACAAGGCTCACATGACCTTCACTATGTCATATACAATTCACAAGCCATGACTCATGCGTGCTAAAGAATATTCAAGAACCACATCAAAGTTTAATTTGCATTGGATATCAAAGTGTTCCAAAGTTAGCAAATCATATATTTTCAAAAGCATGCACGTCATCAATTATATATCATCATGGGCTAGTGAAATTCAACAGTCAAATTCATCACAAACTATGAGCTCTAAAATAATTTTTTCTCATAAAAAATGGCTAAATTCTCTCAATGACTGGCTAAGTCCTCTCCCCCATACTTAAAATCTTACATTGTCCCCAATGTAAGTAAAAATGCAAAACAAAATAAATAAAAACTAAGAATGAAAGAAAATACTCTCCTTGGGTTGCCTCCCAAGCAGCGCTTGATTTTCAGTCTTCAGCTTGACCCTCAGAAGCACTCCTCAAAGAGCGGCTGACGCCCAAAATAAGTGTCATATGACACCACAAATGGGTCTTTGTTCCTTGTGCCCTCAAGCTTGCCTAGATGTATATAAGTTAAGCTCGTCACCTCAACAACACTCCATAGCAACTGGTAAAAATGGGAAGAGAATGTCTCGGTGGGCTCTGGGAAGCCAACATCTTTTGAAACTGGTACCGATGGAAAAGAAGGATTTTGGGGATGTGTGTATGATAATACTATCGATGAGCTCAAATCGATAGACTCTTGAACTCTGTCATCCTCAAACTCGAGTGGCAAAATATTTCCATCATACCTTATTTCTTCCATTACATCTTCCGACTTCGGTTCAATAAGAAGAGGAGACTCAAACGCCTCTAAATCTTCAGCATGATTTGGTTCGCACTCCCAATCCTGGTTCTCTGAGTCATCATCATCGAACCAAATCGGGTTGGTCACTGCTTGAGTATATTTCTCCATTTCTTGTTCTCGGTGTTCATGGAGGATTGATCTCTTGATATTTTCTATGTGCTCTACAAGGTGACATCTAGAATTTTTTAGATCTTCTATAGTTTCCTCAGCCGATGCCACAAGCTTGTTCATTATATCCTCTAGCGGGTGTAAGATCAATTGAGAAAAACTTTTCTCCTCCTTTTGAAGCTCGAATGGTTGGTCTATAAAATCTGGGTATTGAGTATCTTGTGGGTATTGGTGCCTCCATTCTTGTGGTGTGAGATCCCAATATCGGTAATAGTCAAATTCTGTCATATCATCCAACAGGTGCATCATACTATCATCATCTCGGCAAAATAGTGAACTACTAGTTGTGAAAGCTTCATCAATTACCCATCTTCTTGTCACTGCATCCAAACCATTAAGAAAAAATGTAAGGAAAGAATAGTTAGAAAAATCACGATACCAGAAAATGGTTGCCAAATCCTTGAATCTCCCCCATGCTGCGTAGAAAGGCTCTCCGTGTTGCTGGATAAAACTTGTGAATACTTGTCGATTTGACATCTCAAAGTATTACACCACAAAAATTCTTGCAAAAACAGAAAAAAAAAACGGTGAAAGAAAGAAAAAAATAAAAATAAAAAAAACAAAAACACAAATAAATTTAACGCCCTCCCCGGCAACGACGCCAAAATTTGGTAGCACTTAGTTGTGTCGCGCCCAAATTAACCCAACTCAGATTAACTAAATAAACATGCATTAGCGAGAGTAGGGATCTTTTCCACAAGGAAAGTGAAATTTATTTGTGTTCTTAATATTACTGAAAATAATTAAAAGGGGATTTTGGAATTTTATCAACTACGATGCAAGAATTAAAATAAGAAAAATCAATAAAATAACGATAATTGGTATCAGTCGACTACACCCTTGACTTCGATCATCGATTCCCTAAATGAATTCACATTGAATATTCATCATTGAAAATTTAATTCTTGTTCCACCTTAATCTTAGTTAATTAGAAACCAGCATTCTAGATTAACCCTTACCAATAAATCAACCCAAATACCAGCGATCTAGATTTAAATCTAAGGTAGCATTTATATGAGTGAAACTGATGAATCTAGACAACACATGCACCAGCGGATGTATTTAATCTAGTCAATTGTTGTTCCTACGATTTAACAAATTCAACAGCAGAAAATATTAATCATAGTTGCTTCACAAATCAGATGATTCAAACAATTACGGATTTGAATTCTAATTTAGCGATAGATTGTACGAAAGAATTATCAAGTGATCAATCTAATAATCAAACACATGCATGAAATAAATCAGAACAACTCTTGATACTAAAATTGAATTAAACACTAAAAAACTGAATCTCACAAATATAATAAAATCAAGGGTTTTTTCTTCCTTAACCAAGTACAAAAACTAAGAAAGAGTTGAAGAAGAAACTAAATCTAAGAATTGGAAAGATAAAACCTAGCCGCCAGAGCGTTCTTCGCGTTCCAAGACGTCCAATCTCATATATTTTTGAATTCTAGATGATATTTAAATATAAATTCCCGACTTTTCGTCTCGCCCGATTGATCGGTTAAAGTTGACGGATCGAGCGAGCATAAACTGCCAACTTTCTGTCCAACTTTTATTTCTGCTCCCGCTCGGTCGGTTAAATTTTACGGATCGA
This sequence comes from Henckelia pumila, assembly GCF_033568475.1. NCBI lineage: Eukaryota > Viridiplantae > Streptophyta > Magnoliopsida > Lamiales > Gesneriaceae > Henckelia > Henckelia pumila. The sequence goes on along the minus strand of NC_133121.1, from coordinate 159,148,446 downwards.
GCGAGCAGTTTTTTCCCAGCGAGCAGCGATTTTGAAAAATTCATATCCGGAGCTCTAGCCGTCGGATTGAGCTGAAATTTGAACAGCATCTTCAAAACATCTTGAATTTATTCTGAACGGTGGAGATCGGATTTGAATCTCTATAAAATTAAAAATGATTTTTGGATCATTGCTGATCCGTAATTCTTCTCTTATCTCGCTCTTTCCTTCCATCTTTAGCTCATTTTCTTCACTTTTCTTATATCAAATCACATACAATGATTAGTAACTATAACATGAATTTAATCAATCAAAATACACCTAATCATCACAAATTAACTCAATAAAACATAGGAAAATACCATCACATCATGGTGGAAGAGAATGAAGAGCGATGTTGCGATATTTGTATCCCGATGTTTGAACTGTCAGCAAGTGAAAGCAGAGAGGAAGCGACCCGGTGGTCTGTTGCACAGTCTATCTATTCCTGAATGGAAGTGAGATCACATTTTGATGGATTTCATCATGAAGATACCACGATCTGTTTGAGGATGTGATGCGATTTGGGTAGTGATCGACAGATTAACGAAGTCTGCTTGCTTTATTCCATACAGGATGATGTATTGTCACGATCAGATGGATGAGTTGTATGTTAGCAACTTTGTGAGATTACATGGTGTGCCGAAGTCGATCATTTCAGACCGAGACCCTAGATTCACTTCGCACTTTTGGCACAGTCTTCAAGAGGCACTTGGTACTCGATTGCATCTGAGTACAGCTTATCATCCTCAGACCGACGGACATTTAGAGTGGACTATCCAAAAGTTAGAGGATATGCTTCAAGCAGTAGTGCTAGACTTTGGCACTAGTTGGAAGGATTATTTGCCTCTTGTCGATTTTTCTTACAACAACAGTTATCAAGAGAGTATCAGTATGATGCCTTTTGAGGCTTTGTACGGTAAGAGGTGCCGATCTCTTTTGTTTTGGGACAATGCGTCCAAGTCACCTGATTTGGGACCGGATATGCTTCGAGATATGGCAGAGCAAGTAAAGATCATTCAATCGAGAATGAAGTCGGCTCAAGATATACAGGCAAAGTATGCAAATATCAGACGCAGACCTCTGAGTTTCAATCAGGGAGACCGAGTATTCTTGAAGATTTCTCCTTTCAGAGGCACTTTTAGATTTGGAAAGAGAGTGAAGTTATCTCCGAGATTCATCGGACCGTATGAGATTCTCGAGAAGTTAGGCGATCTTGCCTACAGACTTGCACTTCCTCCATCTTTATCTGGTATTCACAACGTTTTTCACGTCTCTTTGTTGCGGAAGGATCATCCAGATCCTTCTCATATTCTTCAGCCTAAAGAAGCCGAGCTTGACGAGACTATGAGCTAATTTGAGAGACCGATTCAGATCCTTGATCGGAAGGAGAAACAGCTCAGAACCAAGTTGATTCCTTTGGTGAAGGTGAAGTGGAGCCATCACGACATCAAGGAAGCGACTTGGGAGACAGAATCTGACATGAGACAGCGTTTTCCTGAGTTATTCGGATGACGTGAGTTCTTCTTACTATCTTTTGTTCTTTATTTTATCTTATGTGATTGATTCTTATTGATTTTGAGGACAAAATCTCTTCTTAGAGGGGGAGAATTGAAACGACCCAAATTTATCTTAATTGAGTTTATTTGAGATAATCGGAGATTACAGAGTTCAAGAGCCGACTTGATTTTGATTAGGGTCTATTTTACAATTTTTGGATTTTCAGGGACTAAAATGCAAATTTGGAGTTTAATATATTATCTTGGCTTGTTGACTAGTATCCTCTCATTCATCACCTTCCTCCATCGGTTCCCCTCCATTGTTGTGCCCCATAGCTTCTCCCAAGCTTTGTGATTTCGGTTTTCGGTCGATCCGTCCATTAGAAATTAAATCCGAAGGCAGATTAGCGATCACCGCAGCAAGAGCTTCGTTCTATCGTAAGTTTTTCTTTGATCAGCTAGACTTCTATTTTCGGATGTTGTTAGAATTGATTGAGTTTCGGTTATGTTGTTCTTGAACGAGTTTTTATCATTTATTCTCAATCGATTTTGAAATAGAGCGTCGTTTGGATTTGTTATGATTTTTGGAAGCATATTTCGAAAATGGGGGTTTTGTGATTTGTTGAAATCGGATTTTTATTGTTGTTTTAGCATTACTTTGAGTTGTTTTCAATTTTTTACTGTTGTCTGCATTTTTGGTTTGATCAGTTATAGCCGTTATGCCACCGGTTTGAGTTTTGAGATTTTTTAACCGTTTGAATTGTAAAACTTTGGCATTGGGTTTGTTCGTCGTTGTTGATCATCTTTTGCCTGTGTACAGATTCGTTTGAAGTTTTTCGAGCCCAGAGTTAGCAAAATTTGATCGTCAAAGAGTTGGACGAAGAGTGGTAAAGAGTTTACCTTGAGCGATGTTGTTGTTTAGGTTGTATAGTTTTTGATATAATCTTTTATTGTAGCTTATCCAGAGTTGGAGCTATTCGTATCAAAAGGTACAAGCAGTCATCGTTTTAGCGGGATAGCACACTCGAGACAGTTGGTTCTTGAGTTTCCCCTTAAATCACATATTTGCATCAATACTTGTTCTAGAATGTGGAACATGTATTTTGTTGTTTGAGCTTTGTTATATGGCTTAATGATTTATGCTTTCTTATGCATTCATCTTGAGCCAAACCTTTGATTTCAGCGGTCAGAACATCCCTTTTTATTTAGACGTTTGGGGGGCTATGTTGCGAGTGGACCTGGGTTGTAGAAGTTCACCTAGTGTCAGCATACTCCTCATAGTCGCACCAAAGTCTAGGGGATTGGGATGCGTGGCACCACCTCGATTGGGAGAGTTGGTTAGTCATTACGTGATCTCATCCTCGGGATCCCAAAAGCAGAGCAACAATTCTTTGATTATCAGTGTTGGTATCCCCATTTTAAAGACATGCATTTCATTCGTTTTAGCTTTGAATATGATGTTTGCATTACATGTTTTGAGTTAATACTTGTTATTGCATGTTATGTTGCTTTTATTGGGAATATCATTCTCATCGGAGTTATCCGACTGTTGCTTTATTTTGTATGTGTACTTGGCAACAGGTGGGGCAGGATCAAGTCAGAGATTGCATGGCTAGGTGGTCGAGTTGATAGAAGTGAGGCCTTGGTGTTTAGGAGTCAATTATGTATTCGAACTCTTTTGTATTTTGGGAGTTGTATAACTTGGAACGAAGCTTGTTTAGAACTTCTATCGATCGAGACTTTATGTTGATTTTTGGTATATTATGAAAGCATGTTTTTGGTATTGATAATTGATATTGCATGTGTTCCTACACCCCGAATTGTTTATGGACTTTGAATGCATGTCAAAAGCGAGCTCAGGAGCTCTTTAAATGCATGAGGGCATTTCTGCCCAGGCTTCCTGCGCTCGAGTGCGAGAAGCATTCCAGGGGCTCTGGAAAGGCAACATGCGCGCGAGCGAGATTTTATCGAGCGCGAGCGCGAGCCTTCAGCTCTGTTGCTGGAGGTAAAGCCCGCGCGCGGGCGAGATGTTTATCTCGCGCGAGCGCGTGGCATTTTCAAAAAAAAGGATTTTTTTTATTCGATTTCTTTTGGGCCATGATTATCGATGTATGATTGTATTATTTCAAGATTAGATGATTAGAATCGGGGTCTCAAAAATTGTGTTAGCATGGAATCTGTTCTGCTGAAGCTTTTCTTTTGCTGGTGAAGCAGAGCATGGACCCCGTGCCATGTCCGTGCAAGGGTCTGTGCCCCGTCGATTTTTGCTACAGTGTTTTTATTTGTGAGTGCACAGACCTTGTGCCACCTCCGGGTGAGGGTCCGTGTAGTCGGGCAGAAACCCAAGTCTTAGTTCATTGATTCCGCATGGACCCAAACACGGAGGTGGTGCGGGGTCCGTGTGCCCTTCAATAAAATGCACGGACCCGTGCACAGATGTGTGCACGGGGTCCGGGCATGTTCTTTTAAAAAATTCCTTAATTTTTTGGCCTTTAAGTTTACTCTCGTTTGTATTATTATTGTTGATTAGATGATTAGAATCTAGGTCCTCACATTAAGTGGTATCATATCGATAAGTTTCTTGGACTGAATTAGAGTGAGCGGGATAGATTGAGTCCGCTTGAACTGATTTCTCGCATGTGTTTGAGTTATTTAATTGATTTATTAAATATCATGGGAGCATGCTTTATTAATTGAGAATTAATTGAATTTCATGAATTGTGATTTGAATTTATAAAGCATGATTTACTTGAGATATTTATTGTTTGGATTCCTGGATTGAATTCGAATATTCTTGAAATGGTTGAATTATTCGAGAAAGAGGTTCTGGGGGAGTGTTCAGCGTGCGATGGGCACTACTCTCAGTTTGAATACTGCCTATCATCCGGAGACAGTGGACAGTCAGAGCGTACTATCCGTACATTGGAGGATATGCTTCGAGCGTGCACTATGGACTTTGGTTCAGCCTGGCAGGATCATTTGTCATTGATTGAGTTCGCGTACAATAATAACTATCATAGTAGCATTGGGATGGCACCTTTTGAGGCGTTGTACGGGCGACGTTGTCATACTTCACTCTTTTGGGAAGAAGTGGGGGAGAGACAGGCTGAGGGACCGGAGTTAGTCCAGCAGACAACAGATGTTGTTGATCAGATCAAGAAACAGATTAAGACTGCACAGGATCGTCAGGCCAGCTATGCTAATACTAAGCGTAGGCCTTTGCAGTTTGATGTTGGGGAGAAAGTGTTTCTGAGAGTTTTACCTTTCCACAGGATTCTCAGATTTGGCCTCAAGGGCAAGTTGTCTCCCAGATTTATCGGTACGTTTGAGATCTAGGAGAGCATTGGTGATCTGGCTTATCATCTGGCCTTGCCACCATATCTGTCCAGTATTCACGACGTGTTCCACGTTTCTCTGTTACAATGGTATGTGGCAGATCAGTCTCATATTCTGCAGCCGTCTGAAGTTCAGGTGGATACGGATTTGACTTATGTAGAGAAACCTATTCGTATCCTGGATTATAAGGATAAGGTCTTGCGGAATAAAGTCATTCCTTTGGTTTTAGTTCAGTGTCAACGCCGAGGCACTGAGAAGGCCACTTGGGAGCTGGAAAGCAGGATGCGTTCAGAACATCCTGAGTCATTTTGATTTTGTTTTCGAGTTGTATTCAGTTGTGAACTCTGTAAAAGTTTGGTTTGAATAAAGAATGTTTCTGTATGTTGTTTTACATTTAGTACTTAAGATCTGATTTCGAGGACGAAATATCTTAAGTGGGGGAGAATGTAGTAGTCCGTACCCGAAATTGGTGATTAAGAGTTAATCACTCCAATAAATCATGTTAGTTAAGTTAAACATGATTAAAGAAACTTTTAATGGATTAGCGGAGTCTGGGAATAGACCCAAAATGATCAGAAATGGTCCGGAGGGTCAAGAGGAATGGATGCAACGTCCGTGGATCGGACGCAACGTTCGTGCCATTAGAATGCGTCATTGCTTACGCACTTTATGGGACATCGGAAGCAACGAAAGGGAATGGACGCAATGTTCGTTGGACTAACGGATGCAACAATGAGGAACGGACGTTCCGTTCGTTGTCTATAAATATAGGTGCCGATCCTCAGTTTCAGATGCACCTTTCACCTCTCTTCTCTCGATTCCTTAGTCATCTAGCTTAGATCTAGGGAATTCTAGGCATCCCATTGGGAATCCGGAAGTGGCGTAGCTATCAAGGAGTCGCAGCGGAGCTGTGGCCTAGTTTTGAGGCAAGCAATAGCAACGGGCTGATGAGGGACGCAGGTATAGCTTTTGCTTCATAAAAATATTTAGGAGTATGCAATAGCTTAGTTAAGACTTTTAGAGCACAATAATGATATTAGTATCATTTGGCAGTGTAGTGCGGATTATAGGCATGGACCTAGAGATGGTATAGCTTGCCTAGTATTTGAGGTACGAAAGTACTGTTCGAGATATTCTGACTGAGTATGCATGTATTATGTGACTGCATGATTTATATGACATGATTATATGCTGCATACATTTGCATCTTGAGCTATCTCTTTTGAGATGTCTGTTAGTAGAGTTTTACCCTATCCTATTAGTGGATGGACTTCCATAGATTTGGGTCCGGTGTATACACTGGTTTTTGGTATGTGAGCCACCTCCTGAAGCGACGGCACAACGTGCTACATACCAGGGCCCGGTCTGTCTTTGTTATCCGATTCTTGGCCTCTAGTCAGTAGGAGGTACACTTGCATGCATGTATACTCATACTCTCGTGCTGAGCATTTTATGCTCACGTCTCGTACTCTGTGTTTCTGGACACCTATTCCATGGGGCAGCAGGTTTGCGATTGGATGAGGCGGGTGGATCCAAGAGAGGCTAGGCAGTGGATGACCAGCTGGAGCTTCGCCTAGGGTTTTATTCTGTTGTATTTGGGTTGATACAGCTATTCGATTTGGTTGTATAACTATTTGGGTATTGCAGATTCCTTTCCTTGTGATTGTATTAATGTTTATTGTTTCCGCAGCTTAATTCTTGTTTACTATTTGATTAAGTTAATTGCATGCCTAAGTTCTGTTTAGTAGGTGATCTCGGTAAGGGTCACTACAGCATGCATGGCAGGCTGCCGAATGTTATGCACTATCCGAAGCACACGCTGCACGCCGTTGTTAAATTTAATAAGGGTTTGCACCGCATGCCGTCAAGAGTGAGACACTATCCGCAGCGTGCGCCACATGCCGTCGTTAAATTTAATAACGGCGTGCACGGCAAGCCGTCAAAAGTGATGCACTATCCGCAGCGTGCATGACATGCCGTCGTTAAATATAATAACGTCGTGCACGGCAAGCCGTCGAAAGTGATACACTATCCGCAGCGTGATACACTAGCAAAAGTCTAAGTTTGGGGGTATTTGATAAGTGTATTATATACATTTAATTTATATATAATTTTAATTGTTAATTATTGGTTTCGAGCAGATTTATGCGCTAGTTGTGTTGTTTTTGTGGATGCAGAAAATTATGGAGATTTTATAGAGAAAAGAAGAAATTGAAAAAGAACAAGAACAAGAAGAAGCTGAGAATAAAAGAAAAGAAAAAAAAAAGAAAAGGAAAGGAAAAGAATGAAAAGTAATGGGTTTTTGTTTGGGCTTAATGTTTAGCGCTTCATTAAGCGCTAAAGAAAGAGAACTCAAGAGAAAACGCGTTGTGGCTTGCAAGATTGGGAAACTGAGTCAGAGACTTGTGCGCGACCGCCTAGGATTTCTGGAGCGCCCGCGCATGATGAGATTTCAGCGTTTTAGTTATTATCGGCAAGGAAACTTTTATATGTTCTTGGGCTTTTTTAGCGGGCTTTTGGTGACGATATAAAAAGGAATTGAAGTCTGAGAAGATAATGGAGAGCCGCCACACAACACACGATGCACAGATCAAAGATTGAAGATTTGAACGTGGAATATTTTGAAGAAATTCAGAGCTGTAACTGAATAACAAAGACGGAGATCGAGAGACTGAACACGGCATCGCATCAACGGATTTGTTTTCTTTATCTTTTATTTATTTAATTCTGATTTGATGTTGAATTTTCTGAACATGAATTATTGTTTTCAAAATTTTATTATGAACTAAATTTTTAGAGTCTAGAGGTCGGATGGAACTTGGTGTAAACGCTTTCATGAATTTTTGATTTTATTGAATTGAGTTTCTTCTAAATTAATTGTTTTTTTTTAAATTTGAATGTATTTTCAATTACCTGATCAATAATTGAATTGTAATATTTATTTGAAATCTAGCACTCGGGAGAGGAGATTTTGAATAGGACCATTGGAAAATACACTGTTAATTATTTGTTGCTCGGGAGAGTGTATAATTTTAACAAAGTTTTAAAAAGAACATTGTTTTGTATAGATCACTGCAAGTAGATTCTTAATAGGGATATTGGAATTGAATTGTAGTTGATAAACATTATTTGTTGCTCGGGAGAGGAAAATAATAAATTTAAGTGTTCTTGGCTATTAATTGACTTGAATTCATGAAGATTAATTAATTAGTATTGATTGTTGTTGAAACCAAGTGAAATCTAAACCTATAGACCATTTTTCTCTGATTGATTAATTACCTGAAAATTTTGTGCGTGCTATAAAAAAAACTCATTGATTATTTTATTTTATTCTGCAAAATTCTGAGATTTTGATTTTCTAGATAAAGTTTAGACTATTTTAATTACAAGAACTGAATATTTTCATTTTACTCTCTGTGGGAACATTACTTGATTTATCACTATATTAAAATTTGACACTCGTACGCTTAAGAGCATTTATAACAACAATGTCACCAATGGGACTTCGGACGCTCCGAAGGTGGATCGAAGGCTCCAAACTCATTTCGGCAGGCGTCCTCTAGAATCTAGACACGTGGTTGGCTGAGGGAGTTCAGACGGAGGGTTCAGACGCTCCATCAGGATCGGAGGTCCCGAACTGCGGATCGGACGGTCCGATCGTTATTTATATAAGAGGCAGCCGAGTTCATTTCTCAGTGCACCATTTCCTCCTCTCCTCTTTTCTTCTAGCTAGTATTAGACTTTCTAGGCATTTTATAGAAAATCCGGAAGTAGCGGAGTGACCCTGGCATCGTAGCGAAGTTGTGCCTAAGTTTTTGGGTAGTCTCCATCAACGGGCTGACGACGAACGTAGGTATAGCTTTGATCTCCTTAAATTATTTAGGAGTATACAATAGCTTAGTTAAGGCTTTTAGAGCTTAATTAATTATGTATAGATATTTGCATTGTAGAGTTGATGATAGGCTTGGGAACCTAGAGTGGGACTGCTAGGACTGCTTTATTAAGGTATGTAAGTACTGACTGAGATAGCCAACGAGTATGCATGCTTATGTATTGCATTTACGTGCTATGTTTTTCATAGATTATTATGTGTCATGTTCACATCATATCGAGCATGTACATCTTTTGAGATGAGCCATGTAGGGCCGCTCATCCCTGTTCGGACGGTTGATGTCGAGTGCCCCGCGACCGACTGGTTAGCTGGCACTGGAATCTAAAGGACACGGTCCACATCTGGTAGGATTTAGGAGTGTACTCAGTGGTTTGGTTCCCGGGTTGTACCGCTCATATCCTAGACGCCATTCTAATCAGTTTGTATACAGTTATACCAGATATGGATGCCTTTTCATATTCATTTGCATGCATCATGTTTGTATATTACCTGTACTTTCATATTGAGAGTAGTCACTCATGTCCAATATTTTATGTTGTCTGGACACCCGATTCGACGGGGCAGATACAGGTACATGTGGTGTACCATTAGCTTGGAGTGACCAGTGACCGTGGAGGCAGCAGGATTAGTGACCGCTTAATTTGGTATGTACTAGCAAGTGCACTAGGTCAAGTAATAGTAAAGTGGACGCAGAGTCCAAGTATCGATCTCACAGAGACTGTAATCAATTCTCAAGAATTAATTATTTTACTTAATCTAGACAAAATCATAAAGAGCGATTTGATTTAAATAAAATTTAAATTTAAAATAAAAAATGCTTAAGAAATAATAATTAAAATAGTTGAAAGAAACATTTAATTAAAACGAGACAACCAAGACAAACGCAGGTACCGAACAAATCATGTAACATGTAGCCGATTCAGGACTCAAATTTAATCTTAAATTACGGTGAATTCTCCTAACTTGTTTAAAGGTCTATTTCTAGAACAATTAAACCTATTTAAATATTGACGGATTAATTTTCATAATTCTAATCAAACTCAAATGCATTAGGAACTATGAGAATTCAGTTTGCACCTAAAACCGCATGATGAAATCGAATACTAATTCTAGTCAATTTTACCTCGTGTTAACTATTAGAGTGATCGAAATCAATTCCTCCTCTTTCGACTTGAAATCAATTAACATGAAAGAAAATAATTGGCCAGATCATTCATAAGACATATATAAATCTAATAATCAATAACATAAAAACAAAATCTGAAAAATCCCAAAAAAACATTCAAGTTTTCTACATAAATTTGTTTGGCCCAATCACGTCATATTGGTTGAATAAAAACTAATCAATAATTGAAAACAAAATTCAAACAAGTTTAATCATCAAAAGAGAAGAAAGGAAGAAAAACTCGATTGGAGCGTTCTTCAATCTCCAAGCTTCCGCCTAGCCGCCTCTTTTATCTACGTGCGATCTCCCGTTTTCAACCCCCTCAATCTGATGTTAAGTCCCCTTTTATATGGCTTTGAAAGCCCATAAAATAAAGCCCGCAAAATAAGACTTTTAATTGCCGAAAATTCTGATTTTTTTATCTGCGCGATGCCTCGCTCGAGCGGCAAAAAGTTGCGCTCGAGCGAGCACACTTCTGTTTTATTTTTTCAAACTCTTCCAGGCTCGCTCGAGTGGTAGAAAATCTCGCTTGAGCGAGCAAGTTTTTGTCCAGCGTGCAGCATTTTTGAACAATTCATATCTCAAGATCTAGCCGTCGGATCGAGCTGAAATTTGGACAGCAGCTTCAAAACATCTTGAATTCATTTTAAATATGGAGATCGGATTTAGATCTCTATGAAATAAAAAATTATTTTTGTATCATGGCTGCTCCGTAATTCATTCTTCAAAAATCCATTTTCCTGCAAAATTAACCCGAAGAGTGAAATGCACATATAAGCAATAAATCACATAAAAACACACATAAAACAATATGAGACCATACGAATGCATGAAAAATAAACATAAAATAATGCACAAAAAATTCACTTATCAACACCCCCATACTTAAATCTTGCTCACCCTCGAGCAAGACATATGACAAACAAACACACAACAAAAACAAAGTAGAAAAAATTCATGGGAATTAGCCTCCGAGAAGTCACATGCACCTGATAAAATCACACATGCTCTCTATTTTCCATAATACACCATCGATTTAGCGTGAACGTGTGTGTGTGCGCCATGTTATTACAGTTACATGCAACTTAACAAGAATCTGTTTTACGACTGCTTAGCGACCTATGACAAATCAGTGTAAATTTCACAATCAAGTGTTCCTTCCTCTCAACAACCTCTAACACAAAAACACCTCCCTTGAGATAAATTACGCACCTCCGGATTCTACATCCGATTTTTCTTAAGCCCCAATAATTACCCGCAAACTTAGCTATAACTAGGATAGGATTGAAATTTCAATCTCCTTGTCTATAGCCCAGATGGAGCCACAACCCCATTGAACCCGAAAACTTATCCATGGATCGGTAATTAGGATTTCAATTTCTTTCCAGTCCCGGATGGAATCGTTATTAAATTTGTTTCAAATTGTAGATTTTTAAGTTTTTACCCCCCATTTAATCCGCATACTTAGCCAAGAACAAAGTAATTAGGATTTCAATTACATTTTCATGACCCATATGGAGTTAAATTTGTTTTCAAAAATTCATGTCAATTTAAAATTTTTAGAAAATTTGATTGCGCCCAAGATCCTAAGTGTAATGTCAGAAAATCATTAGAATTCAAAGGACAAAATCAAGATCACTAAACACCTAATGTCGTGCAATGGTCAAACAGACACAAACATCATCAATGATATCGCTACACTTCACTGGTCTAACATGCGTGCTTAATAATATTAACTAGCAACCTCCGGTTTCTCATATCTAATCAAAAGCAAAAATTTTCACCAAAAAATCAATTTTTTTTCAACTTCATCATCATTGACTACCATTCCACATCCTACTTATGCACACATGGAAACAACAACAAAAACAAACTATATGCAAACAAACACGAAACATTACGGATGCAACACAAACACAACAAACAATGAAATAATCTAGTCAACACCCCCCCCCCCCCGATATACTTATCCAAAACATTGCCCTCAATGATTCAGAAACAATGAATAGAATGCAAAACAAAAAAAATTCAAAGACGAACATAAACACAATGAAAACAAAAAATAACACTCCCCTGGTTATAAATTCGTTTGCTTTCTTCTCGACAGTATCATCTGGGACGGTAGCAGCATATTGGGTATAACACCAGGCATGGCAAACTGTCATGGGAAAGAAGCAACAATCAAATAAAAATAAACATAAACTAAAAATAAAATAAAGATCAAGGGAAAGAACACTGGGTTTCCTCTCAGTCAGCGCTAAATTTATAGTCTATAGTCCGACTATATTCCCCTCTCTAGTGGCCAAATTCAAGGTGGCTCATCCACCATCTTGGGTGAAGTCTTATCAATCCTGCAACTGCTTGCTTCACTTCTATAAAGATTTTTCATGGGACTGATTCCTCTGGAGAGTTGTACCTGTTGACATTCCCCAACATCATGAATCAAATCAATAAAATTTATAGTAGAGCAACATTTTGAAATTTGGCTATCGCTAGTCGACTTCAGCATATTAAACACGACTTTCTCATCATTCATCCTTAAAACTAACTCCCCCTTTTCAACATCAATTAAAGCCCTACTAGTAGCAAGAAATGGACGACCTAAAATCATAAGAACCTCATAATCCTCATCCATATCAAGAACGACAAAATCAACAGGGAAAATTAGCTTATCCACTTTAACTAATATATTTTCCACTACCCCTCTAGGATATTTGACAGAGCGATCTGCAAGCTTAAGAGAGATGATAGTGGGTTCAATCAGCCCCATATTTAATTTATTAGCAAGTGAATATGGAATCAAATTGATACTTTCCCCTAAGTCATATAATGCATTATCAATTGAAAATTGACCAATATTGCACGGTATAAAGAAACTCCCTGGATGTTGAAATTTTTGTGGAAGCCTATTTTGGATCACCGCAGAGCACTCCTCATTAATTGTGACTTGCGCCAGATCATTCAGCTTCTTTTAATTCTTCAATAAGTCCTTCAGAAATCTCGCATAATTCGGGATATGAGCTAAAAAAATCTGCAAAAGGTATGTTAATATGCAGTTTCTTGAAAATTTCAAAAAACTTTTTAAATTGATGATCAAACAATAATTGCTTAGCTCGCTGGGGAAAAGGTAAAATAGTCATATCAACATCAGCATTAACATTATAATTTACTTTCTTACCTTTCTTACCTGTAGGCGATGGTGGTGCTAGTGGTGCGGGGCTGCGATTATCCTATTTTTTCCCATCTTCGCTGACTTGATCCTGTCCCACCTGTTGCCAAGTACACATACAAAGACAAGACAACAGTCGGATAATCCGGTGAGAATAACATTCCCTGTAAAAGAGACTAACATGCAATATCACATAAACATATCACAACATGATATGCATCAACTTCCACATAATATATCAACTCAATATATACATAAGAAGCCATTCAAATGCGGAATTAAAATGATATGCATGACTTTAAAAATCCGGGATTATCAAGTCTGGATAATCAAAAGGTACTCCGGTTATTCTATTCCTCTATTGGGATCCCGGGGATAAAATATCAAACAGATCACACCGACTCTCCCCTCTAGGTGGATAGTGCATATTTCAATCCTCTAGACTCTACAGCAACTATAGAGAGTTAAGTCAGTCATTGCAGTAAATCGCCTGCCAATGCCCCCTGCTATAATTCTCAGAACGTCTAAATCAAAAATGATATAAATCATTTGGCTCAATATGAATGCAATGCAAATCATAACTCATTCAATAAATTCAAGTAATTCGATTATCATGCAAGTATGTGATTTCTTCGGAACACTCAAATCAAGTCGGATTCGAGTCACTCGTTCCATTCCAGTCTAAGTCGTCTTATACCTCTTTCAAACGTCGATGCTCCAACCGGCTACAATCTCTAAAACGCTACAACTTGCAACCTCGCAACTCAACGGCCTTCAAACAAATCTGCAAAAAAGAAGTAATAAAGGCTCGAGATCAATATAGACAATCCAACTCGACTCAAAACGGCTCAATTCAATTCAAACCAAACTATAGCCCAAAAAATCAAACCGGCTGCATAACGGCTATATTCTGATCAAGTCGGAAACGCAGACAGCAGTATAATATCGATACTCACTCATAGCAATGCTAATACAACCATAAGGGCTCAAAACCACAAATCTCAAAACTCAAATTTTCAAATAATCTTCCAAAAATCAAAATAAATCCGAACGACGCTCTAATTCAAAACCGTCAGAGAATAAACGATCAGAACTCTGTCAAAAACAACATAACCGAAACTCAATGAATTCTAACGACATCCGAAAATAGAATTCTAGTTGATCGAAGAAAAACTTACTATAGAGCGAAGCTCTCGCAGCCGTGATCGCTAATCTGCCTTCAGAAATAAATTCTAACTGACGGATCGAGCTCGGGAAGAAATATGAAAGCTTGAAAATGAGTTGGACGCCTTCAATGGGGGGAGTCGATGGAAGGGAAGAGGTTGTAGTGAAGGAGAAGCCAAAACAAGCTATAAATATCTAATTAAGTCTATATTTGCATTTTAGTCCCTGAAAAATCCAAATTTTGCAAAATAGACCCAGATCAAAATCAAGTCGGCTCTTGAACTCTGAAGTCTTCGATTATCTCAAATAAGCTCAATTAAGATAAATTTGGGGCTTTACAATTCTGCAGTCTTGCCTCAGTTCCCGCAACATACTTCATCATGATCTCCTCAAATCTCGGCTTCTTCACCTCTTTCTTAAGTTGGTTCTGCCAGTTCTGATTGTAGGTGTTATTGTATGAGTTGTAAGGCTGCCGTCCTTGGTTTCCTACAAAATTAGTCGCCTCTACCTCAAACAACTGTTGTTCCTCTGGCTTATCTCCCTGTATTTGATTAACTTGAGCTGTTTTCATAAGTGTCATATGGTGTGTCAGAGCGTCAATCTTTGCATTCATGGCCATTAAAGCATCAACTTCAAGAACTCCAGCCTTTTTCTCTCTCTCCACATCTGGTCATCCTATATTACTCTCTGCCATATTACAAATTATTTCCCAAGCCTCTGCCGATGTCTTCCTGAATAGACTTCCACTGGCTGCAGCATCCAACATAGAACGCACTGATGGATCAGCTCCATTATAGAATGTCTGCATCTGCTGGCTCTAAGTGAGATTATGATGAGGACACATCCTCAACATCTTCTTAAATCTGGTCCATGATGCATGTAAGGACTCTCCCTTATTTTTCCTATAAGAAATAATGTCAGAAAATAACTTCGCCATCTTCGTAGGAGGAAAATACTTGTTCAAAAAAGTTTGAACAATTTGGATCCAAGTAGTGATGGAACTCGCAGGAAGGTCATCTAGCCACTCTAGTGCATCTCCCTGTAGAGAAAATGGGAATAACCGCAGTTTCACTGAATCAGATGTTACCCCATTAACCTTGAAAGTGTCGCAGATCGACAGAAAACGCTCCATATGAGCGTAGGGGTATTCCACAGATGTTCCCCCAAATCTTGCTTGCAACTGAATCATCTGAATAATTGAAGGCTTCAATTCAAAGTTGTTCGCCTCGACAGCCGGGCGAACTATGCTAGATCCATAGCCTTCTGGTGGACGGATGAGATCAAGAACAGTTCTGTTGTCCGCCATTTCTTCTTCTGGCTCAGATTCTGTTTCAAGTTCAAGATTGATCTCTCTTTTAGCTCTTAGAATTCTGTTGAGCGTGCGTTCGAACCCTAGATCAAGTGTGGTAGCTCTCTAGATCGAATGCTATGCATGCACAACAGATAATACCTGAAAAATCACCAAGAGAATAAGAGAATTCAGAATTAAATAAAATAAATTAAAATAAAGTATAATCTGAAGTGAAATAAAAATTCTTATATGAACCAAACAGTCCCCGGCAATGGTGCCAAAAACTTAACCGCTTAATTCGGTATTTACTAGCAAGTGCATTAGGTCAAGTAATCGTAAAGTGGACAGAGAGTCCAAGTATCGATCCCACGGGAACTCTAGTCAATTCTCAAGAATTAATTATTTTACTTAATCTAGACAAAATCATAAAGAGCGATTTGATTTAAATAAAACAAAAATTTAAAATAAAAAATTCTTAAGAAATAATAATTAAAATAGTTGAAAGTAAAATTTAATTAAAACAATACAACCAAGACACACGGAGATACCGAACAAATCATGTAACATGTAGCCGATTCAGGACTCAGATTTAATCTTAAATTACGGTGAATTAGCCTAACTTGTTTAAAGGTCTATTTTTAGAACAATTAAACCTATTCAAATATTGGCGGATTAATTTTCATAATTCTAATCAAACTCAAATGCATTAGGAACTATGAGAATTCAGTTTGCACCTAAAATCGCACGATGAAATCGAATACTATTTTAATCAATTTTACCTCGTGTTAATTATTAGAGTGATCGAAATAAATTCCTCCTCTGTCGACTTGGAATCAATTAACATGCAAGAAAATAATTGGCCAGATCATTCACAAGACAGATATAAATCTAATAATCAATAACATAAAACCAAATCTGAAAAATCTCAAACAAACATTCAAGTTTTCTACATAAATTTGTTCGTCTCAATCACGCCTTCTTGGATGAAATAAAAACTAATCAATAATTGAAAACAAAATTCAAACAAGTTTAATCATCAAAAGAGAAGAAATGAAGAAAACCTCGATTGGAGCGTTCTTCAATCTCCAAGCTTCCGCCTAGCCGCCTCTTCTATCTACGTGCGATCTCCCGTTTTCAACCCCCTCAATCTGATGTTAAGTCCCCTTTTATATGGCTTTGAAAGCCCATAAAATAAATCCCGCAAAATAAGAATTTTAATTGCCGAAAATTATGATTTTATAATCAGCGCGATGCCTCGCTCGAGAGGCAAAAAGTTGCGCTCGAGCGAGCACACTTCTGCTTTATTTTTCAAACTCTTCCAGGCTCGCTCGAGTGGTAGAAAATCTCGCTCGAGCGAGCAAGTTTCTGTCCAGTGCGCAGTGTTTTTGAAAAATTCATATCTCGATATCTAGCTGTCGGAGCGAGCTGAAATTTGGACATCAGCTTCAAAACATCTTGAACTTCATTTGGAACAGTAGAGATCGGATTTGGATCTATCTAAAATAAAAAAATTATTTTTTTTATCATGGCTGCTCCGTAATTCATTCTTCAAAAATCTATTTTCCTACAAAATTAACCAGGAGAGTCAGAATTGAATATGCAGCAATGAAGATGGCTAGATTTGTTGAAAGATTTTGATTGAGAGATTAAATAATATCCAGGAAAATCCAATGCAGCTGCAGATGTCTTGAGTAGAAAGGTATGTTCTTTATCCTTGTCTACGATAGGTGTATCTCAATTGATAGAAGATTGTTGTATTTCTGGATTAGTATTTGAATCAGATATTCAACCTATTCGAGTTTAGGCTATTCAAGCTGAGCCAAAACTATTGATAAGAATCAAAGAAGCACAGAAAATTGATCAAAATATTCAGAAGTCGATTGAGATGGTCAGATCTAGGCATCAATCCGAATATCAGGTCAGTGTTGATAATGTGTTATATGTGAATAACAGAATTGTTGTACCAGATGTTTCAAATTTGAAACAGCAGATTATGAGAGAGGCTCATAACAGTAGATTCAGTATTCATCCTGGTGGCAAAAAAATGTATAATGATCTGAAGATGTAGTATTGGTGGAAACAGTTGAAAGCTGATGTCACAAAATTTGTGTCTCGGTGTTTGAATTGCCAACAGGTAAAAGCTGAAAGAAAGAAGCCAGGTGGTCTATTTCATAGCTTATCTATTCCAGAATCGAAATGGGATCACATTTCCAGGGATTTTGTTACACAACTACCACGTTCATCCAGAGGTTGTGATGACATTTCGGTGATTATTGACAGATTGACGAAATCATCATGATTTATTCCGTATAGAATGACGTATAGACATGATCAGATGACAGAAATCTACGTCAGAGAAGTGGTAAGATTATGTGGTGTACCTAAATCTATCCTTTCAGATCAAGACCCTAGATTTACATCACACTTTTGGCATAGCTTACAGCAATCTTTAGGTGCTCAATTGCATCTGAGTACTGCATATCATCCCCAAAAGATACCACTTGCTGAATTTTCTTATAATAACAGCTATCAGACAAGCATAGAGATGGCTCCATTTGAAGCACTGTACAGAAAGAAATGTAGATCACCATTTTACTGGGATGATATCTCAGAGACACCTGATATTGGGCCTGATATGATCCGTGAAATGTCTGAGAAAGTGAAATTGATTCAGAAAAGAATGAAAACAACTCAAGATAGACAAGAAAAATATGCGAATATCATATGACGACCTCTATATTTTGAACAGGGAGATAGAGTATTCTTGAAAATTTTTCCGTTCAGAGGTACAGTTACATTTGGCAAGAGAGAAAAGTTATCTCCACGTTTTATCGGTCCATATGAGATTATCGAGAAGATAGGCGATCTTGCTTATCGACTCGCACTTCCTCCATCTTTGTCTGGTATTCATGATGTATTTTATGTTTCTATGCTTCAAAAGTATCAGCCTGATGATTCTCATATTCTTCAACCTGATGAAGCTGAACTTGACGAGAATCTTAGCTATTTTGAGCAAACGATACAGATTCTTGATCGTAAAGAAAAACAACTCAGAAATAAGACTATTCAGCTGGTCAAAGTTCAGTGGAGTCGACATGGCATTGAAGAGGCTACTTGGGAGATGAATCAGACATGAGACAGAGATTTCCAGAGTTGTTTCACTGATGCGAGTTCTTATTCTGTTTTTTGTTATTTCATTATCTTATGTGTACATATTGCATGCGATTTCGAGGACGTAATCATTTCTTAGAGGGGGAAAAATGTAGGGCCCGGGATTATTTAATTTTAATCCGAGAATGTTTAATTTGGGAATATTTATAGTTTAGAATTAAATTCTAATATTCTTAAATTATTTAGGATTGAACTTGAATTAAATTATTTTCTGGGGACTGAATTGCAATTATGCTAAGGTTCAGGGACGAAACTGCAATTTGGCTAATATATATCTTAAAACCCACTTGCTTCTAACCATCTTTACGTGTAAACCATCAGATTAGAGAGGGAAGAAGAAGAACAACATTTCCCACGCCATTTTCATCACCTTCAATCTCCGATTTCTTGTGATCCGGCTGTCAGAATTTCGGGATAAATATATATTTGCGATCACCTCTCTGAGAGCTACGTTTTGGTATAAATTTTATTGAGTTCTCTCATACTTGATTTTAAAGTTGACAATAGAATTTTAATATTCTTGGATATATATGTTCATGAGCTAGTTAAGATTATGTTTTCAAAGACGGATCGGAAAAAGAATGTCGATTGGATTTATTATGATTTTTCTAGTGAAATTCGAGAAATATGCAATTATGAATTGTGGTAAACATGAGTATATATTTCTGATAAGTTGAGTAATATGAGTTGAAGTGATTGATATATTGAATTGGTTATTGTTTCGGTTGCCGATTTTTAGCCGTTACGCCGCCGATTCGAGAATTGACTAGATTTTGATATTGATGTTTTAGCTGAGAAATTCTTGAGTATAAGCTGATAATCTTTGTTCCAAATACTTCATTTTCAGTGTTATATTGAAGTTTGACGAATCGAGCATTTAGCCTTCGAACACCGAAAGATTTGAAGAAGGTATGAAGTTAGTTTACATTGATTGAATTGCCAAGACTTTGAACAGCTTTTGATAGAAGTTCTTGATGTGATATTTCAGATTTTCATTGAAGTTTGCCGAGCTTGGGATTTCCAGTTTCGCATTGGAATAGAATAGCTTGAGGTTTGAAGCCATTTTCACTTGAAGCTTGCATTGTGAATTTGAGCAGAATTTTGATATGCATTCATTGATTTATTTTCAGATTTGAAGTACTTTCAGAATCAAG
The DNA here is from genome assembly GCF_033568475.1 of Henckelia pumila. Lineage (NCBI taxonomy): Eukaryota > Viridiplantae > Streptophyta > Magnoliopsida > Lamiales > Gesneriaceae > Henckelia > Henckelia pumila. The sequence continues at coordinate 159,128,587 of NC_133121.1, read as the reverse complement.
ATTGAAAGGTATAAACTGACATCAAATCCAGATGGGATAGAACACTCGAGATAGATACGATTCTCGAGTATTCCCTTTTGAAATCATATACATATTTGCTCTTGGTTTTTTATGTGATTTTATTTGATTGAAATGATCAATATTGCTTTGACTGATTATGTGATTTTCTGTTCAAGTGATTCCGGAGTGGACCACTATAGTATCAGTGTATATTCTTAGTTTTTTAGCCTTATACTCGAGGTCCGGGCGATAGCGAGGTGCTACGGGACTTGTAGTGGAGCATTCTTTGGGTCAAGGCCTTCGACATCAGCGGGATGACGATGGACGCAGGTATAGTCCGAGATCCTTAGTATTAATAAGGAGTATCTATTAGAGCTTATTTAAGGTTTTTAGATCAGTTTAAGTGATATGGTATTGTCTTGGATTGTAGTGATGGACTGTAGATACTTGTTCAGTTAGGCCAGTTTTTGAAGTATGAAAGTACTATCCGAGATATCTTGGTTTAGTATGCATGTTCTCTGTGTTTCATGTTTATCTGGTATCTTATATGTGCGTATATATTATGTCACAATTATTATGCTGCATAAATTTTCATGTTGAGCATGTACCTTTGAGATAGTCTGTAGTGAGGTCGCTTAGCCCCTTATTTTCCTTAGTGGATGGTTGGACCCTCTAGTACGGGATCAAGTCACTTATATTTGCATTACACACTCATAGCATGTGTATACTCATACTTTTGTATTGAGCGTCATTATCTCTCACATCTTCGGTTGTATTTTGGACACCCATTCCAAGGGGCAGTTGCAAGTCCCCTAAGATTTGGAACTGTGCATAGTTGGTGACCAGGGATTGTTTGCTGGGGTTGCCAGCGGTTTATCTTAGGTTTGATTTTGGTATTATTTAATATTCTATTGGGTTGTATAAATTAACTCTCGTGCTCTTATATTATTATTTATCAATTGTATTTTGGCGATTTAACTTTTGCTTTAAGTTTCCGTTTTTTATTTGATTATTCTTATCTTAGGTTAATTGCATGCTTTTAGTCTCGTTAAGTAGGTGATCCGGGACAGGTCACTACAGATTTTCAACGAGTATTCATAGTTATATGTTTCATTTTATGTGTCTTGATCCATATTTTATTGATTTATTATATTATTTTTCATATGCATGGTCATATGTTGGTCAACACAATTGCATGTATTTAATCACCCAAACTGAAAGACTTTTATGCCCATGATTTTCCTATGCATGATTTTTATGTTCAAAAGCCTTGCACGTCCTATTCTATGATTTTTATTATGTATTTGTTATGTATAAGAATATTACTTGTTGAGTCTTTAGATTCACCATGCTTGATTGTGCAGTTGGAATTGAGAAGTAAATGAATTAAAAGCTTTGGTAGTAAGGCTGAGAAGTCCAAAAGGTGAAAGACTTTCATGGCACGGCTGTTCAAACCACTGATGTTCGAAGCAAGAAGTCTTGAATTTTGTTGTAGTACAATGATTATGTAATCTTTGGTATGCATGAATAGTTAGAAATTAGTTAAAGTTATGTTTTAAACTAAATGTTTTCAGTGACACTCTCGTGACGACTGAATTTAATGCTTTTGAAATTACAACCCTTTATGTCTCTTATTTCGTACGAGAGTTTGATGCATGGTTAAACGATAGTGAATTTGAATGGTATTTAATTATCTTCAACTTCAGTGTCATGACGATCTATTTCAATGTTTTGGATTCATAGTCTTCCATGTATTTTGTTTTGTCACGAATGTTTGATCCTTGGTTTCATGGATGTTTAAAAGTATTTTTCAACACTAAGCTTATTTTATTGAAACTCGTGTTTCGTCTGCTTGCGTAAGATCTTAGTTGTCGGTTTAGGTTTTGGTATGTAAGTAGAATTTTTGGCGTGCCCGTATAAGAACCGGGCGCTAATTGTAAGGTTGCATCTTTTGTTTCAATCTTTTATGCACGTTTGAGTCATGATATTTTTAAGCGTTCTTTAAATAGATTTAATTACATGCATGCTTTGTTGAACTTTCAAACGTGATGCATGCCCTGCACTGTTGTATTTGCAAAAGTTTCCCACATTTTTCTCATTATAATTCTTGAAAATATCCAAAAATACGGGACATCACAAAATCAATCTTTTAATATCTTCAAACATTAGGGATTTGGCATTAGGATCAGAAATTCAATTACTAGAATGCCTATAGAAGATTTTTCAACCTTGGGTAAATTATCAAGAATGTCGACAAGCTTGCCATAATACCTCCATGGTTGTGACATATGTATAGAACTGAGAATGAGGTGTGATACTAACTAAAATTAAAGGGTTCAATCCAAGATATGAATACAAATCAAGCCCAAAGCTTCAAGTTTGGGGTGAACCTGAAACCAAGCAAAAAGTGTTATAGAGGCCCGGGTGGATGTCTCGGCGTAGTCCTTCTGATGCTCAAGTCAGAGACGTGAGCAAATAAGATGTAGAGAGGAGCTAGTGTCCCTAAAAATAAAATTAATGAGTTAGAAATGAAGTGACCAAACTTTGTATTTATAGGAGAGAATATAGAGAACAATTTGTGTGTAGTGTAGTGACCCTTACCGAGGTCACCTACTAATCAGAAACTTAAGCATGCAATTAACTTAATTAAAACAGTAAACCAGAATAAACTATGAAAGCAATAAACATCATACAATCCCAAGAGAAGGAATCTGTAATTACCCAGATAATTTATACAACCATATCGAATAATGTATTATCCCAAATACAACAAAATAAAACCCTAGGCGATACCCCCAACTGGCCAACCACCGCCTAGTCCTTCCTGGATCCACTCGCATCGTTCAATCGCAAATATGCCCCATAGAATAGGGTGTCTAGATACACAAAGTACGAGACATGAGAATAAAACGCTCAGCACGAGAGTATGAGTATACAATATTATATAGATGCATGAATGCAAGTATACCGCCTACTAAAACTAGAGGCCAAGGATCAGATAACAAAGAAAGAACGGGCCCTGGTATGTAGCACGATGTGCCGTCGCTTCAGGAGGTGGCTCCCATATCAATACCAGTGGATACTCCGGACCCAAATCGATGGAAGTTCATACACTAACAGGATAGGGAAGACCCTATAATATCCCAAGGATATAGCTCGATGTGTAATATGCATGCATCATACAATCATGTCATAAAATATGCACATAAAATCATGCAAGCACATAATACATGCATACTCAGTCAAGATATCTCGAACAGTACTTTCGTACATCAATACTAGGCAAGATCTACCAGCTCTAGGTCCACGCCTATAGTCTGCACTACAATGCAAAATGATACTAATATCATTATATTACTCCAAAAGCCTTAACTAAGCTATTGCATACTCCTAAATATTTTTAGAAAGCAAAAGTTATACCTGCGTCCGTCGTCAGCCCGTTGCTGTCTCTTGCCTCAAACTAGGCCACAACTCTACTACGACGCCTAGACCGCGCTGCCACTTCCGGATTCCCAAAAGAAAGCCTAGAACGCCCTAGATCTAAGTTATAAGACTAAGGAATCGAGAGAAGAGAGGAATTTGGTGCTCCTGAAAATGAATCTCGGCACCTCTATTTATAGACAACTTTCGGACCATCCAAAATGGACTTTGGAGCGTCCGAAGTCCCATACGCACGTCGGCCATGACGTCATCTTGCTGACGTAATCAATGACATAGACCCTAACCCTGTTCGGATTGTTCGATCCTGCCGACGGACCGTCCAAACCCATTCGGAGCCTTTGAAGCTTCATTGGATCGTCCGAACTCCTCCGGACCGTCCGATCTCCTTCTTCGGGCCGTCCGAACTACTTTTAATGGTGATTAAGTTCTTAATCCCCTTACATGGTTACGGGCTACTACATGTTGTCCACATGCTTCTGGTAGCGCTAAGTCGTATTACGCCCAAATTAACTCAACTCGGATTAACTAAATAAACATGTAGTAGCGAGAGTAGGGATCGTTCCCACGAGGAAAGTAAAATTTATTTGTGTTCTTAAAAAAATACTGGAAATAAATAAAAGGGAATTTTGAACTTTAAAATCTACTATGCAAGAATTAAAATAAGAAAGATCAAATAAATAACGAGACTTGGTATCGGTCGACTACACCCTTGAAATCATTCACTCAATCATCGATTCCCTAAAAATAATTAATTCACATCGAATATTCATCATTGGAAATTTAATTCCTGTTTAACCTTAATTTTAGCTAATCAGAAAACAGCATTCTAAATTAACCCTTATCAATAAATTAACCCGATAACAACAATCTAGATTTAAACTCACGGTAGCATTCAAATGAGTAAAACTAATGAAGCTAGACAACATAAACACCAGCGGTTGTATTTAGCCTAGTCAATTGTTGTTCCTACGATTTAACAAATTCAACAACAGAAAATATTAATCATAGTTGCTTCACAAATCAGATAATTCAAACAATTACTGATTTGAATTCTAATTTAGCGGTAGATTGTATGAAAGAATTATCATGTGATCAATCTAATAATCAAACACACAAGCATGAAATAAACCAGAACAACTCTTAATACTCGATAAAAATCAAACAATGAAAATCTGAATCTCACAAAGTAAATAAAAGCAAGGGTTCATCTTCCTCAACCAAGTTCTAAAACCTAGAAGAAAAAAATCTAAGAAAAGAGAGATAAAACCTAGCCGCCAGGATGGTTCTTGAGCCTCCTCTGCGTCTCCTCTATCTTCCGAATCAATATCCCCCTCTAAAATTTGAGATATATCTTTTAATTAAGGCTAGAGTCCTTAATAATAAAAATTCCTAAATTACAGTTTTTTTCCCGAACAGACACGCTCTCTTGATCGGAAAAGATTGACCGATCGAGCGAGCTAAAATTATCCAGCTACTATTTTCATACTTTTTTGGCCGCTCGATCGGTAAAATTTTGCAGATCGAGCGAGCAGCTTTTTTTTCCAGCGAGCAGCGATTTTGAAAAATTCATATCCGGAGATATAGCCGTCGGATTGAGCTGAAATTTGGACAGCAGCTTTAAAACATCTTGAATTATTATGAATGGTGGAGATCGGATTTGAAGCTATCTAAAATTAAAAATGATTTTTGGATCATTGCTGCTCCGTAATTCTTCTCTTATCTCGGCTCTTTCTTCCATCTTTAGCTCCTATTCTTCACTTTTCCTATATCAAATCACATACAATGATTAGTAACTATAACATGAATTTAATCAATCAAAATACACCTAATCATCACAAATTAACTCAATCAAACATAGGAAAATATCATCACATCAGCTTCTCATTCAAGGCTCGCCTACCTAAGGCAGTCCACGACACAAAACTGAGCTCACGCCCCTACTACACTTCCTTCCTCTAGAATCCCCATATCCAACTTCACTTCTCCATTATTCTTTTCATTCTTTAACTCACCTCTTCAACCCTTAGCTTCCTTTCTTAAATACCATTCAACATTTCGATGAAGACTTCGCTCGTACTAGAAACCTTAATTGCTAGGGTCCAAGTTGATGGGGTTATTCGTTATGCCTTGGGAGCCAATATGTCCCTTCTCCAACATTTACTTCCATAGGCCAACCCTACATGTAATGTCTGAAAATTCATAAATCCACTCAAGAGAATTTCATAAAGTATTATGAAAAATTATTATTTTAAATGTTTAAATTATGAATACTTTATGAAAAAGTTAGTTTTTGATGTTTTCAAGTATGAATTTAATTCCGGTGACAAAAGAAATCGAGACTATTCTAAGAATAATGTTTAAGAAATTTTAAGTCAGGAATGTTAATGTGCAGTTTTTTTAAAAAAAAAAAAAAAAAGTGGCACATGGCATTTAAATTTTTTAAAGTTTAGAAGGTAAAAATTTTAAAGGGTTGTATTTTAAGATTTATGGGCCAACCTCTGGCTTATAGAATTTTTTAAAAAAGATTTGAGAGTCTAAACTTAACAATCAAAACTTAGCGTCAAAATTATTTTCTTCCTATCTCTATATTCATTCTACAGCCGTCATCTTCCCATCTATTTAGGGTTCGAGTTTTACCTTGAAAGTTTTCAATTATTTTTAATCATTCGATCGTGAGAAGGCTAGGATCGTGTTCTCAGGGACCGAATTTCATATCAAGAAAGAAAAAGGTAAGTTTTAAACGCTTTTAAAACCACAATTCGATAATGTATGTATTTTGATATGAAAACCTGCATGTTGATGTGTACGTAATGTATATTGCATTGATTTTATGAGATTTTGAAGAGCATGATGTAGAATTGTGAAATGTGAATCGTTCTTGACCTTTTGTGTAAATATTTTTTGAGATTTGATGTGAAAATATGTGTAAATCTGAGAATTTTTGGTTTGTTTATTTTGAATGAAAAGCTTTTATGCAAATGTTTTGAAGATGGTTATTTTTGGTTGAATTCTTTTCGTATTTTTGAAGTTTTTCATGTGAATGATCAAAAGTTTCAATGTGTGGGTGAGGAATGTGAATAAAAAAAAAGATCAAAAATTTCATGTTTTTAGCAGTAGAAAGGTGCTGAGGCGCCACTCAAGGCGCCTAGGCGCTACCTGGGCATGGCCCTAGTGCCAGGTGCTCTCCAGGGCATCTAAGCGCTAGGGGTTACCCCAAAATCTCTTTTAAAAGTATTTTTAATTCCCTAAATCTATTTTTAAGGTCCTTTAAGGTGTTGGAACTATTTACAAGATGTTTTCAATTAAATATGTTCAAGTTTTGAAGTTTTAACAAAAAAAACGACTCACATGATCGATTTAGCTATGTAGTGCATCTATATGTACTTTATTATTCATGAAAGTTATGTTTATTATGAAAGCGTGAAATTTTATGAATGTAAAAATGATGTAATCATTTTCTTTAATTAGCATGCATGATTTCAAGCACAAACGATTTTAATTTCATAGCATGTAATAACTTGAAAGGCTATGTTTCTTATGATATGTTGATATTTATGAAAGAAAATGATAAAGCATGAAGAAGTTTATGAGGAGATGATGAATGATGTTATGTATGCATGTAAACATTTTCATGTCTTTGTGTGGACTATTGGTGAAAAATACGGAAATAGTGCCCATGAGCTTCGGGGAGGGCCTTTCCAAAAGAATGAAAGTTTAATATTAATATTGACGACGGTCGATAAGGGACGGTACACATATTGGCACAAGGCTGGTATGAGCTGTACCAAATTATATGCTTGTTTTACAACGACCATGATCATGGGACCCAAAGCTCTAAGGGTTGTCATATTTACACATATTTCATCACCCCAAAATGAAGCATTTGATTTTCATTACTATGTATGATTATGTTATTAGGCACGTCCAAAACACGTTTTAAGATTTTCATTATGTATACCTTTATTAAACATGTATGCTTGTTGAGTTTAAAATCTCACTATACATGAATGGTGCAGATGAAAATAAAGAAGTTAATGATTTAAAAGTTGATCATGGGGCCGAGTAGTTGAAGAGGCGATAAAGATTTGCATGGCACGGATGTTCGAGAAAGTTATGTCAAGCATGTACATGAAAGGTTATGTATTGTATTAATGTTATGCATGTTTATTTGAACTCATGTTTTATAATGTCATTTAAGATTAAATAATGTTTTAAAAACGTTATTTTGATATAACATATTTCATAGTTTCAAGTTTTGCATGTATGAGAAAGTTCTAGCGTTTCCATGTGTGTTAGCATCATTTTGTTTAAAGATATTTTATACAAATTTTGAGTCATGAGATTTTGAGTCGTTTAATTGAACTTGATCTTACAAGCGGCTTATATTACTTACTAGCACGATGCATGTTTTACAAAAATAAAAAAATATTCCGCATTTTTCGCATTTCATATTTTTCATAGGATAAGTGAGAAATACAAGACGTCACACTACCTCTTAGAATGAGGTTCAAACCTCATTCCTTGATTCACGTGCCTCACCTGGAAGCAAATATGTGATGGATTCACTCATGGAATATCAATGTATATGTTGGTGAGATGCTAAATAGTGTGATATTGCATGTTTGCAAGTGTATATTCATATTGTATTGAGAAATTAGCGTATTTGTTCTAATTTTAATTTTAATTTTAATTCAGTATGATAAATTGATTTGTGTATATTTTTTGTCATTTTAGTCCGAGCGTGGAGACATTAATGACAAAGCCTATTTGAAAGAACAAATTTCAAAAAAATTATATAAAATGTAAAAAATCAGTTTATAATCAAATATGTTATAATCAAAATTTAACTTATTTTTTTATACAAAGGAGAAATTGCTAATAAATCCCCAATAGCAAACTTGAGTCCTTTGTCAGTTCCTTGTCAGCACAAGTTTTCTTTCTAGTCCCTGACACAACTAAATCATATGTTTCAACTCCCTCATGTTCCTAAAAAGACCAAAATACCCGTTTTGTAGGGGTTCATAACCCTGGATTAATTCACAATCTTATGATTGGTTTTTAGGGTAGTCGAATTCATCTTGAGATTGTCAAATTTTACTATTTAAAGAGGACAACAATCCACTGAAAAACCCCAAGATAGTGTATGAGCATTCTACTGTAACCGTGATTGTAGTGAAAAATTACATAAATATACTTCAATTAACCTAAAACTCCCTCATTTCAGCACCGACAGAAAGCTCATCTTCTCTTCAACATCAACGAAAAGCATGATAGATTTTAAAAAATATTGAATTTGCGTTAGATTTCATCTTCTGAAGGCAAATCTCGGTCGTCGTCATTGTTGTTCGAAGGTAAATCATTAAAAAAAAGTAGATTTTTTTATTTTCTAAAAAAATTATTTTTACCCATTTTGTGTATTTTTTAAGATTTGGTTATTTTGCACATGGTTTGAGTTCGGAGGATCCTTGGTGATCGGACAATCCGAAGAGGGGTCGGACAATCCGATCGTGTCTAGATAAGTGGATATGGATTTGATTTGAAAACCCATGGAGATCGGATGATCTGAAGATATTATGTAAGCAGTGATGTCACAACAAAGACACGTGTTCGAAGGGGTTTGAAGGGGGAGATCGGATGGTCCGATCTATGCCTATAAATAGAGGTGTCGAGGCTCATTTTCATTTGCACCTTCCAAACTTCTCTCTCTCTTCTAGCTCGGTTTTAGGGACTTTTAGGCGTCCTATTAAAGGGACGGGAGTGGTTGAGCACTGTGGGGATAGTAGCGGAGCAATGCCTAAGTTTTGAGGTAGTCGTCATCAGCAGGCTGACGACGGATGCAGGTATAACATTGGATCCCTATAGATATTTGAGAGTATGTAATAGCTTAGTTGAGGCTTTTAGATTATTATAAGTGATATATGGTGATTATTGCTTTAGGCTTGGATTTTGAGTACCTGGACTGCTAGATTGCTAGAGTGCTTGAGTTGTTTGGATAGAGGTACAGACGTATTATTCGAGATACTAGATTTAATATACATGTATTATGTGTAACGCCCCAAATTTATCTTAATTGAATTTATTCGAGATATTCGGAGATATAGAATTCGGGGGGTCGAATTGTTTTTGATCAGGGGTCATTTTGCAATTTTTGTAATTTCAGGGACTAAAGTGCAATTTTTTTTATTTTGACTTGGTCTTTATATTTAAAGGATGACTGAGCTTATTATATCTTCTTCCTTCTCCAAGCAAACCGATTCCTCCTCCATTGAAGAACTTAACGCCATCTTCAAACTTTCAAATTTCCGATTCCGCTCGATTCGTCTGGCAGAATTTTAATCTGAAGTTAGTTTTACGATCCCGGCTTTGAGGGCTTCATTCTATTGTAAGTATTTCTCCGATCGGTTATATTTTATTTTTCGGATGTCGTTGGAATTCGATTCTTTTTTGGTATGATGTTCTTGAGCTAGCTCTTATCGTTTATTCTCAGTCAGATAAAAAATAGAACGTCATTCGGAATTGTTATGATTTTTTGAGTGATTTTCGAAAAGATGGGTTTTGATATTTGTTGGCTTTGAGTTGATTTTAATGAGAATGAAGTTTTATTGAGTTGTTTATGATTGATATGCTGAGTTGTGGTTTCTCGATTGATAGAAATATAGTCATTATGCCGCCGGTTGGAGTTTTGGGATATCGGTTGATTTGAATTATTTTAGACGCAGTTAGATCGAGTTTGAATGTCGATATTGATCTATATTGCTTCATTTCAGATTGGTTTGAAGGCCGTTGAGTTGGAGTTGTAGAATTCGATTCAATACAGAGATTGAAGACGGTATAGTATAGATTCCTTATTGACGATTGTTTTGGATTTGAATGAGTTTTGATATGGGATTATTGTTGTTTATCCAGATTTGGAGCACTTTGAATTATCGAGAAAGGTATAAGAAGACATCGACTTGAATGGGACGATGACTTGAATCCGAGTTGATTCAAGTTTCCCAGGGAAATCACATACTTGCATGTTATTTGAATTACTTGAACTTACTTGAATATGCGTTGACTTTTCATATGCATTAATATTGAGCCAAATAAATCGTCTTCATTTTGAATTAGACGTTCTGTGGATTATATTAGAGTGGCATTGGTCGTCGATTTTTACTCCAATGGCCTGATCAACTCTCTATAGTTGCTCCAGAGTCTATAGGATTGAAATATACGTCGTCCAACTCGAATGGGAGAGTCGGTGTGATCGTGGTAGTATTTTGTCCTTGGGATCCCAACCATTGAATCAAAGAACCGAATTACCTTTTGATTATCCGATTTTGATAATCTCGAATTTAAAGGGCATGCATCTCATTTATAGTTATTCTTGAATTATATGATTGTTTTATATATCATGATTGATATATGTTTGATATTGCATGTTCTGTCTCTTTTACTGGGAATATTATTCTCACCGGATTATCCGGCTATTGTATTGTCTTTGTATGTGTGCTTGGCAACAGGTGGGGCAGGACCGAGTCAGAGATTGCATGGCTAGATGGGGATGTGATGATAGAGTGGGGACTTGGTGTAGAAGTCAAATTATGTATTTGAACTTGTGATGTATTTTGTATTGTAAACTTTGAACCGATTGCATGTTCTACATTTTGGAACTTTTGTACAACTTTAGAACTATCTTATACTGTATTATGCGAGTTGTATGAGTTTATGCATGTTGAATTGGAGTTTTTAGAGTTGTTGTTGGAATTCCTTTTTCTGTTGCCTTAGTTATTTTTCAGAAATTTAGCAGGGCACGGACCCCGTGCCTACGTCCGTGTACCCTCGCTTATTTGAGTTTTCAGAATTTTTTCATGCACGGACCTCGGACATGCATCCGTGCATGGGTCAGTGTGAACTTGGCTCGAGGCAGTAACTGGATGATTTTGAAAATTTGGGCACGAACCCAAGCACGGAGGGTGCATGGGGTCCGTGCGTAAAACAAATAGTTGGGTTTTTAGTGCAATTGTTTCGCACGGACCTATGCACGGAGGGTGCACGGGGTCCATGTATTTTTGTAGTCTCCAACCCTTACAGGTTAATGCACGGACCCGAGCATAGATGGTGCACGGGGTCCGGGTATGTTCTTTAAAAAAATTATTTACCTTTTTGGTCCGGACTCTCTTTCGATTATTGAATATTTTATTTCGATTAGATGATTAGTGTAGTATCCCGTACCCAAAATCAGTGATTAAGAGATTAATCAACGCTAATTAAATAGATTGTGTACCGGACGGATCGAAAGCTCCGATGCAGGATCGGAAGCTCTGATGGTATTACATCAGGCATGACGTGTGGCAGGATCGGAAGCTCCGATCAGGATCGGAAGCTCCGATCACCCCTATCCGAAGTCAACCAGTGATATTTTGACACGTGGTAGATAACGATGTTCGGAAGCTCCGATGGCAGGATCGGACGTTCCGATCAAGGATCGGAAGTTCCGATCGAGGATCGGAGGCTCCGATCGATATCTATAAATAGAAGGCCGAGGCTTCACTTTCATTTGCCAATTCCGAGAATTCCCTCTCCATTCTAGTCTTATTTTCTTGTTCAAGTCTTCTTAGGCTTGGCCCGGAGGTCGGCAAGGCATTCGGGAGTCTTAGCGGAGTTGTGTCCAAGTTCTGGAGGCATCGACATCAAAGGGCTAACGACGGACGAAGGTATAGCTTTTGCTTCCTAAAAATATTTAGGAGTATGCAATAGCTTAATTAAGGCTTTTAGAGCACTTTAATGATAGTAGTATCATTTGGCAGTGTAGAGAAGACTATAGGCGTGGACCTAGAGTTGGTAGAGCTTGCACTGAATTGAGGTACGAAAGTACTGTTCGAGATATCCTGACTGAGTATGCATGTATTATGTGACTGCATGGTTTATATGTCATTCATTTGCATACTGAGCTATCTCCTTCGAGATGTCTATTAGTAGGATTGTACCCTATCCTGTTAGTGGATGAACTTCCATGGCTTTGGGTCCGATAAATCCACTGGTATTATGGTATGGGAGTCACCTCCTGAAGCGACGGCACAGCGTGCTACATACCAGGGCCCGGTCTGTCTCTGTTATCTGATTCTTGACCTCGAGTTTATAGGGAGTTCACTTTGCATGCATGTATACTCATACTTTCGTACTAAGATTTTTATGTTCACGTCTCGTAATCTATGTTTTTTGACACCCTATTCCATGGGGCAGGTTTGCGATTGGATGAGGCGGGTGGATCCAAGAGGTGCTAGGCAGTGGTTGGCCAGTTGGAGCTTCGCCTAGGTTTTATTCTGTTGTTATTTGGATTGATACAGCTGTTCGATCTGGTTGTATAATATTTGGGTATTTACAGATTCCTTGCCTTGGGATTGTATAATGTTTATGGTTTCCGTAGTTGAATTCTGATTACTGTTTTGATTAAGTTAATTGCATGCCTAAGTTCTGCTTAGTAGGTGATTCGGGTAAGGGTCACTACATTTATGGTATCAGAGCATGCAAAGTATTCTTGGGATTTAGATTCTACATAAGATAACCGTTAGGTTAATTTTGTAGATGGCAGATCGTGATGACCAGAGTTCTCATGGCAGTATTGGTGGGCGTTGGGGTGATGCCGACCGGGAGCCTCGTCGGGAACGCCGCCATCGTCATCGAGATGAGGACCGTTTCAGTGTACGTCGATTCTTGCAGATGGAACCGAAGCCCTTGGTTGGAGGTGAGTCTCCGGAGGATGCGGAGAACTGGTTAGGCCGCATGGAGACGACTTTTCAGACTTTCCAATGCACCGAGGAGTAGAAGATGGAGACCCTTGGTTATCTTCTAGATGGACGTGCGCGCAGGTAGTGGAGGTTTAATTCTGCACCTTTTGTTGCGGCGAGAGGAGTGGCCACCTGGGCTGAGTTTCGCACAACTTTTCAGAAGCTGTATTTTCCTCCTGCACTCCGTCAGTCGAAGGCGGGTGAGCTACTGAGTCTGCGACAGGGAGCCATGTCTACTGATGAGTATCAGTAGAAGTTCTTTGATCTGCTATCCTATTGCCTCGAGATTGCTGACAACTTTGGGATGAAGTATAATCTGTTCCTTCAGGGCCTTAACCCTGAGATCCACGAGCATGTGACGGTCGGCGATGACATGTCCTACGAGGGTTTGGTGAGCCGTTGTCACCAGGCAGAGGACAGCATTCGGCGGAACAGGTATTTCTCTCAGTCGAGGCCTGCTAGTTCTTTGGGTCCCCGTACCCAATCTTTCAAGAAGTCTGGATCTACTTCTTCTTCCTCTGGCTCTGCTGGTGTTGTCCGTTTCGGAAAGAAGGACAAGTGTGATCACTGTGGGAAGAACCATCCATCCGACAAGTGCCGTAAAGCTTCTGGAGCTTGTTTTCGTTGCGGTGAGGTGGGTCATGTCCGGAGGGATTGTCCACTATCTGGGGGAGGCGGTTCTGGTTCTGGTTCAGGATCTGGTTCTCAGGCCACCATTCAGCAGAGGTCGCAGGGACAGCCTGCTGGGAGTTCTCATTTGAGGCCACGAGCTTCTGGCCAGGTGTTTGCCTTGAGGCATGATCAGGCAGTGGAGGAGAATGAGAAAGTCATCGCAGGTAAATTTCTGCTTTATGGTATACCTGCTCTTGTACTTATTGACACTGGTGCATCTCATTCCTTCATTTCTGCACATTTTGTTAAGAGGCATAAGTTACCATGCATTGTACTAGACGTAGTGATGTCTGTTTCTACTCCGAAGGGCCAATCTGTTTTGGCTAAGCGCCTAGTGATGGGTTGCCCTTTAGAGTTCGAGGGGAACATTCTGTTAGCAAATCTCATGGTTCTTGCGATGGACGACTTTGATTGCATTCTGGGAATAGATATGTTGACTATCTATCGAGCTTCAGTGGACTGCTATCAGAGATTAGTGCGCTTTCATCCGGAGGGGAGTGATAGCTGGTTTTTCTATGATGAGGGAGCGCGACCCCTGATGCCACTGGTATCTGCTTTGAGAGCCTATCGAGCCCTAGAGTCTGACGAAGAAGGCTACCTTATCTATGCAGTTGATTTGTCCGCTGAGAGCATTGGGATAGAGAGTATTCCTGTTGTGGATGAATTCCCAGATATTTTTCCTGATGAGATTCCGGGTTTTCCTCCTATTAGGGAAGTCGAGTTTGGCATAGAGTTGATGCAGGGTACTTCGCCTATTTCTCGAGCACCGTATCGTCTGGCTCCATCAGAGATGCATGAGTTGAAGAATCAGCTACAGGATCTTTTGGACAAGGGGTACATTCTCCCTAGTGTATCTCCTTGGGGAGCTCCTTTTCTCTCTGTGAAGAAGAAGGATGGGTCGATGCGGCTGTGCATTGACTATCGGTAGTTGAATCGAGTCACTGTGAAGAACAAGTATCTGTTGCCTCGTATTGATGACTAGTTTGATCAGCTGCAGGGCACTTCAGTTTACTCCAAGATTGACTTGAGATCTGGGTATCATCAGTTGAGAGTCCGAGATCAAGACGTAGCCAAGACTGCATTCCGTACTCGCTATGGGCATTACGAGTTTCTAGTGATGCCATTTGGTTTGACTAATGCGCCGGCTATATTTATGGATCTGATGAACCGTGTCTTTAGGGAGTATTTAGACAAGTTTGCCGTGGTCTTCATTGACGACATCTTGGTGTATTCGCGTAATATGGAAGAGCATGTTTCTCACTTGCGGTTGGTACTGCAGACTCTTCGAGATGAGTAGTTGTACGCCAAGCTGAGCAAGTGTGAGTTCTGGATGGATCGAGTGGTCTTTCTTGGCCATATCATATCCAGGGAGGGGATTTTTGTTGATCCAAGCAAGATTGAGGCGAGGTTAAATTGGTCGCGTCCGACGACGGTTGTTGAGATCCGTAGTTTTCTGGGTCTAGCAGGATATTATTGTCGCTTCATTCTGAACTTCTCTCAGCTAGCTCGACCTTTGACGCAGCTTACCCGCAAGGGTGTGGATTTCGAGTGGTCCTCTGAGTGTGAGGAGAACTTCTGTGAGCTTCGACGGCGGTTGACTTCTGCGCCGGTGTTGGCATTACCGTCAGGATATGGACGGTATGTGGTGTACACTGATGCTTCTCTTCGGGGGTTAGGTTGTGTCCTAACTCAAAATGGGCATGTGATCGCATACGCTTTTAGACAGCTGAAGCTTCACGAGGACAACTACCCAGTCCATGATTTGGAATTGGCAGCCATTGTGTTCGCTTTGAAGATCTAGCGTCATTATCTGTATGGCGAGAAGTTTGAGATCTTCACCGACCATAAGAGTCTCAAGTATTTGTTCACTCAGGCGGAGTTGAACAGGAGGCAGAAACGTTGGATGGACTTGCTTAAAGACTATGATTGCAAGATTAAGTGTCATCCGGGAGCTGCTAATCTCACCGCTGATGCATTAAGTCGCAAAGTGCGACTATCCGCACTTCAGACTTGTTCGATGTCTAGTGCGATCAGTGACTATTGTACTTCTGGATATACTTTCAAGCATAAGAAAGGTATGCAGAGTATCCAGATGTTTGCGATATTATCTGAGCCAGCTTTGTATTCGCGGATTCGAGATGCTCAGATGTCTGATTCGAAGACCCAGCGTTTAGCTCATCTAGCTAACGAGGGTAGCTCGTCTGGATTTCATTATCAGTCAGATGGCTTTCTGTGTTTGTCTGGTAGGCTTGTGATTCCGCAGGATGTAGAGTTGCGAGAGGAGATTTTGTCTCAGGCGCATCGCACTAAGTTGAGTATTCATCCTGGGAGCAACAAGATGTACAAGGATCTACGTACTCGTTTCTGGTGGAAGGGAATGAAACGCAGTGTTTATCAGTTTGTTTCGAGATGTTTGGTGTGTCAACAGGTCAAGGCAGAGCACCGACGACCTGGAGGATTGCTTCACAGTCTGCCTATTCCTGAATGGAAATGAGAGTTTATCACAATGGACTTTGTGACCCATTTGCCGGTATCCCCGAGGAACTGTGATGCTATCTGGGTTGTGGTGGACCGACTCACCAAGTCAGCGCATTTCATTGCCTGTAGCCGGGAGTACAATGTGGATCGTATGGCTCGGTTGTACATTCAGGAGATCGTTCGACTTCATGGAGTGCCTGTGAGCATTGTCAGCGATCGGGACCCCAGGTTTACTTCTAGATTCTGAGGGAGTGTTCAGCATGCGATGGGTACTACTCTCGATTTGTATCTGAATTCCAAAGAGATTGAAGGGCACCAAATTGTGAATTGAGGTATATGTGTCCTAATCTCTTGAATATCAGATATGGCACCTCGAAGAGTTTTGAACATGTAACGACCAGCAGTAACTCTTCCGAATGATCAGGTTAGTACTGAGGCTGAGGTGGTGGATGTCATTGCGACTCCAATGGAGACCTTACTGAAGAGGTTCCAATCTTTTAAGCCGCCAAGCTTGAAGGGTTTTGAGAACGCTATTGACTGCGAGAGTTGGCTGGAGGACATTGATCAGTTGTTCGATTCTCTAGATTATTCTAACGATCGCCGAATCAGGTTAGTGATTCATCAGCTGCAGGGTGTTGCTAAGAGCTGGTGGATTTCGATGAAAAAGGCTATCGAGAATCGAGGTATGGCTGTCACTTGGAGTTTGTTTAAGACTAAATTCTACAAGCGTTTCTTCCCGATGTCTTATAAAAAGGATAAGGGTGCTGAATTTGCCACTCTGAAGCAAGGTAACATGAATATTGAGGAGTATGTGTCTAAATTTGATAGCTTGCTGAAGTTTGCACCGCACTTTGCCAAAAACGAAGAAGCAAAAGCCGACCAATTCATTAATGGCTTGAACCCCGATATCTTTACGTTGGTAAACACGGGTAGGCCTGATAATTTTGCTGATGTTATGAACCAAGCCAGAGGAGCCGAATCAGGGTTGATGAGACAACAAGGAGCTTAGTTTGTGCCTCAGCAACAGAGATAGCATCAGAACCAGACGCCTCAGTTTTAGAATCAGCCACCGAGATCTAAGGGAGGTGGCAGTAGCAACAACAGAAAGGATTACTATCCTCCGAAGGGGAAACAGTTTAAGAAGCCCGAAAGCAGTTCGTCGAGTTCTAGTGGCTCGAATCAGATCAGATCAGGGCAGAGTTCTGGTCAATCAGGTATGTATTGCACCAAATGTGGATGTCGTCATCCCAGCGATCATTGTAGGGGAATTTTTGGGAGTTGTCATATTTGTAACCTAACCGGTCACTATGCCAGAGTTTGTCCCCAACGAGGGTCCGATCAAGCACAGAGTGGAGGCTCTTCAAGATAGTCAGCTCAGCCTGAGAGGCAATCTTCAGCAGTCCACTCTTTCCAGCCTCAGCAGCAGACACGACAAGGAGGTAATCAGAATTCGAATCAGCCTCCTAGACAGCAGGCGAGAGTTTTTGCATTGACTAAGGATCAGACTCAGACAGCATTTGGGGATGTTATAGCAAGTAACTGTTCGATTTTCTGTTATCATGATCATGTTTTGATAGATATGGGTGCTTTTCATTCCTTTATATCTGAGCAATTTGTTCTATTTCATGCTTTATCTACTGAGACTTTGTCTGATGTAGTTTCTGTTACTTCATATTTGGGTGGGGGAATTGTATCTGTGAAATTGGTTCGGAACTGTGAATTGCGGTCTGAAGGGAATTTCATTGAATTAGATTGTATTGTACTTGGGCTATCCAATTTTGACTGTATAGTTGGTATAGATGCTTTAACCAAGTACAGAGCTACAGTCGATTGTTTCCAGAAAGTGGTCAGATTCAGACCAGAGATGGCAGAGGAATGGAAATTATTTGGTAAGGGTTCTCGATCCAGAATCCCTTTAATATATGTATTGTCGATGACTCGTTTATTACAGAAATGAGCAGAGTGATTCTTAATTTATGCTATAGATGTCCTGAAGTCTAGCCCTGAGTTGATTGATATATCAATGGTTAGGGAGTTTGATGATGTTTTTTCGGATGAGATTCTAGGATTGCCGCCTATTCGTGAGGTCGAATTCAGCATTGAGTTGACATCAGGTACGCAACCGATTTTAAAGCTCCTTACCGAATGTCTCCTGTTGAACTGAAGAAACTTAAAGAAAATTTGGAAGATTTGATTGCCAAATGATACATCAGACCTAGTGTATCGCCCTGGGGTGCTCCTGTTCTCTTTGTTTGGAATAAAGATGGATCTATGCAACTCTGCATCAACTACCGCCAATTGAATCAAGCGATGGTAAAGAACCAGTATCTGTTACCTCGAATAGATGACCTTTTCGATCAACTGCAGGGTTCTTGTGTGTACTCAAAGATTGATTTAAGGTCGGGTTATCATCAGCTGAGGGTTCGTGAAGAAGATGTGCCCAAGACTGCTTTCAGAACAAGGTATGGCCATTTTGAGTTTATAGTCATGTCGTTCGGTTTGACTAATGCTCCAGCATTTTTTATGGGTCTGATGAACCGTAACTTTTAGCTTTATTTGGATGAGTTTGTGATTATATTCATTGATGATATCCTTATATATTCGAAGAGCCGCACTGACCATGCAGAGCACTTGAGGATTGTCTTGCAGATTTTGCGAGCTGAACAGTTGTTTGCCAAGCTGTCTAAATGTGAGTTTTGGTTAGAACGAGTCGTCTTTCTCGGTCATATTATTTCTTGATATGGGATTTCTGTTGATCCCAGCAAGATTGAAGCAGTCATGAATTGGCCTAGACCAACATCAGTGCCTGAAATCCGAAGTTTCATGGGTTTAGCGGGTTATTATCATTGATTTATCAAGGGATTTTCATTTATTGAGAAGCCAATTACCCAACTAACTCAGAAATGCGCCTTTTATCTGGAATGAAGAGTGCGAGGCCAGTTTTATTGATCTGAAGAAGAGATTTACCAGTGCCCCGATTCTTTATATTCCGTCAGGTACGGGTGGATTTTCAGTTTATTGCAATGCTTCTCACCGAGGTTTGGGATGTGTTCTTATGCAAAGGAAGCACGTGATAGCGTACGCATAGAGGCAGCTGAAGCCGCGCGAGACTCGATATCTAGTTCATGATCTTGACTGGCAGCGATCGTTTTTTCTTTGAAGATCTGGCGTCACTACCTTTACGGTGAGACTTTCGAAATCTTTACAGATGATAAAAGCTTGAAATATTTGTTTTCGCAGTCCAAATTGAATATGAGACGGAGAAGATGGTTAGATTTGTTGAAGGATTTCGACTGTGAAATCAAGTATTATCTGGGGAAAACAAATGCAGCTGCAGATGCATTAAGCCGAAAGCTTTGTTCTTTATCTCTTTCTACTATCGGTGTTTCTCAACTAATTGACGACTGTTGCACTTCTGGTTTGGAGTTTGAATCGGATAAGATGTCTATCAGAGTTTTTGCTATTAAATCCGAGCCAAAGTTATTTCTAACGATCAAATAAGCACAGAAGTCTGATCCGAGTATTCAAAGTTTGATAGAGAAAGTCAAATCAGGACACCACTCTGAGTTTCAGGTCAGGGATGATGTTATGTTTGTGAATAATCGTATTGTTGTGCCTGATATTTCTGAGTTGAGACAGCGTATTCTTCGAGAGACACATTGAAGTCGATTCAGTATTCATCCAGGTGGCCGCAAAATGTATAACGATTTGAAGAATCAATATTGGTGGAAGCAGATGAAGGGTGATGTCACGAGTTTTGTATCCCGATGTTTGAATTGTCACCAGGTGAAAGTCAAGAGGAAGAGACCGGGTGGTTTACTGCACAGCTTACCTGTTCCTGAATGGAAATGAGATCATATATCGATGGATTTTGTCACGAAACTACCGCGTTCAGTCCGAGGTTATGATGAGATCTGGGTAGTGATTGATCGATTGACAAAATCGACCTATTTTATTCCGTACAGAATGACATATTGTCACGATCAGATGGCTGAGTTATATTTTCAGGGATATTGTTAGATTTCATGGTGTGCCGAGATCGATTGTATCAGACCAAAATCCTCAGTTTACTTCTCACTTCTGGCACAGTCTACAAGAGGCATTGGGTACTCGTTTGCACTTGAGTACAACATATCATTCTCAGACCGACGGTCAGTCAGAGCGGATGATTCAAACTCTTGAGGATATGCTACGAGTCGTAGTTCTTGATTTTGGCACTAGTTGGCAAGATTTGTTGCCTCTTATCGAGTTTTTATACAACAACAGCTTCCAAACGAGTATTGGTATGGCACCTTTCGAAGTGTTGTATGGAAAGAAGTGCAGATCTCCTTTGTACTGGGATGAGATTTCTGAGTCGCCTGATTTGGGACCAGATATGATTCGTGACATGGCTGAGCAGGTGAAGATTATTCGATTGAGAATGAAGACTGCACAGGACATACAGGAAAAATATGCGAATATCAGACGTCGACCTCTGTACTTTGATCAAGGAGACCGAGTATTTCTGAAGATTTCTCCTTTCAAAGGCACTGTTAGATTTGGGTAGAGAGGGAAGTTTTCTCCGAGATTCATCGGTCCGTACGAGATTCTGGAGAAATCAGACGATCTTGCCTACATACTGGCTCTTCATCCATCTTTATCTGGTATTCACGACGTATTTTACGTCTCTATGTTGCGGAAATATCATGCAGATCCTTCTCATATTCTTCATCCTGATGAGGCCGAACTTGATGAAACTCTGAGCTACTTCGAGCGACCGATTCAGATTCTCGACCAAAATGAGAAGCAACTCAGAACCAAATCGATTCTGTTAGTGAAGTTCAGTGGAGTCAACACGGATTCGAAGAAGCGACATGGAAGACAGAGTCGGATATGAGACAACAATTTCCAGAGTTATTCTGATCACGTGAGTTCTTATTTTAGTTCTAGTTCTTTATTTTATCTTATGTGTTTGATTTTATACGATTTCGAGAGCGAAATATATTCTTAGAGAGGGAGAATTGTAATGCCCCAAATTTATCTTAATTTAATTTATTCAAGATATTTGGAGATATAGAATTCGAGGGGCCGAATTGATTTTTGATCAGGGGTCATTTTGAAATTTTCAAAATTTTGGTGACTAAAGTGCAATTTTTGGATTTTTACTTGGTCTTTATATTTAAAGGATGACTAAGCTTATTCTATCTTCTTCCTCCTCCAAGAAAACTAATTCCTCCTCCATTGAAGAACTTCACGCCATCTTCAAGCTTTCAGATTTCCGATTCCCCTCGATCCGTGCGGCAGAATTTTAATCTAAAGTTAGTTTTATGATCCCGACTTCGAGGGCTTCATTCTATTGTAAGTATTTCTCCGATCGGTTATATTTTATTTTTTGGATGTCGTTGGAATTCGATTCTTTTTGGGTATGATATTCTTGAGCTAGCTCTTATCGTTTATTCTCAGTCAGATCATAAATAGAACGTCATTCAGAATTGTTATGAATTTTTGAGTGATTTTCGAAAATATGGGATTTGATATTTGTTGGTTTTGAGTTTATTTTATTGATAATGAATTTGTATTGAGTTGTTTATGATTGATATGTTGAGTTGTGGTTTTTTGGTTGATCGAAATATAGCCGTTATGCCACCGGTTGGAGTTTTGGGATATCGGTTGATTTGAATTGTTTGAGTCGCAGTCCGATCGAGTTTGAATGTCGATATTGATCTATATTGCTTCATTTCAAATTGGTTTGAAGGCCGTTGAGTTGGAGTTGCAGAATTCGGTTCAATATAGAGATTGAAGACGGTATAGATAGATTCCTTATTGACGATTTTTTTGGATTCGAATGAGTTTTGATAAGGGATTATCGTTTTTTATCCAGATTTGGAGCACTTGGAATTATCGAGAAAAGTATAAGACGACATCGACTTGAATGAGACGATTATTTGGATTCGAGTTGATTCGAGTTTCCTAGGGAAATCACATACTTGAATGTTATTTGAATTACTTGAATATGCGATTACTTTTTATATGCATTCATATTGAGCCAAATGAATCATCTTCATTTTGAATTAGACGTTCTGGGGATTATAGTCGAGTGGCATTGGTCGTCGATTTTTACTCCAATGGCCTGATCAGCTCTCTATAGTTGCTCCAGAGTCTAGAGGATTGAAATATACGTCATCAACCTAGGATGGGAGAGTCGGTGTGATCGTGGTAGTATTTTGTCCAATGGATCCCAACCGTTGAATCAAATAACTGAATTAGCTTTTGATTATCCGATTTTGATAATCTCGAATTTAAAGGGCATGCATCTCATTTATAGTTATTCTTGAATTATATGATTGTTATATATATCATGATTGATATATGTTTGATATTGCATGTTCTGTCTCTTTTATTGGGAATATTATTCTCACCGGATTATCCGGCTATTGTCTTGTCTTTGTATGTGTGCTTGGCAACAGGTGGGGCAGGACCGAGTCAAAGATCGCATGGCTAGATGGGGATGTGATGATAGAGTGGGGACTTGGTGTAAAAGTCAAATTATGTATTTGAACTTGTGATGTATTTTGTATTGTAAACTATGAACTGATTGCATGTTCTAAGTTTTGGAACTTTTGTACATCTTTAGAACTATCTTGTACTGTATTATGCGAGTTGTATAAGTTTATGCATGTTGAATTGGTGTTTTTAGAGGTGTTGTTGGAATTTTTTTTTCTGCTGCCTTAGTTATTTTTCAAAAATTTAGCAGGGCACAAACCCCGTGCCTACGTCCGTGTAGGGGTCCGTGTACCCTCGCTTATTTGAGTTTTCAGAATTTGTTCATGCACGGACCCCGGACATGCATCTGTGCATGGGTCCATGTGAACTTGGCTCGAGGCAGTAACTGGATGATTTTGAAAAGTTGGGCACGGACCCGAGCACGGATGGTGCATGGGGTCCGTGCATAAAACAAAGAGTTGAGTTTTTAGTGCAATTGTTTCCCATGGACCTATGCACGGAGGGTGCACGGGGTTCGTGTATTTTTGTAGTCTCTGACCCTTGGCTACAGGTTAAAGCACGGACCCAAGCACGGATGGTGCACGGGGTCCAGGCATGTTCTTTTAAAAAAAATTCTTTACCTTTTTGGTCCGGACTCTCTGTCGATTATTGAATGTTTTATTTCGATTAGATGATTAGAATCAAGGTCCTCACATTATGTTTGCATGTTTTCTGTGGCATTTGTATATGCATTGATATTATGCTTCATGCATGAACACGTTGAGCTTTATGCCTTGATTTACATAGCCGTAGTAGGGGTCGCTCAGCCTCATATTTTCAGTGGATGGATTTCATGGATTTGGGTCCGGATATATCCACAATTTTATGGTATGGGAGCCGCCTCTTGATGCGACGGCCTAGTGTGCTACATACCATGGCACCTTTACTAAGTCTTCTGGATAGAGTACTCGTCATATTTCATGTGCATGCATGTTATATGTATATTCGTACTTCTGTACTGATCTTTTTATTCTCACGTCCATAGTGTTTTGTGTTGGACATCCTATTCTATGGGGCATGGCTCATCATGTTGACTTGTCAAGAAAAATTACTTCCAAGACTTATCCTGACAGCAGAAATTTGAAATCCATATCTCAAAATGCATCTCTAACGTAGTCAGACGATATCTATTCCTTATGAAAGCATTCAACTTGCCAAAATACCCATGTGACTGTTATAGAATTACTAGGCTAAGGTAGCCTCCCTTATAAATTCCCTCCCCCTGAAATACAAAAAGATTTCCAGAGTAATGCCGGCATAGGGTTGCGCTCCTTTTCCATCCAACTAATTCATACAGTCCACAGTGTATGATATAATCTACCTCAAAGGAAACTATCATCTGTAACTCAATAGAATATTCTAGGAAATACATCTAGAACTATTCAGCTGAAAAATGAATAATCTGACCCAATTATACAAATCATTAATCAAATCACTGTAGTTGAATAACTGATAACATTATAATAATCCTAATGATTACAGTACTTGAACCACAAATCCAAGTTCTAAATAATATTTATTACAATCCCAAAACAGAAACACCAAATATAAGTAGATAAATCCAAGTGTTGTTCAATTCTTAATACAATGCAAATCAATTTACATCGAAGGGTGTACAATGATTACATCAAATTTCTAGAATCAAAATACAATGATCCAAATGCTTACAACTGAAATATTGTTTACAATAAATCTTAATACAGTATATAAAACCCAAATATAACGGAAATCTTACAATCTAACTAAATGCAGAAATATTTCATTTCGTCTATTGATCTTGAACATGAGGTTTTTCGTCTGTCACACACAAAAACATCGATACAAGCATGTCAGCAAACTTCCTCCTCGCAAGATCTAAAATATTTTATCCTACTAGAGATGCCCAAAGCTTCATGAGACATTCTCTTGGCAGGATCTTCTAACAATCTCTCCAACTACTAGTGGAGAGTCTTCAGGGGTGGCTTCCTTGGTCGAATCTGAATGGATGACTACATGTCACACATTCCATTCAACCCTGAGAAGTGTTTGGAGTTCATAACTAGATCTTCCAGCTCCATCCTGCTGGGATCCACATAATACGAAACTCTGATGCCAATATTGGCAACGACGATCTTGAAAAAGCCTAAACACCTTGCTATTCCAACTCATGTTATCGTCATTGAATCCAACTTGTAATCTACAAGAATAACCCAAATGTCAATACTGTGTCCCAAAGAATCTTATTGCATGCCACGTTCCAATCGGTCCATATCAGACGTTTCGATCCACATTTTGGACCCTCCGAACTCATGCATGTAGCTATGTGTTCAAGTTTTATTGCCACATGCATGACACTACGTTCGGACGCTCCGATCTCTACTTCGGAGGCTCCAATCGTTTCTTATCTTCCGAACTTTTTCGCTGGCTCCGATCAGTTCGGACCATCCGATCCTCCTAAGGATTGAGTTCGGACCCTCCAAACCACCCGAGCCCAAATAAGACCATTAATCATTTTTCGGACATTTTGGACCCGATTCCTTGGTCCGTTTGATCATATAAAAATCTCTTAATCATGTTTTATTAATTCTAACATGATTAGACAAATTGATCTTGTAAAATGAAATCGGGCTACTACAGAGTATGTGATGTTGAATTTATAATGTTGTTTATGTGTGTGAACTCTATAATGTAACTATTTTCTTGAGCTTTTTAATGTGGTTGTTTGTTTAAAAAATTTGTGTTTAAAAAATGAGTCAAAACAAGACATATTCAATTAAAAAAAATTGAATATTGTTTTGAAAAATCAAAATATAAAGTATATAATTTGAGTAATAATTAAAGTAAATTATGCGGTAGAACAAGTAAATTGCGTATCCGAATTGTTGAGAACATTTTATTACAATGTTCAATTCAAAACTTCAATTTATTGTTTTGTAAAATTAAAGTACAAAAGTATCTAAATTGAGTATTAATTAGAAACATTTGAGCACTAAAACACATAAAATGTATATTCGAATGTACGCAAACATTTGATGTCCAGGTTCTATTCAAGAAATCTAAATATTCTTCATTGGTTTTAAAAAATGGAGCACATGAACACAAAAATTAAGTATTCGAGTGTATAAGGTTAATTATTTGATGTCAATATCCAATTTAAAAAATCTGAGTGTTGAAAAGGTTATTTGATGTCAATGTTAATTATAAGACAATTTCTGAAATTGAATTTTGGAACAAGAACCTCAATGATAGTTGTAGTGACCTGTCTCAAAATCACTAATTAACCAAAACTTAATCATGCAATTAAACTTAAAGGAAATAATCAGAAAATCTAGCGAAAACTTAAATAATTTAACTAAAATTCTCCGAGAGAATACAACAGGTCCAACAACAAAAACTAAAACATTATACAACCTCATCTAAGATAATGCTAAAATCATATAATTAGAAACCTAGTACAGTACAATCCACCTTACTGTAGCTCAACGATCGCTACCACCGGGTCCGTCCAAACTGAGTCATGCCCCGTGGAATGGGGTGTCCAGAACAAAACCTAGGACGTGAGCATAAAAATCTCAATATGAAAGCATTAGTATACAAGTGCTATGAATGCTAATCCAAGTGAAGGGTACCGAGAACCTATATAGAACACTGCTCAGTCAAAGACGTCATGATATGTAGCACGCTGGGCCATCACATCGGAAGGTGGCTACCATACCATAAATCGTAGACATATCCAGATCCAAAACCATGGAATCCATGCACAAATGTAACGGGGTTGAGCGACCCCTCTACTGGTTATAACAATAATAAAGGCTCGACGTGTAATGCATGCAGCATAATATTCGTGACATAATCAATGCACATATACAAGATGCCACATAAAACATGCAAACATATAACACGCATACTCAACCAAGATATCTCGGATAGTACGTCTGTACCTCAAAGTAAGCAACCTAGTGATACAAGTCCTCTAGTCCAAGCCTATAAGCAGAAAATCATTGTATCATTATTTATCATCTAAAAGCCTTGACTAGGCTAATAGATACTCACTTAAACTAATCTGAGTCTAGTAGTATACCTGTGTCCGTCGTTAGTCCACTGATGGCGATGACTCCAAAACTTGGGTACAACTCCGCTACAACCCCGACAGCGCTCCGTCGCCTCCTGGACCTTAAGTAGTACGCCTAAAAGATCCTAAAACCCCTTAGAATCACCTAGGAATGAGGAATAGAGAATTGGAATGATCAAGAAATGAGGGTCTCGGTACCCCTATTTATAGAATAGATCGGATCGTCCGATTCCTTCCAATCAACCCCTACCGAACACGTGTCTTGACAGCTGCCGATACCAGATCAGATAGTCCAATCCTAAATTCGGATCGTCCGATCTCCTGTTCCTATCAAATCAAAGCCCATACTTGTTATCTGAACGCGATCGGATCGTCCGATCTTCTCGGAGCTTCCGAACACCCAATCTAGCTTCCGAACGGTTCTGATGGTCCGATCCCTTAGCATAGCTTAGTTCGGATCGTCCGAACTGTTGAACACTTGGAACTTTCCCAGACCATTTTCGAACATACTGAATCCGATTTTCTACTCCTTAAACTCAAATAGATATTTCTTAATCATGTTTTACCCATTTTTAACATGTTTACATAGTTAATCACTAATTCTGGGAATTGGGTTTACTACAATAGTTATCTCATATCAAATGCACTTTTTCAAAAGTAGAACTTTACAAGCCATTTCATTATTTTACTCAATCATTTAAGTTGATTCTTACTGAAGCATATAATTTTTGTGCATGTGTAAAGAATGAATCTCTCATTCCCAATTGTTTATATTTGTATGCCTAAAATGTCTGATATTGTTCCAAATGTATTTGGATTTATCCCAAATCAAGTATGATTCGAACCTAATTTACTATCACTTGAGTAGGTCAATCATAGTGGTCCAAAATTTTATCCTTTGCAGTAGAACATTATATGCTCAATTAAGCCGCATGTGTACTCTTCTAGCTTATGTTGTGTCATACCCTATGATTACATATGTTCTTTTAATGGTGGAGTTCAAATACATGGGTCATATTACAAATCGGGATAATCGATACCAAAATATCATATTCAATAATTTTTGAAGTTTAGAACTATATTTAATTACACAATTATAAACAATGAGCAATGAATGATATCATCACATGTGATCTCATTGAATAATGAGTCATGCATTCATCTCATACATTTGACAAAGTAGTGCACATGACATAGGATGATCAACACAAATGTAATAGGGTAACAATGCATTGACAATGAAAACTCATCATAAGCATCATAATATGTGTTATGCAGCAAATCATAATATCTTTGTGTGTGTGTAAAAAATAAGCCTCTCATTCTCAATTGTGTATCTTCTCCTGCCACAAATTTTCGAGATTATTCCAAATATATTTGGGATTATTCCAAATTTGGGACAATTCAAGCCTAATTTTTTCTCACTTGGAAACGTAGATATTAGGGTCCCAATTATTTGTCATAAAAAATAGAATAACACATGTTCAATTAGGCTACATGTGTTCTATTATTGTTTATATGTTGTGCCAGATCCCATGATCTCACGTGCTCTTTTAATAGTATATTTCAAATACATGTGCCATCTTATAAATTGAGATAATCGATGAATAAATATCACATTCAATAACTGTTGAAGTTGAGAATTAAAACTAATTATGCAATTCTAAACATTGAGCAATGAATGATATCAACACATGTGGTCTCATTGAATAATGAACAATGCATTCATCTCCTACATTTGACAAAGTAGTACACATGATATTGGATGACCAACACAAATGTAATTGAGCGACAATTCATTGACAATGAAAACTCATCACAAGCATCATAATATATGTTATGCATCAAATCATAACATCTTTGTGCATGTGCAAAGAATGAGTAACTCATTCCCAACTATGTGTCTTCTTTTGCAGCAAATGTCCGAGAATATTCCAAATATATTTCGGATCATTTCATATTCAGGACAACTCGATATAATTTTTTCTCACTTGGCAAGGTAGATCATAGAGGCCCAAAATTTTATTCTGAAAAGTAGAATAACACATGCTCAATTCGGAAAAATTAGTAATTTGGTCATGTATGTTGGTCTGTTTTTGGTTTTGGTCCAGTATATTGTCATATTTTGGAAAATATACAATAACTTGAATATGTTTTTGGTTTTGGTCCTGTATGTTGTCATATTTTGAAAAAAATACAATAACTTTGATATTTTCTTGGATTTCATCCAATGCTACCAGAACTCTCGAGAGCTGTCGAGTTTTGCTTAGTTGACATAAGATTTCACCAACTTGGCACCTATTAATTTTCATGTGGCATAATTTGGATTCAATATGAGCAAAATTAAAATGTAAAAGAAAAATACTTGAATCATTTATCTCAAACAAAATTTCACACAAACAAAATCTAATTAAATGGTCGGCCCCCTTTATCTCAAGAAAAGAGATTTAAATGGATAAATTTTCTATCACATGTCTTGCATATGGATACATTGTCCGCCATTTACCTAGAAGGTAATTTTATTAAAACAAAAACCTAATCAAAATTTATTTTATTTTATTATTTAAGAGGGGTAGAATACGATTTGGACTCGACCGCTTCAATTTAGGTTTTTGTTTGTGTGAAGGTTTTTTTAAGATAAATGATTCACGTATTTTTTATATATATTTTAGGTTTTTTTGTTTTTTTTTAGTTAATTCTGCTTATGTGGAATCCAATTTAAGCCACATAATAATCAATAAGTGTAATGTAGGCAAATATTATGTTAACTAAGCAAAACATGATATCTCTATTGAGTCATGACAACATACATAACCAAAACAAAAAAAAAATATCCAAGTTATTGTACCTTTTTCAAAACATGACAACATATAGGACCAAAACAAAAAAATATACAAGTTACTATACCTTTTCCCAAACATGACAACATACATGATCAAAACCAAAAAAACATCCAAGTTATTGTATCTTTTCTAAAACATGACAACATACAGGACCAAAACCAAAAACAGGCCAACATACAAGACCAAAATGCTAATTTTTCCTGCTCAATTCTGCAGCATGTGTTCTATTGTTGTTCATGTATTGTGTCAGATCCCATGATATCACTTGCTCTTTTAATAGTATATTTCAAATACACGTGTCGTCTTATAAATTAGGATAATCTATGACTAAATATCACATTCAAACAAATGTTGAAGTTGAGAATTAAAACTATGCAACTGTAGACATTAAGCAATGATGATATCAACACATGTGATCTCACTGAATAATAACCAATGTTTTATTTTTCTACATTTGTCAATTAGTGCACATGACATTAGATGAAAAATACTAATGTAATTGGTCGAATACTCTTACGACAATGAAAACGCATAATAATTATCATAATGTGTGTTATGCACCAAACGATAACATCTTGATGTGTGTGCAAAGAATGACTCTCTCATTCAAAATTGCAAATCAGTTTGTACCGTAAATATCAAAGATTGTTCCAAATATATTTGATATTATTCCAAATTGGGGACAATTCGAACCTAAATATATTTTTGTGCCTATATTTTTGAAGACATGACGTTTGTAAATTTCATACACCACATCTTCATACTCGAAAAAAATGTTCAATTTAAAACTTCAAGTTAGTGTTTTGTAAAATTAAGTACAAAAGTATCTAAATTGAGTATTAATTAGAAACATTTGAGTACTGAAGCGTATAAGTTGTGTATTTGAAATGGAAAAATATTTGATGTTTAGGTTCAAATAAGAAAATCTAAATATTCTTTTGTGAAACCAAAATAAAAAAGTATCAAATTCATAATCGATTAGAAAAAATGGTGCACATGAACACATACAATTGGATATTCGAGTATATAAGGTTAATCATTTGATGTTAATGTCCAATTAAAAAAATCTGGGTACTAATAAGATTATTTGATATCAATATTAATTATTAGACAATTTTTGAAATGAATTTTTGGAAAAATAACCTTAATAATATCGATCCCATATCAAATGCACTTTTTTGAAAGTAGAATTTCACAATTTATTCAATAATTTTACTCAATAATTAAGTTGATTTTTACTGAATATTAAGTGCTAAGAAACCTCTCATACATTATTATTTGATGTTCATACCTTGTTGTTTTGCACAATAAGATTAAAAATAGCTCAATTGCAAGGTAAACACTAAAACTTGTCTCCGCTTACTAAATCAAGGTACACATATAATTGTAATAATACATAAATATATAGTAATTCAGCACCATATATATATATATATAAACACAATTTGATGAGTATAAAGATGTGAGTTTATTAGAGAATATACTAGCTACCTCCACCAAATAAGAATAATTCAGTACAATTTACGTGCAAAAATATGAATTAGTGGTATAATTTACATAAAATTTGATATCAAAAAAACATAAACTGGGCATCAATGATGCATGTTGCGTATTTCATGAAACAAAGAAAATGCCGATAATCGGATTCTTGGAGTTACTTATAGGGGTGTATTCAATCCATAGATTTAATGACTATCATTGACTTTTTTTTATGATAGACTTTCGTGGAGTTGATATATTTTTATTGACTTTTAGGAAATCTCACAGAGTTTGTGAAAAGAATTCTATGGAGTTCTATAGACTTTTTTGCCAGACATTTGCAGTGATTTACTGGTTTTTTTTAATAAAAGACTTTCATGGAGTTAATAATATTTTTTATATGTTTATTCGATAAAATTATCTTTTATATATATATATATATATATATATATATATATATATATGTTGTGAATTAATCAGTGTGTGTTGATTTATGTATATATTTTTAAATTTTTAAATATAGTGAAATTATAATTTTAAATTAATTCACAACATATATATATATATATATATATATATATATATAATGTTCAATAAGTACTGAATAAATAAATTAAATTATTAAAATAATTTATTATTACTTTCAACATCTGACAATAAAATCTTATTAAAATTTTATGATTTTTATATGTATAACATGATAATTTTATTAAGGAATTTCATAATTATAATTTGACGCAATAGAATTTCCATATTAGAAGTTATAAATAAATATAATTATATTTAATATATTTTTTAAAAAAATTCTTTCAATTATATAAAAAAATATTAATTTTTATTTTATAAAAAATATCTATAGCAATATTTGTTTTTATTATTATTTTTCATCATTTTGTGGCGTAAAAGTTCTACTGTTTAAAAATTATTTAAATGACTTTGTATAGTTTATTACAATTAATTGTATAAATTATGTATTAAAAAAAACAAATCATCTCCAAAATTTCAACGACCAAAATTTTTTAAAAAATGGATTTTGAAATATTTTACTTTTTGATTTCATATTTGTAAAAAGTTTCATGAAAAAATTGAAGGAGGAAGAAGGAAAAGAAGAGGGAAATGAAATTAGAAATCCATTCAAATCTTTGGGTTCAAGCAAAGATAATTCTAGATATTTTATTATTGTACCTTGAACTTTAAAGTTTGTACTTTAATGACTTTCATGGAGTCATTAAAAGTGTTTTGGAAATTTGAATACCTATGGACTTTTAGGCTACGTTTACTTTGAATGATGAGATTGGACAATGATAGATTAAAGTATGATTATTAATATAATTTGATATGATAGAGAGTGGTTATGAATAAATAATAATATGTTTAGTTGAATGGATTAATTTTGGGATTGAAATTATAATTAAGAACAAATTACGATTTCACCCTTTAGCTATTATAATAATCATATGTTCTTTAAAGAAGGAAAGAAGGTGGAAGATAAAAAGGAATGACATAATTGATTTTTTTTCATTCTCTCACTCCATAATATTTATAATCCCATTAAAAATTTAGGACTAAAAATCATCTCTCAATTCTATCATTAACGGGCCTAAAGATTTATACCATTTTTCAATTTTGCAAGTAAACATAAGATTAGTTGGTAATATCTATGTTATCATTTATTTATCAAGACAAGTAAACGCAGCCTTATAGAGTTTTTAAAAGTCATAGTTGAATACCAAATGACTTTTTAAAACTCCATAGACTTTTATAGGGGTGTATTCAATCCAGAGTTTTAATGACTTTCATTGACTTTTTAAAATGATTGACTTTTGTGGAGTTGATGGATTTTTATTAACTTTTATAGAATTTCACGGATTTACAAACAGATTTGCATGGATTCTTTGTAAACTTTTGAAGGACTTTTATAGAGATTTGTAAACTTTTCATACAATTACATGAATTTGTATCTTTAATATATCTTATTATTTTTCTTTTTTTTTTCCTTTGAAATAATAATTATTTGACATAAATAATAAATTTATTTGAAATATTTTTTTAATTTATTGATGAAAATGAATTTCATTTATTTTAAATGTGTATATATATATATATATATATATATTAACGTAACAAAATTACAAACTAAAAAAATTACGATTGTGTAAAGTTTTTTTTTAAAAAAAAACATATGATAAATTATAAATTATTTTATAAATTATATCATAAAAAATTATTTGTCAATTTTTATTTTTTATCGTGTATGTTATCAACTAATCAAATATTTAAATTAAATCATATTATAATATTTTGAATCATATATTATTATCATTAAATATTATAATTATTGGTATAAATCATAATTTAAAAAGCACAAAATATTTTGAAAATTTCAAATATTTAAATAATATTTTTTATTTTTATTTTAGAAAAAAGAACAAATATATAATTCATTTTGAATATGGGAGATAGTGAGATAGAGAGGAGATTCATTTTGAATATGAGAGAGAGTGAGATAGAGAGGAGTGAGATAGTGAGTGAAGAAATGTGAGAAAGAAAAGGAAATTATGAGTTTTATTATTTTAGAAATCCATCCAAATCTTTGGGTTATACCAAAGACTTTTTTTTACAAAATATAGTTATACCTTAAGTATTAATGTTTGTATGTCCATGATTTTCATGGAGTTATTAAAAGTTAATTGACATTTTGAATAACACTATACTTTTATAGGGTTTTTAAAAGTTCAGGTTGAATACCACTTGACTTTTAAAACTCTATAAAAGTCTATTTTGAATACCACTAGACTTCTATAGAGTATATAAAAGTCATGATTGAATACCTCTAAACTTCTAAAATCCATAAAAGTCAATAATTCTCCGGATGGAATACACCCCCTTATTTTGGATACCACTAGATTTCCATTGAGTTTGTAAAAGTCTAGATTGAATACCTATTGACTTTTAAATTTCACAAGACTCTTTAAATGTCATAATTTCTCCCAATTTGAATACAACGGTGGTGTATTCAATCCAGAATTTTAATGACTTTCAGTGACTTTTTAAAATGATAGACTTTTGTGGAGTTGATGGATTTTTATCAACTTTTATAGAATCTCACGGATTTACAAACAGATTTTCGTGGATTCTTTGTAGACTTTTGCAGGACTTTTATAGAGATTTATAAATTTTTCATACAATTACATGAATTTGTATTTTTAATATATTTTATTATTTTTATTTTTTCTTTGAAATAATAATTATTTGACATAAATAATAAATTTATTTGAAATATTTTTTTAATTTATTGATGAAATGAATTTCATTTATTTTAAATGTATATATATATATATATATATATTAATGTAACAAAATTATAAACTAAAAACTTTGCGATTCTGTAAAGTTATTTTTTTTAAAAAACATATGATAATTTATAAATTATTTTATCAATTATATCATAAAAATTTATTTTTAAATTATTATTTTTTATCATGTTTGTTATTCGCGATTCAAATATTTTAATTAAATCATATATTATTATCATTAAATATTAAAATTATTGGTATAAATCATAAATTAAAAAACACAAAATATTTCAAAAAATTCAAATTTTTTAATAAAATTTTTTATTTTGATTTTAGGAAAAGAACGAATATATATATATATATATTAATTTACTTTGAATACGAGAGAAAGTGAGATAGAGAGGAGTGAGATAGCGAGGAGTGAGGAAATGTGAGAAAAAGATGGAAATTATAAGTTTAGAAATCCATCCAAATCTTTGGGTTAGACTAAAGACTTTTTTTTAAAAAATATAGTTGTACCTTAATCATTAATTTTTGTATATCCATGATTTTCATGGAGTTATTAAAAGTTTATTGACATTTTGAATAACACTAGACTTTTGTAGAGTTTTTAAAAGTCAAAGTTGAATACCACTTTACTTTTAAAACTTTAAAAAAGTCTATTTTGAATACCTCTAGACTCTTATAGAGTATATAAAAGTCATGATTGAATACCACTATACTTCTAAAATCCATAAAAGTCATTAATTTTTCAGATTGAATACACCCCCTAAAAATCTATTGAAAATTTCAAAAAATAAATGGACTTTTCCCACTTATAAACAATTAGCAAAAGAAAGCATAAATCCGACTGTGAGAATAACTAACTGAGAGTTGAGAGAAGTTTTTGAGATTGGACGACAAGAAATTAAGAGAATTGCATAGATTATGGAAATTAATTTATTGAGGAAGATGGAGGTGAATCACGTACATATCATGTGGTCAAGAAAGAGTTATTGAGAAATCTGTGTTTGAGGAGTTAATACTAAGGAATCTTATATATCAAATGAGTGCTAACAAAGATTTCCTGATACTCGGACGGACAACACATTCATGTTTGCAAACCCAATATCAAAATTAATTTATTGAGGAAGATTAATGTGTTTGAGGAGTTAATACTAAGGAATCTTTATATATATAAAGGAGTGGAGTGTTAACAAAGATTTCCTGATACAACACATTAATGTTTGCAAACCCACTATCAAAATTTTCAGTGTGACAAAAAGCCTTCTGGAACATTCTTTTTCCTTTCTATTATTATTATTATTATTATTATTATTATTATTATTACCCAATTTTGATTTCTTTGTTCTGTTTTCTGCACATTACATTACGGATCTCGCTCTATTAGAACAATTTTTTAATTTTTACCGTAGTCCGCTTTCTGAAAAAAATAAAACAAAATAGAATTTAATTGGAACAATCGCTCAGCTCGAAGATTCCCACCGCATCGATCGCAAATCGATTTCCTACTTCGCTATCGGTTCTGGTGACAATTTGGAGGTTATACTCTTGTTATTCAGATAAATTTTGTGTCTATTTAACAAATTGATTCGATTACTGGGGTATGAATGTGTGTGCCTTCGAATCTGAGTATAAGAAATGATAGATTTATTTGATAAAACGCGGATTAATTTTTATGTTGTTTTTTTTCCTTGGTTTTGTTGTCAGGGTTTGATGCTGAGCAGCGTTCATTTATCTGGAGCTCTTTTGCATTACATGAAATAGTTGTATTTTTTTTCTATTGCTTTTTCAACTTTTATTGAGATATTTTTGTGGAGGAGAACGATACCATTGCTTTTGTATCTTTTTACAGATAATGAATGTAATAATTGCAGCTTGTATTATTTATGTGGGCATGATTTTTATTTTTCCTCAAACTTAGAATGCGAAGGCAATCATTCAGAAGTGGTACACAAATTGATGCAAAGAGTACAATGACACTGTTGCTGCCTTTCCTTCGGGTTGCGTGAGAGCATTGTTGCTCTATTGCTTTATCAGACTTAATGTTGTGTGCGCGCATGAGTGTTTTTTGTTCTTTGTATCTACTAGTATTTTGAGCATTGGAAACGATTTGTTGGTATGCTGCCACTCGTTAGTTGCACTCACCCACTTAACTAATGGTGGATGTGTATGCATTTCGATTCATTTCTGTTTATATTTACTTACGGCATGTATTTTTGACTTTCTACCTGGATTTGTGACTGCGAATGTGGGAAATTTTGTAGACTAAGGTTGGATTGGGTGAGTTCGGGTCCTTGATCATCTGGCATTTGCAGGAGGGCGTTTCGGTGTGGCTTAAGTATTTATGGAGAGCTTAGCACAGTTGGAGGTGTTGTGTGAGAGGCTCTACAATTCACAAGATTCAACAGAACGAATTCATGCTGAGAATACGCTGAAATGCTTTTCTACAAATGTTGATTACATTTCACAATGTCAGTATATTCTGGACAATGCTTTGACGCCTTATGCATTGATGCTGGCTAGTTCAAGCTTGTTGAAACAAGTGACTGAGCACAGTCTCTCCTTGCAGCTACGCCTTGATATCCGTAATTCACTATTTATCTCACAGTACTTTTGCACCACCCACAATTCTTGATTGAATCTAATTTGAAGTTCATTAGCATGTTTTCGTGAACAAAATTACGAATCTGTGAGTTTTTTTGGTTTCATTATACTTTGACACCAACAAGTTCAAACTACAACCTTGTTATTATTGAAGTGTTGAGTTGTGTTTGTTGTTTGGTTTTTATAATCTTTGTTGCATCTGAATTCACTGAATTGTACTTCTCTGAAGGAAATTACCTAATAAGCTACCTGGCAAACAGAGGTCCTGAGCTGCAATCCTTTGTGGTCGGATCTTTAGTGCAGCTTTTATGTCGACTCACCAAATTTGGATGGTTTGATGATGATAGATTTAGAGATGTGGCAAAAGAATCAATCAACTTTTTGAGCCAGGTATTTTGTTTCCTCGCATTATGTAGTTATCTTATATTCAACCAAGATTCCTTTTTCTTCATGTCCTGAATTTTTTTATCATCTTGCTATCCATAACTGAATGTGCATATGTACCATCCTAATAGTTAAAGTAAAAACATTCTTTCTTATCTTGTATTATGATACACATAGAAAATGGAGATATGTTGCTTGACTTGTGGAAACATTCTTTCTT
This sequence comes from Henckelia pumila, assembly GCF_033568475.1. Classification (NCBI taxonomy): domain Eukaryota; kingdom Viridiplantae; phylum Streptophyta; class Magnoliopsida; order Lamiales; family Gesneriaceae; genus Henckelia; species Henckelia pumila. The sequence goes on along the minus strand of NC_133121.1, from coordinate 159,090,824 downwards.
ATCTTGTATTATGATACACATAGAAAATGGAGATATGTTGCTTGACTTGTGGACTTTGCATATGACAAGTTAATTAGAGAATAGACAAATTGGCATTCCCATTTCCATGTTATACCAATAATAGGTTTAACCGATTAAGGATGAGCTTGGGAATACCCATTCCATTCCCAAATCATCATCACATACCAGTCTAGGGCTTGGTTCCAATTTCCAAACAACTCTTTCCCCCAATTTTTCACAGCTTTTGGCGTACACGTTGCAATAATATTTATATTTTTTGTTTCTAACATAAACAGTTCCGATCCTGTTTGCGGTCCTTAGAGTTTCTTAGATCAGATTTAGTTGCTTGTGGTGAAGTATGTATGTTTAACTTGGGCACATTTTCATTTGTTTATTTCTTAACTATCTAGTTGTTTGAGCATGAATTCTTATGACATTTTCTATTTGCCAGGCAACACCAGATCACTATGCCATTGGTTTAAAGATATTAAATCAGCTTGTTTGTGAGATGAATCAGGTCGGTTTTTACTTACATTTTTTTCATATTCATTCTTATCCTAAGTGACTAGAAACTTTCTATTGTGCTTCCTTAGACATCCTGGTGTCATTGTTTTCCTCTTTTGCTTATATATTAATCAATAACTTGATATTACTTCCTTTTCTCTTTGTTTTGGTTTGTGGAAACTTCAATTATCTCTCTCTCTGTTCCTGTGAAACTTCTTGTTGCCTTACTCTTGTTTTGTGCTTCATGCCATTTTACTTTCAGCCCAACCCAGGAATGCCATCATCACATCATCGGAGGGTGGCCTGTTCCTTCAGAGATCAGAGTCTTTTTCAAATTTTCCAGATATCTCTAACTTCATTACATCAGCTTAAAAATGATGGTATTGTGCTCTATGTTTATACATCTCGGAATGCCATGATACATTTTTTTATTGATCATGTGTAATATGAACAATTGTTATTATTGACACATGCAGCCATCGGTCGCTTGCAAGAATTGGCACTATCATTGTCACTTAAATGTTTATCTTTTGATTTTGTTGGGACATCAATTGACGAAAGCTCTGAGGAATTTGGGACTGTCCAGGTATCTTTTTGGTTTCAGTAAGGGTTCAAATTATATTTTTTCTGGTAGATGAATGTTATGTTTGGTCGAGGATGCTACTCAGCTGATATATATTATGCAGATTCCATCTTCTTGGAAGTCCGTGTTAGAAGATTTTTCCACCATACAAATATTTTTCGACTATTATGCATTCACAAAGCCGCCTATTGCAAAAGAGGTTGGCTCATAACCTCTTATTGTTTTGGGATGTTCCACTAAATAATTCTAGATTTTTTAATTTTCTTGTTTAATATTTCCTTGACCTCTTTGAATTGTATAATGAATGTGAATAGTTCTCTCAAGTTAAAATTAAATTATATTTGATACTTGAATTTCAATTTGGTGTGGGTCAATCACGAGTTTGTTATGGACCCAAATACTATTGGGCCTATATATTGAATAGAAAAGGATCAAGGCCCACATCAGGGCCCATTAGTATAATTCACGTGTAAGTGGAGAAATTGGGAGAATAAAAGAGGAGCATAGGGAGAAGTTAATCATTCAGATATTATTCGAGAGATTTGTCACTAGCATTGCTAGGATCAGGGGAGATTTATCCCTTGTACAGAGTGATTTACTCTGGGTTGTTTTCTTTCAGCAATACATTTATATATATCTTCTTTGTGTTCATCGTGCTTTTGCTTTGTGAAATCCTTATTATTTGGAGATCACAACAGAGTTGATAAAAGAAAATGTGACTGATGTGTAGCTCAAGCTGTTACTTTTGTACTTTTAAAATCTAGTTTACTTTGTGAGAATCACATTTTTGTTATAGTTATAAAAATGTGATTTGATTTTCTGATTCTTTAGTTGGAGTTACTTTCTGCATCAGTTGATATCCCAAGATTCTTACTAAGGCAAGGGTTGTTTCAAATGAATTGGGAAATAAATGTGCCTACTTTGGTGCCATTTGTCTATGTATATAGGTCAAAGCCAAATCACGTGGTTTTTTTATATCCCTTTTTCTCCCTTCACTATTTTATGTGCCATTTCAACATTTTACGCTTTTTATCTCTCTTTTTACTGTTAACAACCTGATTATTAAATTGGTTACCTTGAACAAAAAAATTCTGCCTTTTAAAGTTCTAATATACTCGAGACATTAACTTTTCTCTTTTATTTTTAGTCACTGGAATGCTTGGTGCGATTGGCTTCTGTTAGGCGCTCTCTTTTCACCAATGATGCTGCACGTTCCAAGTTCTTGGACCATCTGATGTCGGGAACCAAAGAAATTTTACGAACAGGGCAAGGTATGTGGGCTATGTCTGCCTTCATCGCTTCTATTTGATATTTTTATTAGTCTTCTGTAATAGTGTTCTTATTTTTGGTGCATTCAGTTGAATATAATGGCTGTAATTATCATTTTTCAATAGCTGTACTGGCTCTGTTGTTTGTTTGGATTGCATCTGCTCCTTTCAAAGTGGACGTCTTTGTTCTGCATTTGTTGTTGGTGATATGTGCCTACAGGAATGCAGATTGATAGTTCCTTGGAGATGTCCATGAGTCCATCCAACTTCTCTTTCCTTTCTTGTTCTCCACGGACCCCTGAGTGGTTGATAGTACTTTGAAACTTATCAGACACAAATTGACGAATTTAATCTACTGATCGACTGTATCTCATTTAAATCTTTTTACCAACTTGATTCTGGATAACTGCTTTATTGTGGAGCTTGTGTTTTCTGTTTCCGCCCCCAAGTCCTATTCGCGTAGGAGTATCTTCAAAGTGGGCACTCTTTATGCAATGCCAGACGTATTGACTGGAGGGTTTCTAATAGAACAGATACGAGCTATTTTTCTAATCCTGCTGCATGCAGTGAGTACCGATTTTCAAATCAAACCAGTTATTTCCCCGTCCTTGTTTCAGACAGGTGGTAGGAAAGGAGAGTATTCTTAAAATTTTTGAACATCAGATTCTCCATGTAGTTAAAGTCTTCGAAATATTATTTAATTTTGTGTTTGTTTGGGTTTAAGTTTGTGCTTTGGCAGGAAAGTATGAGAATATCTTTTGAGATTAGTTGCATGTGTTGACCCTTAGCTCTATGATGGGATAGTCTTTGTTCATTTTTCTTTGTGGGTTACTGTTTCATGGATGGATAATGTACTTGCTGGAATCAGGTCTTGCTGATCATGATAACTACCATGAGTTTTGTCGGCTTCTTGGACGATTCAGAATTAATTATCAGGTAATCAATTTAGAATATATAGATGATGTTTGTCTGTGCCACTTTAAACTAGTTTTATACTTTGCATGTTGTAAACAATTACAAATATTCTCCTACTTATGGTTCACTTTATAGTTTTTTTTTTGTTTTGATGTAAGTTGGATGTTGCTTCTGAATAGCACAAACTTTACAGTTTAACAAGTGAAGATGCAAGTTGAAATTAGTTTCAGATGTAATACTCACTTCTGCTCTTTGATTTACCGATGGTGCACCATGCCATGGCCATAACTTTCTGGGTCCTACCATTAACTTTTCTGCATCACATCCAACCTCCTCTTCTCCCCATTTTTATCTTTTTTCCCAATTCGCTTCAACTTTCCTTGGAGATATCATCAGATGTTAATGATTATGTCAGAAAATCTACTCCTAATCAAGAAAGATTGTGTGCATAATTATAATTATTTAGTCAATGTATATCCCATATTGTGTGGGATTTAGATTAGAGTAAATATTCTCTAGGATTTAATATTTCTAAATTTTAGATCTTAACTATTGTGTATATAAATCATTGTAATCATTATTATCAAGATATAAGAGTTATATTTTTCTCTTTAACTTTTCTACATGGTATCAAAGCTTTAGGTTAAAAATCCAGAATTTTTCTTTAAGCTTCACATCGTCACCATTATATCGTCGATCTCTCCATTCCCCTCAATTCTGTAACCAGTAGGCACACAAATATGTCAGAAGTATCTGATAATAACAGCGCTAAGGTCACTAAAGAGATCCCATCGAATGAAGGCAGCAATTTGACGTCAACCGGGGAGCTGCAAAACATTCACTCAGCATATAGGCTGAATGGGAAGAACTACCTGAAGTGGTCTCAACTGGTTAGAACATTCTTGAAGGGAAAAGACAAATTGAGTCATCTACTTGGTACGGGCCCAAAAGAAGAAGATCCTCGATTTCAAGCATGGGATGAACAAGACTCAATGGTGATGTCTTGGTTCTGGGAGGATTGTTGGGTAGGGCAATTCTCATTTCAGTTTCTGTTTCCTTCACTTTTTCAGATCTCTAGTGCTCATAATAAATCCATTTCTCATTTTCTTTCTAGCGAGTCTCTTTCTTCGTTAAATTCTCTTTCGTGGGATTTGCATCTTCGTCGTAATATTAGGGATGAGGAGCTGGGCGAGTTGTCTAGTTTGTTGGAAGTTTTGGGTAGGGCTAGCTTAGTGGAGGGAGGGGAGGATGTTCGGAGGTGGAAGTGGGTTGATTCAGGAGTCTTCTCTGTTAAATCCTTCTTTGATTCCTTCTTCTCGGATGATTTGTAACCAAAATTCGATCTTTTCCACATAATCTGGAAGGCTCAGATTCCCTCTAAGGTAAAGGTATTCGCATGGACAGCTGCGTTGGGAAGATTGCCGACTTGTGATGTGATTCAAAGGAGGTTTCCGAACGGCTCCTTGAGCCCTTATTGGTGTGTACTGTGCAAACAAGGGGCAGAGAGTCAAGATCATTTGTTGGTTCATTGTACATACACAAGTTCCTCATGGTGGTTGTTGCTGCAGGAAGTGGGTTTGTCATGGGTGGCACCAGGTACCACGAGAGAGTTGTTCGGAGCAGATTTGGGTTGGTCACTGGGAACTATGGGGAAAATTTTGTGGGCTGTTTTAGTGCATTGCGTTTGTTGGATTGTGTGGCTAGAAAGAAACAGAAGGATCTTTGAAGATGAAGAAGACTCGATTGAAGTTAGTTGAGACAAGATTATGTTGAGCGGATCAACTTGGTTACATAATATAAAAGAATTTCAACCTTTTGCTATTTCAGATTTGTATAGGGATTGGAGCTTAGCTTTGAGCTAGATTTACTTGAACCTTTTTTGAGGATTAGTGGATCACTGGTCCACAATTTGTATTTTAATTTTTTTAATTATTAATAATATTTGTGTTTCTGATAAAAAAAAAAAGATTTCATCAACCAAACAAGGAAGTTGGTCAATCACAGAATATTCCAATCTTCTACAAAGTTTGTGGCAAGAGATGGATCACTACCAATGCATACAAATGAAATGCAGTGATGATGCAACACTTCTTAAAATGTTGGTTGAAAAAGATCGAATTTATGACTTCTTGGCTGGATTAAATATTGAATTTGATGCTGTGAGAGTACAAATTCTTGGAAAAGAGGATCTGCCAACACTAAACGAAAAAGTTGCAATTGTTCGAGCTGAAGAAGGAAGAAGATGTGTTATGATCGAACACAATTCAGTGAATAATAGTTCAGCCCTTGCAATCACAAAAGGGAGGAACTTTAGGGCTGAGCAGCCGACAGAGAAGGATAATAAACAGCCTACTTTTTCATCAAAATCAGGCAATAAAAATTCCATGTGGTGCTCTCACTGTCAGAAGGATAACCACACGGAGGACAAATGCTGGAAAATTCATGGCAGGCCACAAAGTTCCAATAAAAATTGGACAGTAAAAGCTGGATATCCAAAAAGACAAGGAGAAAGGCATATGCAGCAGCTAGTGATCAACAGGCTGGAGAAGATAACTCTCAAGGATCACCCATTGAATTCAACAGAGAAGAAATGGAGAAACTAAAGAGTTTCCTGGGATCATTGGAAAAACCCACCACAACAGGTACTTGCGCTTTGGCGTTCTCAGGTATATCTTATTCTTCTCATGCCTTTAATGTCTTGGATACAATCACCACTAGCTCTTGGGTTATTGATTCAGGAGCTACAGATCATATGACCCACTGTCCACAAAAATTTGTCACATATAAGCCTTGCCCAAGCCAAAAAAAGATAACAATGGCTGATGGTTCTGCAACAACAGTAGCAGGACAAGGAGATTGTTATAAACAAAACTCTCACTCTTAAAAATGTCCTTCATGTCCCTAAACTATTTACAAACCTGCTGTCAATCCGAAACTCACAAAAGACTCTAATTGCAATGCTGTTTTCGATGGATCTCATTGTGTTTTTCAGGAACAGGGCACGAGAAGGATGATTGGACATGCTAGAGAAAAGAATGGTCTCTATTATCTTGAAGAATCGAGTGGTCGGGATAGAGTTATGAACCCCTTCCCAGTTTCATTGCTTTCAGAGTCTTCTAAATCCAATAAAAACCAGATTTGGCTCCAACATCTTCGTCTTGGTCACCCATCGTTTAGAGTCCTTAAGATTATGTTTCCTTTATTGTTCAAAGATTTGGATATTGATAATTTTAAGTGTGATGTTTGTGAACTAGCAAAACACAAACGAGTTTCATTCCCAGTAAGCAATAAAAGAACCACAGTTCCATTTAATCTCATTCACAGTGACGTTTGGGGACCGTCCACTATTCCTAACATATCCGGGGCTCGATGGTTTATTTCTTTCATTGATGATTGTACCCGTGTCACTTGGATTTTCCTTATGAAACACAAATCGGAGGTCAACACCATTTTTCCCATCTTTTGTAACATAATCAAGACACAATTTGATAGGGAAATCAAAAGATTGCGATCTGACAATGCTAGGGACTATTTTAATCAAGTTCTTTCACCATATTTCCAAGAAAATGGCATAATACATGAATCTTCTTGCGTTAATACACCCCAACAAAATGGGGTGGCTGAGCGCAAAAATGGCCACATTCTGGCTCTCACTAGAGCCTTCTTGTTTCAAAAAAATGTTCCTAAACAATTTTGGGGGGAGACAATGTTAACATCAGCTCATATCATTAATAGATTACCTACTAAAGTTCTTGATTTTCAAAGTCCCATGCATACCTTGCTGAAATTCTTTCCAGATTTTAATGCTTCTTGCAATCTTGCTCCAAAAATATTTGGTTGTGTTGCTTTTGTCCATATTCACTCTCATAATAGAGGAAAGCTTGATCCTCGGGCTTTTCAATGTGTGTTTCTTGGTTATTCCTCTACTAAAAAAGGGTACAAGTGTTATCATCCTCCCACAAGAAAAGTCTATGTTTTTGCCGATGTCACTTTTAACGAAGACGTTTTTTATTTTTGTAGTCCTTATCTTCAGGGGGAGATCTCACTGACAGAAGATAAGGGAAATGACTTTTTCCCCCTCAATCATGATCCTCCAGCCACTCCCACAGCTCACACACCTACCCAGCTACACACTGAACCTTTAGTGCCTAAATCACCTCAGTATACTGCTCCTCCAGATCTCAGCACTCATCCAGAACCTCCTACAGGTAAAGTCAAGACTCTACTCGACCACTGCAGGTTTATTCAAGAAGGCAGAGACCAATTATCAAACCGGCGCAGGTCCAATCACCCAAATCAGTCCCTGTTCGTGACCCTAATGAGGTAATCCCTGAACCTTGTACTGATAATACTTCGAATGTCCATGATCAAAATAATGATGATGTTCCAATTGCTATTAGAAAAGGAATCCGATCATGCACTAAACACCCCTTAAACCTATTTATGTCTTACAAGAATCTGTCTCCCAATCACCAAGCCTTTCTCACCAGCCTAAACTTAATCCAAATTCCCAATCACCAAGCCTTTCTCACCAATCTAAACTCAATCCAAATTCCCAAAACAGTCCGAGGCATTGAATGATGAGAATTGGAAGAATGCCATGAAGGCTGAAATGAAAGCACTTGAAAAAAATAAGACTTGGGACTTGGTGAAACTGCCAAAGGGAAAGCAAACAGTGGGGTGTAGATGGATATTCACAGTCAAATTTAATTCAGATGGTTCATTGGAAAGATACAAGGCAAGACTTGTCGCCAAAGGTTACACTCAAACGTATGGCAACGATTACCTTGAGACATTTACTCCTGTTGCAAAGATGAACGTGTTGTTGTCTTTGGCTGTTATTCGGGGATGGAAATTACAGCAATTTGATGTCAAAAATGCTTTTTTACATGGAGAAATTGAGGAGGAAGTTTACATGGACGTTCCACCGGGGTTTGACTCAAATACAGGACAGGTATGCAAATGAAGAAAGTCTTTGTATGAATTGAAACAATTACCAAGAGCTTGGTTTGGGAGGTTTACCAAGGCAATGCTCAATGTAGGGTACAAACAGAGCCATGGTGATCATACCCTTTTTGCATACCTGTCCTGTATTTGAGTCAAACCCCGGTGGAACGTCCATGTAAACTTCCTCCTCAATTTCTCCATGTAAAAAAGCATTTTTGACATGTGATCATACCCTTTTTGTTAAACACTCGAGTTCAGGGGGAGCGACTGCATTATTTTTTTTTGATAAGAAACTATAATATTATTGATAATATGAAATTACTTGGAATACAAATAGTGGACCAGTGGTCCTCAAAAGCAAACTAGTTTCCAAAGCAAACAAAGGCAACTATCAATCTAAATCAAAGCCAATTTCTAATTCCTATACAAGTTTAATATCGCCAAAGATTGAAAATTTGAACCCTTGTGAGCCCAAATGGATACTCTCAATTTGATCTTGTCCCAAAGTTCTTTCACCGCTTCTTCACTGCCTTCAAAAATTCTTCTGTTCCTTTCCAGCCATAACGACCAACACACGCAATGAACCACTATTAACCAAAAGACTCTCCCTCTCTCTCCAAGCCGCCCTCCTAAATCAGTAGCATATAAGTCTTTTGTTGAGTTCGGAATTACCCAACATAATCCCAATTCCTTGAGAGCTAGGTTCCACAAGGAACCAGAAAACGTGCAGTGAATATCCATATGATCCTGAGTCTCTCCCCCCCCCTGTTTGCATAACACACACCAGTTCGGGCTATGGGAGATATTCGGGAGCCTCTTTTGAATCAAATCGCAGGTAGGTAATCTTCCCAACGCAGCTGTCCATGAGAAAACCTGAACCTTCGTCGGAATAGGAGCTTTCCAGATTGGGTAAAAAAGAGAGAAGCTAGGGAATCGCTCCTCTGGAAAAAAAGACTCGAAGAAAAACTTTACCGAAAATAAGCCTGAGTTGTCCCACACCCATTTCCTCACATCCTCCGCGCCCTCTACTAAGTTTATCCCCCTCAAAACTTCCAGCAAGTTACTTAGCTGGCCCAATTCATCATCCCTCAGATCGCGTCGAAAATGCAAGTTCCAAGATAGAGAGTTAGAGGAATAAGATGAATCTCGACAAAGGAAAAAAGAAATCTGTCTATTGTGCTCCTTAGAAATCTGAAAAAGATAAGGATTGATCACATCCTTAAAACTAGAATTTCCCACCCAGCAATCTTCCCAAAATCTAAATCTATCCCCCCCTAAAACCACTGCCCTCGCAGAGTGACTGAAAGCCAGATACGTCCTCGATATGAATTTCCACGGACTTCTAAGTGTGTTGTCTAGCCAACCCCGCATCCCAACCGTTATCTTGAACTCCGTATTTGCTCGCTATAAGTCTCTTCCAAAAAGTGTCCCCCCACCGTCGAAAATCGCCACCACCATTTACCTAGCAAAGCCTTGTTCCGAAGGCAAAGATTACCTATTCCCAAGCCTCCTCTATCTTCTGGTCTACAAACTTTATCCCAGTCTACCAGATGACAATGGGTCTCCCCATCCGATCCATCCCACAAAAAGTTCCTCATAATTTTCTCCATGTCCTCTGCAACACCGCGTGGGATCCTAAACATCGACATATAATACAAGAGAAGGGCACTCATGACCGCCGATATCAGCGTGAGTCTGCCTCCTCTCGATAGGAATGCTTTCTTCCAGCTAGGTAGCCTTTTAGACATCTTAAAGATCACTGGTTCCCAAAATGAAACCCTTAGTGGATTCCCTCCCAAGGGTACTCCAAGGTATTGAATGGGCCAAGATTCCACCCCGCAACCGATCTTTTTCACAATTACAGCTCAACAGTGCACTTTTCTCCTTGTTAATCTTTAATCCGGACATATTACAGAAAATGAACTAGATATCCATCAGCAATCTCACATGATTCTCATTTTGCGCAAAAAACAGAGCATCATCAACAAATTGAATGTGAGAGACCTCAATTCTATCCCTCCCTATCTCCCAACCTCTAAAAAGATCTAAAGACTTTGTCTTGTCGATCAGTCTTCCCAAAACATCTGCCACCAAGTTAAACAGGAACGGAGATAAAGGGGTCTCCCTGTCGTAACCCTTTCTCCCCCTTAAATTTACCGGTCGGTCTCCCGTTAACAATTATTGAATAATTTACATTACTGAGACAGCCTTTAATCCAGTTTCTCCATCTATTCCCGAACCCTTTCTTATGAAGAACAAAATCCTGGAATCGCCAATTAACATTGTCATAGGCTTTCTCAAAGTCCGCCTTGAATACCCAACCTCTCTTCTTCTTCAATCTGAATTCTTCCACCGCCTCATTCGCTATCAAGCAACAATCCAAAATTTGACGACCTTCAATGAAAGCGCTCTATGAATGTGCAATGGTGATCGCTAGCACCTTCTTGAGACGCGCCGCTAGCACCTTAGCGATTATCTTGTAAAGACTAGTGACTAGGCTAATCGGTCTAAAGTCCTTAATGCGCAATGAATCTTTCTTTTTTGGTACCAAACAAATATATGTCTCATTCGTTACTCCGTTCACAATACCTCCCTCATAGAATTCCTTAAACACCTTCATAAAATCCTCTTTGATCGTGTGCCAACACTCCTTATATAGACTTCCATTGAGAAACCGTCTGGTCCCGAGGCTTTCGATCCTTCACACTCAAACACTGCTTTTTTAATTTTATCCTCGGAAAAAGGTAGCTCGAGCTGCTTCATAGAATCTCTGTCAATTGCACTCCATTCCACCCCTTTAACACCTCATCCCCCTCTCTCTGGTTCACTGTATAGTTTTGTGAAGAAATCTATAATTGCCGATCTGATAATATCTCTATTGGTGCTTACAGTTCCGTCTTCCAATTCCAGACTCTCTATACATGTCCTGCTTCTCCTTTGGCTAAGTAACGAATGGAAGAATTTTGAATTGCAATCCCATTCCTTTAACCATTTAACCTTCGCCTTCTGAGCTTCCATTTGCAGTTTCCTACATTCCAATTCTTGACCTCCACTTTCGTTCCTTTCAATTTGCTCATAAATTTATAGCCTTCCCAGCCTTGAGGATTTTGACTCGACCACCAGTAGAAGAATTCCTCCTTGAAGTTCTTATGCTTAAGCCATACATTTTCAAATCTAAAAGGTGTAGGCCCCCACTCTTCCTTCGATGTGTTCAAAATCAAAGGAAAATGATTAGAAGTAATTCTCGGTAGCATTGATTGTCTGCAGAACCCGAACGTCACCTTCCATCCTCCCGAGAACAAGAATCTGTCCAACCTGCACTAGATGGGTGAAGACCGCATATTTGACCACGTGAATTTTGCGTTCAACAAAGGAGGGTCATACATCTCTAGCTCATTAATTAAAACATCAAAGCATCTCATGCTGCTGGTTAGAGTGCTGCTATTCAATTTCTCACTCAAAGATCTGACCACATTGAAATCTCCGCCTACACACCATATTGGACCGCAAATCACCTTCAAACCTGCTAATTCATCCCAGAAATTCTGTCGAGCTCTTGGCCCACACGGACCGTAGACTGCCGAAAACCACCCACTGAGTTAGGATCCTTTTCTATTTCAATAGAGACCGAAAACTCCCCAATCAGGTTATCCTTTATTACCACCGTCCGAGAGTTCCACGCCACCAAAATGCCTCCAGATCTGCCCAACGCTGGTAACTCCACCCATTCTATGAATCTAGATTTCCAAAGGCTAGCTATGTACCTCCTATCCACCCGCTACTTTTTAGTTTCCAAAAGGACCACTATATCCGGTTTCTCTCGAAATAAAATCCCTACCTTTTACCAATGTTTCCTTCCCTGCTTCTCGTCCTAGCGTCACTTTTGTTCCGTCCGTCACTACTTGGGCGTATGAGCGCTTTTCATAGTAATCGTAAGCTGCTGGATTGACCGAGACCACTTCAAGTCGCACCATCATAAGGCCTCGAGGTGTCGATATTTGCACAAAACTGTTGATGAATCCTCCTTCTGGCCCTACCACCTTAATTTTAGCGGCAGACAAGTCTCGAAGCAAGATAGTGTCACGGCTAATATCCAGTAAGCCCCCGCACTGCTCCCCCACGCTCCGGAACAGCTCGCTTGACCATAAGTCCCAAGGCAGTCCGAAAATCCTCACCCAGCTATTGCAACAAGCAAACATCTCTACTTCCCTATTGACCTCCGTTCTCCGGCCTTCAAAGAACGTCACCCTTTTTTCGAAATAGCCTTTCTTTAACCCCACAAAATAAGACGCCTCTTCTGCATTGAGAGGCCACCATGCTGCCTTATTGGCCTGAAACGGAAATATCTCTATCCTCCTCTTAACTGCCTTCCTTAAAGCAGAGACCACCGCCTCCCAAGATATGTTGACCCGTGCCTTAGTTATAATGATTGCTTTCTGCCAATCCTTAACTGAACAGGGACGGATATTCTCATTAGCCAATAGATCTCGCTTTTTCATGTTCTCCAAATTCTTGGTACCTCGTTGCTAAGATTTCTCGACCCTCTTTCCATCTCTGACATGAGCCGAAGCATTGACATTTTTTCTTTGTATAAAGAATCGTAGATGATTAACCAGCTTAATCCAGCCACCCTCTGCTCGACCGCTGGGTACGATTATACGCTGCTTGAATCCCCCCTGCGCTAGTTTATAAACTTCCAGAAATAACTTCTGCTCAATTTTGACGTCCTTCGTCGCTCGGGCTGAACTCCGCTCGTAAGGCCCCGACCTGGACAGCCAACTCCCAGCCCACCTCGGCATCCTACTCGAAAGGTCTCGTCGGCTCGAAGCCAAAGTAAAAACTAGGAAAAAGGATAGAAGAAGGATTTTAGAAAGGCAGTCGAGAGAAAGAAGGATCGATCTAGGTTCAGAAAGGGTTAGGGAAGAAAGGAGAGAGAAAAAGAAGTCAAGAAGGAAAGATGAGGTAAAGGCTTAGATCGGTCGGCCCTTATGGCTGGAAATCGGAAGGGAAAAAGGAAAGGAAGGGGCGAGGCGATGGCATCGCGAAGGGAGGGTTTTTTTAGGTTCAAAGTTTTTGGAGTGACAACATTATAAGTCTATGTTGATGACATTATAGTCACAGGTGATGATTGGGAGGAAATGGAGAGTTTGAAGAACTGTTTGATGAAAGAATTTGAAATAAAAGAGCTTGGAAGGCTGAAGTATTTTCTGGGAATTGAGGTAGCGTATTCTCAAGAAGGAATCTTCATATCTCAACAGAAATACACCACTGATTTGTTGATGGAAACTGGTAAGTTGGGTGCCAAACCAGCAGAGACACCCATAGAGTTCAACCACAAGCTTGGTGATAGTGTGGAGGACCCAACCGTGGACAAGAGATCTTATCAGAGACTGGTGGGACGACTCATATATCTATCTCACTTAAGACCTGATATCGCTTATGCGGTTAGTGTGGTTAGTCAATTCATGCACAACCCCAAAGAACCACATCTTAGAGTTGTACATCGGATCCTTCAATACCTTTCTAGGAGGCAATCTCGTGACTTGGAGAAGTAAAAAACAGAACGTTGTGGCAAGATCCAGCGCAGAAGCCGAGTTTAGAGCAATGACTCTTGGTATATGTGAATTATTGTGGCTGAAATTTGTTTTAGAAGACTTGAAGGTTCAATAGAAAGGTCCAATGAAGCTTTATTGTGACAACAAATCAGCTATTAATATTGCTCATAATCCGGTACAACACGATCGTACAAAGCGCGTTGAAGTGGACAGACACTTTATAAAAGAAAAGCTGGAAAGTGGATTGATTTGCATTCCCTTCATTTCTACGAAAGAGCAACTTGCAGACATATTTACCAAAGGATTGGTTGGGGCTGGTTTCCAGAGACTAGTAAGCAAGCTTGGAATGAACGACATTCATTCCCCAGCTTGAGGGGGAGTGTCAGAAAGTCTACTCCTAATCAAGAAAGATTGTGTGCATAATTATAATTATTTAGTCAATGTATATCCCAGATTGTGTGGGATTTAGATTAGAGTAAATATTCTCTAGGATTTAATATTCCTAATTTTGATCTTAACTATTGTGTATATAAATCATTGTAATCATCATTATCAAGATATAACAGTTATATTTTTCTCTTTAACTTTTCTACAGATTATGATATTGATTGTTAGACTCTACCATTTAACTGAAACCCTAATGCGGTGTTTGGCTTCTTTTTCTCTACCTGTTGTTATTTGTATAAAAATCAAAAATAAATTTGGTAATGTCGTTTGTCGATAATCGGCCCTAGCTTTCCCAAAATTCTCGTCTCCTTCCCCAAGGCAGAAAGCTTGTGAACGCATTAAATTGCGTACACGATGTATCTCCCATGAATTCTGTTTGTTCAAATCAGTGTTCTAAATGGCGGTCGCCTAGGCGGCCCTTGACCGCCTCGCCTTGGAATCAAACGGCCTCTTTAAGCGGACCTAAGCTGTCTGGCGAGCGAAGCGGCCAATGGCGGTCAACAATTTTTAAATTCCTGTCATATCTAGTCGAAGTCAACCAATTTAAAAAATTCTAGTTATAAATTATAATAAAAACACAACCCACTTTCTTTTGTTTTCACTTTTGGTTCCAAGTGTTCTCACCATCAACCACTAGGCCCATACGCCTCAAACCGCTAGCCGCCGTCCGCCCCCGCCGGCCGCCGTGGATTGAAACTTTGAATTTTAAACTTAGTTTTGTGGTAAAAGTAATTATATTACTTTGTTAGTATTAATATAATGATGAATCTTTATTAATTATCTAGTTAGTTTGTATTTATATATTTATTTGCACCTTGTCTAGGTGATATTATATTTATTAAGCTTGTTTATGCATAAACATTAATTCATGACACATCTTTCTTACCTAAAAAATTATAACTATTTGTAATTATATTGCATTACTATATATGATTTCCTAAAAAAAATTGCTAAAAAAAATTCAACTGCCTAGGCGCCGCTAATCATATAAAAAATTGCTGAAAAAATGCCTACCACCACTGCCTCCCGCCATTTACAACACTGGTTCAAATTAATTGATGAGAAAAGTATTCATAGTTGTTTCTTGTGAATCAAGTTAAGGATGAGTTGGTATGTGTCTTATATGGAAAAAAGTTGATTCACATCAACCACTATTTTGATTAATTAATAATCATCAAAGTTAAAATGTATAAATGAATTGAAAGATCGAATGATCTGACAACACCATGTGGAAAATCTGAGGGAGGGTGTAATTTTTTTTGCCATACATACACTTACTGTTAGGCTGTCTCAATCTCTCTTCTTAGACATTTGTTTGTCCCGAATTTCAGCAGTTAAATCCTGAGTTTAAGACTAAAAATCTTATCCTTGTAGCCTAGATGTTATTGGTGATAAATTATACACATTGGTTTCTTTTGTGATATCTTCTCCTACTTTCGTAGAAGATATTTCATGAATAATTAATGAAAAAAATCGTATTCACATTTTTTTGCTGGTATCAAAGTCATATTTTTTCAGAGAGAAAATGAAAGCCAAATCTAATCTGCTGTTGCAGCTACTTAATACCACGGCAGAAGCTGATAAAATTGTGCAGCTAAAATTTTTATGTTTCAACAACCAAGCCAACAAACTATTCTTCAACGAAATTTTTTCAATAAAAAATAAATCAGAAAAAAACTGCAATTGAAATATTCTGCTTCAGCCAAACACCGTTTTGGCTATGTCCAGTTTGTGACTTGTGAAAATTCTCCCAAGAAAGGGTAGAAAAATACATTTGCTCTTTCCTTCCAAAGAAAGAAAATTTTATCTTAAAGAAACTAATATTGTTCAATGTGTTGGAGCATTTAGGCTTGCTTGCACCACCATCATATTCCAATAAGAGGTATCTCAGTAGCTCATGTTCTATAGCCATTTTGTCACCTGAATTCACCTTACTGTTTAGCATGAAAGAGCAATTACCAAATGAAAATAGTAGCATGAACATAGTTTTTAACAGCCACATGACAGCATGAGGCACACCAGGTTTTGGTCCGTGTGCTTGTGGATATCTTTGGTGCATTGGCCTTGCATAGGTGTGAGCATAAAGGAATGGGTTTGAACACCTCGTAGCAGGCCTTAGTCCATGCCCATGCATGCCTGGGTCTCGGATTTTTTCCCTTATGGGTGTTATGTTTGCATATAATAAATACAAAAGCCCAACCTACAGCCTTCAACCAAAACCCACTTAGCCATTGGCCAACGGTGGCAGCAATTCCGCCGATCTGTATTTTTTATTTTTGTAGCTTTTTGGGTTGATTTTTGCGCTTATATTTAATATTTTTTATACATTTTACATATATTACATATAACAATAAACACAGCAGCCTAACCAACAGGCTTCAACCCATACCCGCTTTGGTGTCTGTGGCAGCGACTCAACCGATTTCTGTAGTTATTGTTGTAGCACTTTCGGGTGATGTTTGCGCTTCTATTTAATTTTTATACTTTTAAGTAAATCTTTAAAGTTCGGTGTTGACATTGTACTGGCCAGACTTTTGACCACATGAAGGTGGTGCTCGGGAATCTGAATGAATAATGCTTATTTGGGAGTGATTTTATTAGAGAAAAAATTGTCATTTGAATTTTGATCTTTGTCCAAGATTGAGGCATATGATGTTTCAACTTGAGAGGAAGTGTTGAAAAATTAAGTTGATCCGAATTTAGTCAACTAAATCTTGAATTTAAGGACTCAAATCTAGTTGTAGCCTAATATTACTGGTGAGCTAATCTGGAGATTAGTTTCCTTCTTTGTGATATAATCTCGTAATTTATTGGAAGATATATGCCTGTATGTACATGTACAGTAATTTCATAAGCATTTCTTGTATGTATGACATGTAAGGAGTTTGAAAATTTCGAATTAATTTTTCACATCATATCAGCAGCAGGAAGGGTAAAATGCATATTCTTTAAGATTTTGGTGTCCTTTTTTCTCCCATGATTATTGACATGTTTTTCCACTCTGCTTTTTATTTATTTATTTGTTTGACAAATTATTTCTGGTGCTTGTTGCCCTCTCCCTTTCGTTCATGTCTATATTTTTGCCCATTGGTTTGGGCTGTCTACTGCTGGAACAATGATTTTTTTTTTTCCATTTACTAGTATGGTCGATTTCTTGATTTTCATTGTGTGCACATATTTTCCATCAGAGGTTTTCTTAGGAATGACATGTTTTTGTGATTGTCATACTATTTCAGTTGTCTGAACTTGTGACAATGGAAGGATATGGTGATTGGATACGATTGGTTGCTGAGTTCACATCCAAATCTTTGCAGTCCTGGCAGGTGAGTTGTTTCAAAATTGATGTGGCATAAACTATATCTAAATTGGCTTGATATTGTTCTCAGTGAATAATTTCTGCCCTCAAGTAATGGACACAGCGTCATGCTTCTATCGCTAAAATTGTCAATAAAATTAATGGAGTTTGCACCTTCTTGTAGTGGGCCAGTAGCAGCGTGTATTATCTTTTAGGGCTCTGGTCTAGGTTGGTGAGTTCTGTACCCTACCTGAAGGGTGACGCACCTAGCTTGCTCGACGAATTTGTGCCTAAAATCTCTGAAGGATTTATCACTTCAAGATTGGATTCTGCTCAGGTAACAAATTGTTTCTTTTGCATTACATAAAGTTTCTGGTACCAATATATTTGTCATTTCTCCTTGTTTGTAGGGTGGCCTGCCAGATGATGTATCAGAGCATCCTCTGGATAATGTTGACCTTCTTCAAGACCAGCTGGATTGCTTTCCTAACCTCTGCAGATTTCAGGTTACAAACTTGATTAGTTGATTTCGATATCTCTCCATGCACACACACACTCGATTAATTTTCTAATCTCTGTTATTTCTCTCTGCTTGTTTCAGTATGAAAGCAGTAGCTTGTTTATTATCAACATCCTAGAGCCTATTTTACAAATGTACATGGTATGCAGATATTTATTCAAGTTAAACTTTTGTTACGCTGGATTTTCACCTGATCTTCTGACTATACGTGCTTAATATTTTAAAACATTTTGTTCTCTTTGATAGGAAAGAGCGCAGCTTCAGACTGGGGATAATAGTGAACTTTCTGTAGTTGAAGCCAAGCTTGCTTGGATTGTACATATAATTGCTTCTATTTTAAAAATAAAGCAGAGTGTTGGGTGCAGGTGACGTGCATCTTTTTTTAGTCTTAATATCCTACTGTCTTGTTAGTATTTTGGTTCTTTTGGGTGTGATTTTAATATTTTTTGTTTGATTTTTCAAATACAGTGTTGAATCACAAGAGGTACTGGACGCCGAACTTTCAGCTCGTGTTTTGCGACTTGTAAATGTTGCTGATAGTGGATTACACAGCCAGGTAACCCATAAAAAATAGTCATGTTGACTGTTAACTGTTGTATTTCCTTAGACTTTACACTGAAGTAAGTTACATGAAAGTTTCTTGAGTTTATGCTTGATTACACTGACACACTCTTTGGTTTGGAAAATAACAACACACCCCAAGTTGGATAAAAGTTACCCTTACATTCCTGGTGGAACTGTACTAAAAATTCGTGATTGACATCATCAATATTTTTTCCAACTTCCCACTTTTACCTTATTAGTGTTATAATTTGAAATTAAATGTCACTGTAAGTATGTAATGGGCAAGAATTAAGGACAAACTACTGATATCAAGGATGATATGGTGGAAGATTCGAAAATAAGAAATTGATTAGAAGGATTTTATTTAGTTTCCTTATTTAATAATAGTGTGCATGCTAGCCATTAATTGGGGGATTACGTCAGATTTCATGCTACGGAAATTAATTGTCTTCCTTCTATTTAAATGGCTATTGTTGCAAGGAATAAAGACATCCAGAATTCTAAATAATATAGTGAATGTGAGATCACGAGGTTCTCTCAAAACGAGCCTCGAAACCCTATCCAAAATACATTGATCATCCCATTACATGATCCAAACCTGGGACCCTAACAAATTATTTTAAGGGTTAGTTATTTGAAACCTCAAGTTATAATTCTGATACCTCATGTACTGCTTCAGTGATGACCTCTGAGATTAGTCAATGACATAACTTTCTTACAGTTTTAGACTTGAATAAGAACAAGAATTTCCTACGTGTTAAAGCGAGGTTTTCGGTTTAATATTTGCTTTAGTCCACATATTTTGAACTCCTGTGGTGCAATATAATTATTTAAATCTCAATTTTTTTTTGATAAGAAACTAAAATATTATTAATAATGTGAAATGATTTTGAATACAAACATTGAACCAGTGGTCAACAAAAGCGTGCTATTTTGTTCCTGAGTTTTTTAAAACTTCTTGCTTTTGTCTATTGTTGATATGAGTAGGGTCATGACAAGATTTTTTTTGATTGCGGATCACTTGTCCGCCTATTGTACTCAATAGTTTTCCCGTATTTAATATAATATTGTTTCTTATAAATATTTTTTTTAAAACTTCTTTGGGGCATTACCTGGGTGTTATGAAACAAGTACTATCTTTCCTTCTATGCTGAAGAATTCTTGTCATTTTTGCATGTGACAGAGATATGGTGAATTAAGCAAGCAAAGACTCGATCGAGCAATACTTACCTTTTTCCAGAGTTTCAGGAAGTCTTATGTCGGTGACCATGCTATGCATTCATCAAAGGTTACATCACATTTGCACTTAATGAGTATAAGTTTATTTACCCTGGCATCATTTATCAAATGCTTTTTTTCTTGGTGCAGCAGTTGTATGCCCGATTATCTGATCTTATTGGACTTAATGATCATCTTTTGCTGTTGGATTTTTTTATTCGCAAAGTTGCAACGAACCTCAAGTGTTATACGGAGGTGAATGTTTTTTATGTTTGTCTTTCTTGTGATTTTGTTCGATGAACTTTTCTTTGTATCTCAAATTTGTTTTGCTGCAGTGTGAGGAGGTTATTGATCACACATTGAGTTTGTTTTTGGAGCTGGCATCTGGGTTCGATTTTTTCTTTCAATCTATATAAATATTATTGATTTGGTCTTCTTTAGTGTGCTTTTTTAATACCCAGTCCTTGTGTTTTTTCTTTCCTATTTTTGCAGTTATATGACTGGAAAACTACTTCTCAAGTTGGACACTGTCAAGTTCATAGTTGCAAATCACACTGTAAGATATCCCTTATTGATTTTTTGTCTGGTTAAGTGTTGATCTGTTAACTTAAAGTTTGCTGATGTGGACCCCTATCCTTTATAACTGTACTTACTATTTCTCTCTGGATTCCTATATTCAGAGGGAACATTTTCCATTTCTGGAGGAAAATAGATGTTCTCGCAGCCGAACAACGTTCTATTACACTATTGGCTGGTTAATATTCCTGGAGGACAGCGCTCTGGTCTTTAAGTCTTCAATGGATCCTCTGCTGCAGGTATAGTGCTATTCCATTCCCTGCCTCCTCTTCTTCTTCTTTCTGCATTTATCTCTGTAAATTTTTCGGAGACAGTAATATAAATTTTGCTCGTATTTACAACTTAATTTTAAGAGATGAACCTTTTTTCAATAGAAGAGTGTGTCATACTGTATCTGCTGAGTTAGTTTACGCTACTAAATTGAGGATATCAAGTCAGAGAGAAATCTTTAACAAACAAATCCCACTAGTGGGATTTACATGCCTAACCCTCACTTGGTTTTGTGGTTTCTAAATGAATATAAATGAGAAAAGAAAATCGCTGTAGTTTCTACACTCCAAAGAAGAGACTTTATGAAAAGAAGAGAAGGTTTGGTATTTTTGCTCAGTTGTTATTACTCATTGTCATCATCAATTTGATGTGATTCATTTTTCCTTTAATGTTGGAATCAACAAAAGTTTATCGTGTATAATACAGCTTTTCATCAATTTGGAATCAACACCTGACTCTTTGTTTCGAACCGACTCTGTGAAATATGTATTAATTGGGTTGATGAGAGATCTAAGGGGGATTGCAATGGCCACCAACAGGTTAGTGCTAATTGTTATGCATTACGTGGCCTGGTAGCATATTCAATAGCTTGCATCATCTACTACTGTCTTCTTTATTTCCAGTCGCAGAACCTATGGGCTTCTCTTTGATTGGATTTATCCTGCTCACATGCCAATTCTGCTAAGGGGAATCTCACATTGGTCTGATACACCAGAAGTTAGCTCTCTTTCTCAATCGGTTCTTAACTACTACATTATTTAATTTTTATTTTCTTCCTTTTATTACTTTGAAATAAAAAGATCAAAGTGGCTGTATAAGACCTAATTATTTGTTGTTTAAGGTCCAGCATGTCTTGCATAGAATGCTGGATCTTCAGAATTGTAATTGAAAGGACGAAAAATAATGTAACTACTTTTATTCATTCTGCCATAGCAATAACCACTGAAAGGCCATGCATTAGTAGATATTAATTATGAAAAGGTTAACAGCTGTTATCACGGGAAGAAAGATCAGAAAGTCCTGCCACCATAGTGCACTGTTGAAGGTGCAGGTCTATTATGACATAAAGATTTGGGATTTGGTCTCAATTAGGGGTGCAAACGAACCGAATCGAGCCGAATAATAGTAAAAAATTCAGGCTCGAATTCGGCTCGATTTAAGTATATTCGAGTTCGAGCTCGATTCGAAGCTCGAAAATTTCAAATATTTTGGCTCGATCTCGGCTCGAAATATTTGAACCTATTCGTGAACTATTCGAACTATTGCTCGGATATTATGGTTCAAAAAGCTCGAAATGTCCGAAAAAGTTCGAAATGTATATATATTTATTACATACTAATTATATTATATTAATAAAATATTAGGCTTGCGAACTATTCACGAACTATCGAACAAATTAATTTTGGCTCGAGCTCGGCTCGAAAAAAAGTTCGAACATGTTCGGGTTCGGCTCGAGTTCGATAAGTTCGAATACGAATCAAATATGTATCGAGCAGACTCAAAAAGCTCGCGTACTGCCTCGATTCGTTTACACCCCTCAATTCAAAACCATAGATTGGAGTTGCTATTTCCGTATAATTCTGTGGGCATTTGTAGTTTGCTCCGGAAACCAGTTACATCGTAGATGAAAAATGAGGACTAAATCATTTTGCTCTATATATTGGCTTTTTTATGGCCGTTGGCCGGGAGACGCATGTCGCTTCTAGACTTTTGAGAAGAGTTCCTGTATGTGGAACAAACCTCAAGGAAGGTTGATGTATTTCTCGTTTAGATACTGCATTACAACTGTTGCCATTTGCATTATTTTAATCATTTACCGTCTAATACGAGATTATAACATCTCTACTGCTTCACATAGGTGACAACTCCGTTGCTGAAATTCATGGCCGAGTTTGTGTTAAACAAAGCTCAACGTTTGACTTTTGATACTTCATCTCCGAATGGCATACTTCTTTTCAGAGAAGTTAGCAAACTGCTAGTTGCATATGGCTCAAGGGTTTTAACACTTCCAAATGTTACTGACATATATGCCTTCAAATACAAAGGAATATGGATTTGTTTAACCATTCTTTCCAGAGGTAAAGGTCCTTGGCCTCAGGCTTGGAAATAAATTTAGGTTGTTTTTTTGGAGTTTAATATGGTCTTTATTACCGAAATACTGTTTCACTTGATATCCTTCTAACTTCATTAATCGAAATACTGTTTCACTTGATATCCTTCTAACTTCATTAATCGAAATACTGTTTCACTTGATATCCTTCTAACTTCATTAATCGGTCTTCCATATCTTAGATTTCTCGGTTTTAAGCATATATATTATACTTTAGGATATGAGAGTTCGTGCTTTGATAATCTCTATTAAAGTTTTGTTTGTCAATTGTCATGCAGGTGATCAGTTCTCTTTCTTATTTTTAGATTTCTAAGAACATGATCTAATATAGCAGTGTTCACTCTTCCATTTTGTTTTACAATCCAGTATGTACATTGAGGTTATGACATATTAATGTGTAGAGCTCTTATCTAGCTCTTAGGTAGCTCTCTGTGTACCAATTCTATTGATTGGATCTTTAATTTCTCCTCACAGTGCAGTCAGATGTTACCAATATCTTGGAACGGAAGATAGTTCTTGAGTAACATAAACAGAAGAAACACTTAAAAAAGATAGTTCCTAATCAGTGTTCCTCTCCAAATATCTTCGTTTTTTCCAAATTTCTAAATGCATAGAACCAGGATAAGTGGTTGCATTCGTAGCTGGATAGCCAGCTGGACGATCTAACATTTTTTGGGTATCTTGTTTCATTTATTTTTGACTTCTAAAATATCTCTTCTTTTCATGGAATGACAGCACTTGCTGGAAATTATGTGAATTTTGGTGTGTTTGAACTGTACGGAGATAGAGCACTCGCTGATGTACTTGATATTGCCCTTAAGATGACTCTATCAATTCCACTCTCTGACATTTTGGCTTACAGAAAGGTTTGTCCGTGTTTCTGATATTTTTTTGGAAGATTTCATGGTTATTACTCGAAGCACATTACTGCCACTCTGTCTCCACATTGGACTGTGCCTTTGTGACCAACTTACTCAAACTTGTGTTCTTATCTGTTCATGCAATGGCCCAGTAGCTAGACTAGTGGGTTTTCCTTTCAGTTTTGAATCTGGTATGCTGCAGGGAAAACTACTGGAAAATAAGGAAAATTGCTTCCAACTTTATTATTGTATTTTTCATTTCATCGCAGCCATATTTCCGTGTATACTTGAAAAGGTAGCTAGAAATGCAAGTGAATCCAGGAGTCGTAGTTCTTGGAAAGCACATCAGTGACCAAATATTAAGTATAGTTTAAACAAAGTTGTTATTTAAAGTATACCCCTCCGGTTCTGCAGAGTGACAAAAAAAAATCAAAACGTTAAGTATAGGATAATATAGGCACCCATTTCTTTTTCTTTTATGAAGCTGTAATTGCTTGATCAGATTGTTGTCCATGAGGTTTTCTCACAATTTTCTTATTCCCTGCAGTTAACGAAGGCTTACTTTGCCTTTGTGGAGGTTCTGTTTAACAGCCATCTTGTTTTTGTGTTGAGCCTTGATATACACACCTTCACTCATATTGTTGGTTCACTTGAGTCAGGTCTCAAAGGTCTTGATGCTGGTATCTCCTCTCAGGTTTGTTGGATGAATCTATTCCTAACGCACTGTAAATAATTATTTATATCATTACATATGTAACTCCTATTTTAGCTTTTTTCATGAGTCTTCAATCTGTAATGCAGATGAACTTTTCTTCCTCTATTTTTTGCGTCTTTCTGTTTGTTCATGTTCATTTGTGCACGCATGTTAAGTGGACTCAGATACATGCATGGTTGAACAGGAATTCATAAATAGTACTTGCTGTTGGTAGTTTTACCATTTTTATTGATGATGATTTGTGATCACAAAGCTCAAGAAATGGGTTGTATGTCATACTACAACACGGCTCGTAGGCAAAAGGTCCTTTGTTATCAGTTAATGATGATTTGTGATCACAAAGCTCAAGAAATGGATTTGGATGAGAGAGTGTAATTAGTTCACCCGCTCAACTCCAGCAGTGTTGGGTGTGTTTGCTTGGAATTTGGGTACACCTCAAGATGTATTTTAATGAAATTTTCCGAACTCATCACTTTCATTTTTTCCTCCAAAATTTTTTATTCTACAAATCATTTCAGAATTCAAATCAATCATTTAAAACATAATAATTACAAAATGATTATTCTCTCTATCTATCTTTTTCTACCAATCTTTATCTCATGTTACTTTTTCATACAATCATTAATCACTATATTTATTTCTACACATCACCTCAATTTTCAATGTTGGTATAGTGGGTTTGACAAAACCATTTGTCATGGACTCATGGTAAATTAGGGAGAATTAGGGTACATGAGCAAATTCCGACTCTTTCACTTGGGAATATTTCTTTAACTCTTCAAAATTTTGGTGATAAAGAAAGAAAGCTGCCTTTTATTGCTGTCATTTCATTGTGCAAATTAATTTCTTGGCGGAATCACTTTTATTTAGTGCATCTGAAATGCAATCTTAGAAGGGGATCAAATACTTTTACGTTGTTTTTGATACATGCATATATGCTAGGCTGCTTCGTTCAGTTTGCGTGGGATCTTGAAATTCACTCTATTTCTGGTGATTGACTCATTGGGAAGTAGGGATGGCAACGGGCCGGGTTCGGGGTGGGTTTGGGCAAACCCGAGACCCGCCCCGCCAACCCGTGGACCCGCCCCGCCCCGCCTCGTGGGCCCGGCGGGTCCAATCCGGGTTAGACCCGTTGGACCCGTCAAATTAAATATAATTTTAATTTTATTAAATAAAAAATTAAATAAGTTAAAAATTTAACAAATCATCATTAAATTTATTTTTTTAATTTATATTAATAATATTTAGGACAAAAAATATTTCTATAAGTTAAAATATATCATTTTTTATTTAATTAATAATTAATAATAAAAAAAAATCATAATAATATATTTTCATATTAAAAATATCATAATATATTAAAATTATTTAAATTCAAAAATATTATAAACTCAAATTAAGGATAAAATATGGATTATGTAATATAAATAATATAATTATATATTATTAATATATATACATGTATATTTTATATTTATATTTAATATATATATATTTGGCGGGGCGGGTTTGGCCAAACCCGAGACCCGCCCCGGACCCGCATGTGGACCCGCTTGGCCGGGTCTAAACCCGCCCCACCGGGCCGGGTTCAATGCGGGGCCGGGTTTAGACCCGACCCATTGCCATCCCTATTGGGAAGAAGGATGAAGGATTGTACTAATATTTTCTTTATTGTTGCCACCACCAAAATATCTGGCTTTACAGTGACCTGGCTGCATGTGTTTGTGGTGGTTAACTTTCTGCACGATAATCTGCAAATGTTATGATGTGTGAATGAATCATTATCATTTACTGGGATGATTCAGTTTAGACAACATTGATATTTGAATGTGCTATAGTTTAATGCATTCTTTTGAGCAAATTTTTATCTGTCTTTTACTGAATTTTATATTTCCATTTTCTGTGCAGTGTGCATCGGCCATTGATAATTTGGCCGCTTTCTATTTCAACAACATTACCATGGGGGAGGCTTCAACATCACCAGCTGCTATTAATCTTGCGAGGCACATATCAGAATGCCCAGCACTACTACCTGAAGTAAGTTGTGTTTTCTACTTTTAGCTCAATTTTTTTGGATTTGTCTCCATTAATTTGAGCAATTTTGAACCCTGGCAACAAGCTTGAATCTCATTACTATTCGTCTCTCTTTACATCTCTTAAACACTGAGTAGCAGTGCAGTCATAGTTATCCACATTTCTTCTCCCTAGCAGTAATATTTTCAGTCACTATTTAAAATGATGATTCACAACTATTGGAGAGGAAAATATTTTCTCTGGGTTTGTTGCCATTCGTACATAGCACGTAACGGGTATATATTTGATAACACAAATATAGTTTTTTCCCCCTTATATTACATTGTGGGTATTTGCTTTATTTAGTGATAAAACCTAATAAATACTTGGCATGACCTAATATAACTATCAACCAGTTAGAAACATGTCTATATTGAAAAATATGGTTTGAAATCTGTACATTATGAAATCTCTCTGAAAATTAAACTTACCCTACCCCTCCCAAACATCCCCCTAAAATTTGTCTATGTCAACATTCCTCTTCGACACATCCCATGAATGTATCTCATAAAGCGCTGATGTCTTCTCAAGACTCCAGAAAGCAATTCGTTGACTCCTAAATGGCCAGCCTCCACAAGAATGCGCACATTGTCTACTTGTGGTAAAGTACAGAATCTCTATAAGGGAAGAGAATAATTCTTATTGACTGAATTAAGCGTACAAGTTACACCCTAATATATACAAAGAAATAACAGAATATCTAAATATCAAATCCTATGAAACCCTTATTTAAACATTGAATAAATATCTTATCCAATCTATTTAAATCTTCAACACTCCCCCTCAAGCTTGGCGGTAGATGTTTGACATGCCGAGCTTGGATTTCAATTCTTCAAAGTTTGGTCGATGGAGGGCTTTTGTCAAGATATCGGCCAGCTGCATGTGAGAGGGAATATAGTGGAGATCAACTACCTTTTTCTCAATCTTTTCGGTTATGAAATGTCTGTCTATTTCCACATGCTTGGTTCGGTCATGGTGGACTGGATTCTTGGCAATTTTTAATGCCGCTTGGTTGTCATACATCAGATCTATTGGATGACTGCCTCCCATCTTCAGTTCATTGAGCAGCATTTTAAGCCACATGTCTTCACAAATTCCATTGGATAAAGCACGGAATTCAACTTCTGCACTACTTCGAGCGACAGCTGGTTGTTTCTTGCTTCTCCATGTCACTAGATTACCCCATACAAACGAGCAGTATCCAGATGTAGAGCGTCTATCAACAAGACAACCTGCCCAATCAGCATCACTGTAGACTCTATTATTTCTTAATGTAGTCTAGTCGAAGAGCAACCTTTTTCCAGATGTTCCCTTCAGGTATCTCAGTACTCGATATACAGCTTCCATGTGTTCTTCAGTGGGTTTAGTCATGAACTGACTGACAATACTCACAATGTATCTAATGTCAGGTTGGGTGTAATAGATAAATCAATTTACCAACCAATCGTTGGTATCTTCCTTTGTCAACAAGTGTTCTATCTCCATTCATCCCTATTTTCACGTTTGGATCCATTGGGGTATCAACTGGTTTGCAACCTATCATTCCTGTCTCTTTGAGTAGGTCCAGAACATACTTTCTTTGCCAAATTGAGATTCCGTGAGATGATCTAGCCACTTCCATACCCAGAAAATATTTAAGATGTCCCAGATCTTTGATTTCAAACTCGTTTGAAAGGACACCTTTTACACGGGTCATTTCTGCTTTATGATTTCTTGTGAGGACGATGTCATCCACATAGACAATCTGAGGAGTGGTCATTCCCTCAATGTGTTTGACAAATAAGTGTGATCTGACTGACACGGTAGGTATCCTTATTTTTTCAACACATTTGTAAACCGATGAAACCAAGCCCGAGGTGACTATTTAAGGCCGTACAGAGACTTCTTCAACCTGCATACTTTGTTTCTCACGGCTTCTGTCACAAATCCTGAAGGAATTTCCATGTACACCTCTTCCTCCAGCTCCCCATTGAGGAATGCATTTTTAACATCTAGTTGGAATAATGGCCAGTCAAGGTTGACAGCAATTGATAGGAGCACCCTGACTGTGTTGAGTCTTGCAACAGGAGCAGGTATAGAGGGGATCGAGGGGATCGAGGTTTCACACATACAATTTGCTGACAACTCACTATTTTTTGTGAAGGACGAAGGACATTTGAGATTTCTGAAGGACATGCTGCTATCATTTTGTGACATGTCGGGTTTAAAAATAAACTTAGAGAAGAGTGCTTTGTTGAGCATTAACTACGAGGCTGAAGTAGAAATGGAGATGGCAACTGAGTTTGGTTGTGGGTTGGAGTCTTGGCCCATTCAATACCTAGGGGTTCCTTTGGGAGGAAATCCAGTCAGAGTCTCCTTTTGGGAACCAGTAATGTTTAAATTGACAAAAAAACTAGCAAGTTGGAAGAAAGCTTTCCTATCGAGGGGAGGGATACTTACGTTGATATCGGCGGTTATGAATGCCATACCGTTGTATTACTTGTCGCTATTTAGAATCCCAAGAAGGGTAGCTGAGTTCATGGAGAAGCTAATGAGGTATTTTTTGTGGGATGGACCGGACGGAGACAAACACAACCACTTGATAGCATGGGATAAGATTAACATCCCGAAATACAGAGGTGGTTTGGGAATTGGAAACATTCGCTTGAGGAATAAAGCTTTGTTGGGTAAATGGTGGTGGCGTTTTTCAAAGGAAGGGAATACACTGTGGAAGAGAATCGTAGTCAGCAAATACGGGTTGCAAGATAATGGTTGGGACGCGGGGCTGACAAGGAATAACACCTTTCGGAGTCCTTGGAAGTTCATATCTAGGATTTATCCGGCTTTTATCCAATCTTTGAGGTTAGTGGTCAAGGGGGGAGATAGAATTAGATTTTGGGAGGACTGTTGGGTAGGGCATTCTGCTTTTAAATTCCGTTTTCCTTTGCTTTTTCAGATTTCTAGATCTCACAATAAGCCAATATCTCATTTTATTTCTTTAAATCCAGCCTCTCCGTCCAGTTCATTATCTTGGGATCTCCACTTCCGTCGGGATCTTAGGGACGAGGAAATGAGTAACTTAATAGTTTTATTGGATATCTTGGGTAGGGTTATTATTTCAGAGAGGGGAGAGGACGTTAGGCTTTGGAAGTGGGATGCTTCGGGAGAGTTTTCAGTGAAATCTTTTTTTGATTCTTTCTTTCCAGAAGCTCTGTTCCTAAAATTTGATCTGTTTCGAATCATTTGGGTAGGCTGCCGACTTGTGATTTGATCCAAAAGAGGTCTCCGAAATGTCTTTTAAATCCTAATTGGTGTGTGCTGTGTAAGAAAGGGGGAGAGAGTATAGATCATCTACTGGTGAATTGTTCATTCACGAGTACCTTATGGTGGTCAGTGCTAAAGGATCTGGGATTGTTGTGGGTGACTCCAAAGACAACGAAGGATTTGTACGCAGCAGATTTGGGTTGTTCATTGGGCAAAAGAGGGAAAACTCTATGGGAAATTACAATACATTGTGTTTGTTGGAACGTATGGCTGGAAAGAAATCGAAGAATCTTCGAAGACGTAGAAGACTCGATTGAAGAGATTTGAGATAAGATCAAACTGAGAGTAGCTGTGTGGTTACATAGTTTAAATGATTTCCAAGCTTTTGCGATTTCAGATTTGTATAGGGGTTGGAGTCTGGTTTTGAATTAGCATAAATCTTCATATTAAACGCCTAGACTAACTCGTGGACCTCTGGTCCACATTTGTATGTAACTTTTTCCATTTGGAACTGGTATCATAGAAGTATCTTCGACTGGTTGACTTTGTACTGGTTCTTGTTGTCTCTTCATTTGGATGACCTTTCTTTTTGAATAGACTTTGAGTGGTGTATTTGGTGGAGTTGAGTTGGGTTGTGGTACATGATCTGTTTCTGGAGAAACATGGATTGGGTCTACAAATGATGTGAGTTTCCAATTTGGAGATTCACTGGTGTTACTCTCCCCTTGAATGGAAAAATTGGGGTAAAAATGTAACGTCCCAAACTCTTCTGGAACGTTACTGATCATACATTCTTAAAAATAACGTTGCGAAAAAATTTGCCGAAAATAAAAATCTTCTTCATAAATAAAAATATTTAAAAATGCATCCACAAAAACGTGAATAAACTCTTTGCGGTAATGACAACATGGCCATCGAAAGAAAGTATTGAAACTTGTTCCACCTCTCATCAGAACAAAAACATAATTTGTTTGCTCAAAAACTAATCATATAACATTGCACTCATGCATCCCGCGCCGGACCGACCCCCGACTCCTCTTCATGTCTAAGTCATCGATGAAAGCATCAACATTCTCGTTACCTGCAACATTCAAGTTATAGTGAGTCTAAAGACTCTGCAAGAACATGCATAAAAAGATCTTATTTAAACTTCAGATGAGAAAAGAAATAACTTGTAATTCTTCATGCAAAGACATAACATGAACATAACTTAATTTGACCAAAACATGAAACTTTTGGGGGTGATGAAATATGTGTATTGTGGCAACCGTCATAAGAGCACATCATAAGTTTCCGTGATCACAGTAGTTGTACAACAAGCATATGACTTTCGTCCTTAAACTTTCATTCTTTGGATAGCCGCTCCGAAACTCATCCCGAAATGCATACCCCGTGTAACCATCCTGTGAGCCATAGTTTGGATAGCCGCTTCGGAGCTCATACCGAAGTGCATACCCCGTGTAATCACCACAAAAAGCATACTACATCAAAATTTTTTTCATGCATCATATCCTTCATTGTAACATATCATATCATGACATCGTCATACGCCTCGTAACTTCATAAAATCATGCTCTTAAAACTTTTCGTGATATAATCATGCATAAAAATACTTCAAAACATTTCAATATAAAATAGCTTTCGTGAAGAAAAATCACATAAAGATGCATTACGCAACTTAACCGATCCATGTGAGTCGTTCCGTCCTTCCCGAACATTTAAACTTGAAACTTTTTGCATAAAAACTCTTTCAAATACTTAAAATATCTTAATAGACCATAAATATGCATTTAGAACTCAAAATGACACGAGTACAAAATTCTGGACAGCGCAGGGGCGCACCTTCTGCGCGCTCTAGCGAATCCCCGCGCGCTCTTGCGCCCAAAGTGGCCGCTCGAGCGCGTTCAGGCAGTGTCGTGCAGGTGATCGGCGCGCATGTGATCAAATCGATTTCTTTCAGTCCTTTTCGATCCTTTTCGACTCCAATACACCCAAAATTGTTGAACAACTGAAAAATAACAATCTTGGACATGTAAAACCTTCAAAATTCGAAAAGGGTTTGCCCAAAAACGACCAACATCAAATAATTTGAATCAAAACTCCACGTAATCAACACACACTAAAATTCTGATTTTTGAAACATCTAAATCCTTGAATCTCAATAAACTTTAAACAGAGTCATCAGGAACGCATCACGATTATACATCTTACTTCAAACTTTCTTCATAATCATGCATGAAAACAACATTTGCGACTTGGTTTCATATCAAAATAACTATACTCTTGAATGCCGGTTTCAAAACATTAAAAACTTGCCTGAATTCGGTTGGTTGGATTTAACTTGGAACCTTGGAAACGATCTAGCCTCGAGAGAAAATTGAAGAATCCCTGCCTTGCGAAACAGCGTTTGAACGTTAAAAGAGAATTTGGGGGAGAGTAAGCGGCGTTCCAATGAAAGAAAAGAAAAGTGTTGGAACTTTGAACGCTGCTTAAATTGTGACTAATGGGCTCAATAATTGGCCCATTAGTTGCAAATAAAACTTTTAAATTTATCTTATCAAAAAATAAAACTTTTAAATTTAATTCTTCCTTTTTAAAAATACACTACATCAACTTTATATTTTAAGCATAAAATATTTTCTTAACTCTGTTTCGAATGCTAGGCTCGTCTCTTCGGTCTAGAATTAAATTCCAATCCTGAAAACTTTAAAAATAACATAACAACACATAAAATTTCAGGCATTAAAATAAATCACATATTTTGAATATATCAATTAAATATTCATAACTACCATGCATAAAATCATTTAAATCAATTAATTTATCGTGATCAAGCTAGTGGAAAGGAACATGATTTTATGAAGTTACCCAAGATATAATAGTGGTTCATTGCGTGTGCTGGTCGTTATGGCTGGAAAGGAACAAAAGAAGTTTTGAAGGCAGTGAAGAAGCGGTGAAAAACTTTGGGACAAGATCAAATTGAGAGTATCCATTTGGGCTCACAAGGGTTCAAATTTTCAATCTTTGGCGATATTAGACTTGTATAGGGATTGTAAATTGGCTTTGATTTAGATTGATAGCTGCCTTTGTTTGCTTTGGAAACTAGTTTGCTTTTGTGGACCACTGGTCCATTGTTTGTATTCTAAGTAATTTCATATTATCAATTATATTATAGTTTCTTATAAAAAAAAATGTGTGTGTTTGAAAACTTGACAAATATCACATTGAAATAAACTTGGTGATTTATTATTAAAGAGAAATGGAAACAGTTTGGCAAGGTACATAAAGTTCGGATGACTTAATCTATAATGCCATAAAAGAATATCACATTCTTTATTGGAATTGGAATGGAAAACAAAACAGGAATCAGGAAGAGCTGGGCTTGGAATATTCTGGCCCATTCTTAAAGTTAAGGTCCATCTGGATGAGAAACAAACCAGCAGGTAGTTCAGCACTGCCAATCTTCTTCCCTGAATTCAATTCCTGGAAAAAACAAGAATCCACAGAGAATTTAGTTGTGCAATTGAGATCGGTTTTAATTTTGCTAACAGACAGCAAATTGCATTATAGACCAGGAACAAAGAGCACAACTTGTAAAGAAATATCACATGAGATATATACAGAGCCAATACCAAATACCCTTGAACTAGATCCATTAGCAATACGCACAGACCGAGAATCCCTACAAGGATTGTATGAAATAAAAAGTGAAAAATTTCCCGTCATATGTTCAGAGGCGCCCGAGTCAACAATCCACGTAGAGTTCAAATCCTGTTTGGAGAAAAATGCAAGAGAGAAGTCACCTTGAAGGACTGTTGTACCAGTACTAATAAGAAGACATTTGGGCAGAATTCTGGCTGAACAGCCGCTGAATAACATCCAACTGCGCTTGAGTGAAAGGTTGTTGTGTGGCAGTAGAGACAGAATCTGAAGCAGCGGCATTGGCACGTCATTCTCTGGCTGGTTTCCAGTCCATTGGCTTGCCATGAATGCGTCAGCAAGTGTCCAACGTGTGATTGGGTTTCTTGCATTTCTCGCACCAAGGCCTATCATTCCTTCCGCATATGCTAATTTTGAACAGGGGCAGAAATGGGCGAATTGCGAGAACCATGGTCGGAAATGGTCGAGAATGAGGGCCGACTGGAAGCAAGAGCAGAACCTTTTACTGAAGGAGAACGAGAGGAGCCCAACATCAACTTCCGTCGGCTTTCCTCATGGCAGACCTCGGAGAAAGCCACGCGAAGCCCCGACAATGGTTTTATGGCTAGGATGCGGGCACGAACTTCATCAAGGGATGGATGGAGGCCTTGAAGGAATTTAAACACTCGTTTGGTTTCCACAATTTTTCTGAATTGTGATTCATCAGCCGTGCACTTCCATTCATGTGTCTCAAATAAATCCAGCTCCTGCCAAAGTTTGGTGAGGGCATTGAAATATGTCGTTACATTGTCATCACCCTGTCGTATTTCATGAACCAAACTTTCCACAATGAATAATTCAGATGTGTTGTCGCGGGCTGAATATGTATCATGGACGGCATCCCAAATCTCCTTGGCAGAGGGGTATAGTAAGAAATTCTCGCCAATTTCGGGGACCATGGAATTAATTAGCCACGACATAAGCATGTTGTTGTCAACATTCCAAGCCTTGAATTTGCCATCACCAGAAGCTGGACGCTTGGATGAACCAGATAAGAGATCTTCCTTGCCTTTGCCGCATATAAACATCATGACGGACTGAGACCATTGGAGATAATTCTGACCATTGAGTTTGTGGCATGTAATGGAGTGAATTGGTGAAAAATCAGGCGTGCTTAGTGGCTGTTTATCAGATTCAGAGGAGGAAGCACTGTTCCCAAAATTCGATCTGGGATGTTCATTGGGCAAAAGAGGGAAAACTCTATGGAAAATTACAATACATTGTGTTTGTTGGAACATATGGCTGGAACGTATGGCTGCAAAGAAATCGAAGAATCTTCGAAAACGTAGAAGACTCGATTGAAGAGATTTGGGATAAGATCAAACTGAGAGTAGCAATGTGGTTACATAGTTTAAATGATTTCCAAGCTTTTGCGATTTCAGATTTGTATAGGGTTTGGAGTCTGGTTTTGAATTAGCATAATCTTCATATTAGACACCTAGACTAACTCGTGGACCTCTGGTCCACATTTGTATGTAACTTTTAACTTTTTTACCTATTAATAACATGACATTTGTTTCTGATAAAAAAAAAAGATTCAGAGGAGGAAGCCATGTAGCCATAGCCGTATTTGGTCATGGCTAGGGTTTACTCTGAACGTCTGATACCATGTGTTAAAGTATATATAGAATCTCTATGAGGGAAGAGAATAATTCTTATTGACTGAATTAAGCGTACAAGTTACACCCTAATATATACAAGGAAATAACAGAATGTCTAAATATCAAATCCTATCTAATTCTTATTTAAACATTGAATAAATATCTTTTCCAATCTATTTAAATCTTCAACACTACTTGCTACTTCGTGCTGAGTGCAAGCTGAAACAAGTGAGCCACTAACGCATACTCCAGGCTCGCTAATCTTGAAGAGGTGCACTTGTCAAGTCAGACGTGTACATCAAGTGAAGGTCCAGCTCAGGAATGCATTGAACTATTACATCCCTTGGCAGCCCAAAGTCGACTACTAGTCTCCTATCAAAACCATCTTCCAACAACTCTTGCAATTGCAACTATCATCCAGCGAGTCTGAACAGTTTCATTTTTGCATTCCCTTGGCCTTTTTTTGCTGATTTTGCTCTCTTTTGTTATTTTAATATTCCATTGTAAATTTTTAGATTATTGTATGGACCAACATTTGTCAGTCACTCAGTATGCATAATTTTGAAAGATGCACCTCTCATCTCACAGCTCAACCTTGGGCTCCAGGACCCCCGGAACCTTGGTACACCTTGTCGCCTTAATAGCCATGCTTATGACATGGTGAACTTTCCAAAGGAAATATCTAACAAAGAAAATCTCTCATCAATTTTTATGTTTTATTTAACTCACCTCTAGGAATTCTGAAAACTGACATGATGCAAATTGGTAGTGAAAATAGTTGCAATCTAGTCTTGGTAACCCTCTTGTCTCTAATCTTGGTATGCCTCGCGCTTTTAATAGCGATAACTGATTTGTTGAACTTCCCTACCACGAGACTTTAATTGTTTAATTGCACACGATTCAGCTGAGCACCCCAATACGACCATCTTTGGCAGTTGACTACTCAATTCAGATTACGTGATCAAAATCCCTCAAGTTATTGTTCTTGTTCAAGAAGAACGATGTACTGCCAGCAAATTGACGATGTTAATTATTTGCAATTATTCTTCCTGCGTTGATGCACTCCAGCACTCCTATCTTCATTCTTTTGTCAGTTATACAACTCAAAATTCCCTACCTTTCCTTCACTACACTCATCAATTTGGATCATGGTTTTCTGTTAATCATTTATTGAATTAGACACCTATTTTATTCATCATGAAATCCCTTTCCTCCATTTTCACCAAATCCCTTCTTTGAGTTTGGTCTTAAAGGGCTAGTATCAAGGCTTCTCGGTATTTGTGGTAGATCTTGGACGCAACCTTTGCAGGAGGTGTAGATTTTTTTGGACGGTAGGAGTTCATTGTATTTGTTGCTCTGTTTGTTTGGGGAGGAACTTGAGGATTTTTTACAATCTAGAAGAATCACTTGAAGAATGCTGGGACAAGATTAAGTTTCGGGCCCCTAGCTGGATCCGGAAGCATAAGGAGTTTATTGGGTGATGCCCATGCCGCCTAAAAATGTATTTGAGATCAAGTCTAACAGGAATTCCTTTGCAAATGTAAGGTAGGACTGCTTCTGGTGTCATAGAATCTTTTTGAGTGAACTGAAATAGCATGGGTAGTTTGTGACCCATGATTGCTTTACATAAAAATGGGCTATCAAGGTTGTTGTATTTCCTAAGTGTTTGTCATTAGAAACAGTTACTACAAGCGTCAAGCTTTATCAAATATTTGTTGATGAACATGTTAGTCTTCATCTCAGATTGCATACGGAATAATGTAATCATTACTTGTTTGTTGATTTTGCTTTCTTATATCTAACTTCCATGTTTTCTTTTGTTCAGATACTTAAAACCCTCTTTGAGATTGTTTTATTTGAGGACTGCAGCAACCAATGGAGTCTTAGTAGACCAATGTTGAGCTTGATACTGATAAATGAGCAGGTTATTCTTATTGGCCTTCATTCTCTGCTTCTAATTAAAACACATTTGTCAACTTTTTCAGATATTTCTGTTATAGATGTCAAAGTATATTTGATATTCCAGAAAACCTCATATTGATTTGTAATTGTCATGTTTCCTTGGATTCACTAATCTTATTCTCTGAATCTGTGAACAGGCTAGAGAATCAGAAATTTGTGTGGCATGGTTGGGCTGATAAAATGTTGACATTAGTTTTTTTTTTTTTTGAAGAGAAAATGTTGACATTAGTTAATTATGAGTGTTGCATGAAAAAGTTTTCATGTTTGTTGTCAAAGATTGTCTCTACTGTAGATTCTATCTTGCTCTACTTAAATTTAAAACTTTCATGTCACTCAGCTTCTAGTATTGTCATTTTGTGGCTGCTGAATTGAATCTACCTATTTCATGCAGATGTTTACAGACTTGAAAGCTCAAATTTTGGCCTCACAGGTAACCTTTATGCTGCTTTCCACAAGTTCCTACGGAATTATAATTTTTCTATCCGACAAAGTTGGTGGAATGTTTTGTTATTCTTTCTACTCTCATAAATCTTCTATTGCAAAAACTATGGACGATTTTGCTCATGATTTGATGAATCTGTACAGTTAAGTAACTAATACAGCACTTCTAGAATTTATGTTTTTGTTTTAGTAGCTCTGAGTTGTCAGGGAGAATGAACAAGAGGATAGAGCAAGGAGACTGATTATGAGGGCGAAATGGGATAATACTTAAAAGTGCTTAGGCAATGACAATTCAAGGAAATTGACCTTGCCCCTCCACTCTCTTTTCAAATAAATTGGGGGAGGCGGTGTGGAAGTGGGGGAGAGCATCAATGAAAATGAGAGGGTTTCTTTCTGCATATTAGGATATTTTTATATCTATAGGTATACACACCTATCAGCACTTGTGAGAAAGCTGTTATCGTTACGTGCCTGAGTTTGGGATCGAGTTATGGGACGTTGGACCGAGAAATCTCTTAGTTCGGAATAAGATTCCTGCCGATTTGATTTACGACCTTGACGACCTATGATTAGTTGAATATTTGGGGCTCGAGGAAAACAAGAGAACCACCCGATCTTGAGAAACAAACGTTTATATTGATATATTTTCTGAATGAATAATTCTTCCCACCAAGTCCATACATATAATAAAGATGCAATCCAAAAATAAACTGACAGAAAAATCCTACCAAATTTAAGAGATACGCTGAACTAAAAAACAAGGAAATAATTATTCTTATTAACTAAGGAAATAAATTCTTCTTGCTCTTCAATCTTTATACTTGAATTTTCCATGAGTGAAGCGCTCATAAACTTTGGGCTTGTCTGTTCCCTCCTGTAAATCGCGGTCCACAGTCCCTTCTTGGCCCATGTCTTCTTCACGGTTCATGACATTGCGGTCCCCTTGAGATGCAAGTTTGTCCTCGAACTTGAAAGATGGAAATTATGCTGCCAAAACAGAAACAGCTTCCCAAGAAGCCTCAGATGGCGCCAGTCCTTGCCAATGAACTAAAAACTCTTGGTTGCCATTGTGTATGCGTGTATCCAAGATGGCCTGCGGTTGTCGGCTTTCCTCTTCGGTTGGAAACTGTGGAAGCACACGGTCTGCATCATGAGTGCCTTTGAATTTTTTGAGTGCCGAAACATGAAAAACTGGATGGATTTTGGATGTTGAAGTTTGTATGCGACTGACCCAATGCGACTGAGGATCAGAAATGGACCATAATAACGAGGGCCGAGTTTCTGATTTTTGCGCGAAGCTAACGATTTCTTTTTGGCGATAGGGCTGTAGTTTAAGCAACACTTTGTCCCCCACGTTGAACTGGAGTTCACGATGAGCATCATCATAATGTGTTTTCATGGAGTTTTGTGCTTGCAAAAGCCTGTTTCGCAATTCCAGGAGAACTTGATCCCGATTTTGTAACTCTCGATCCACGGAATCAATGCGTGAGAGCCCGGGGCAGTATGACAGTAATCGAGGTGGGGGCCGCCCATAGACTGCTTCAAATGGCGTAGTGCGAAGAGAAGAATGAAAACTGGTGTTGTAGCAATACTCGGACCACAACAGCCAACTGACCCATTTCTTTGGATAGTCCCCTGTGAAGCAACACAAATACATCTCCACAATGCGATTGACAGCCTGTGTTTGACCATCGGATTGCGGGTGATATGCTGAAGTAAAGCATAATTGTGAACCACTTAGCCGGAAAAGTTCCTTCCAAAAAAAGCTTGTAAAGGTAACATCTCGATCAGTAACAATTGTCTCCGGCAGCCCATGCAATTTAAACACGTGATCAAAGAAAACTCGAGCCACATGCACCGCCGTATAAGGGTGCGAGAGTGCTAAAAATTGAGCATATTTAGAGAGGCGATCAACAACCACCAATAGCACATTTTTACCTAGTGACAGCGGAAGCCCTTCAATGAAATCCATGGATATATCAGCCCATACATGTTGTGGAATTGGAAGGGGTTGGAGCAACCCTGCAGGTTTTAAAAGTTCCACCTTATTCCGTTGGCAGACGAGGCACGTGGCCACAAACTCTTGGACTTCACGCTTCATTCCCATCCAAAAGAAATCTCGAGAAATGCGATGCAAAGTTTTCTGGAAGCCCTCATGGTAGGCGTTGTGTGTACTCGAAATGACAGGTGCAATGGAGGGGGAGTTTTGGGTAAATACACACGCTGGCGATACCATATAAGACCATCCTGGAACTCCCAAGGCCCGATAGCCTCTCCTTGCAGGATTTTCTGGATCAACGGTTGAAGATCTGCCGTTTTACTATGTTCTTCGCGGATATCGCTGAAAATGTCGACATGAGGCATGGTAATAGCCTGTAAACTGCCTCCTTCCTCATCACGCTGGGACAGCGCGTCTGCCACCCCGTTGGAGCTGCCCGCTTTGTATTCCACGTGAAAATCAAAACCCAGAAGTTTGCTAATCCAATGCTGTTGTGGGGATGTCGTAATACGCTGCTCCAGTAAAAACTTAAGGCTGTAATGATCGGTGCGAACCACAAAGGTATTTCCCCAAAAATAAGACCTCCAATGGCGCACTGCTTTAGCTAAACCAATTAGCTCTTTTTCATATGCAGGGCTGGCTAAAGAAATCAATGGGGCGGCCATTCTGATGCAAAACCGCGCCAATCCCAATGTCAAACGCGTCACACTCCACCACAAAGTTTGTTGAAAAATCCGGCAAGGCAAGAGCAGGTGTTGATGTCATCATCGTTTTTAATTGGTCAAAAGCTCGAGAAGCTTCGTCGCTCTACTTGAATGAGTTCTTCTTTAATAGCTGGGTAAGTGGCGCGGCAATGATGCCATAATCCTTGACAAATTTACGATAATAACCTGTGAGACCCTAAAACCCTCGCAACCCTTTAACCGTGGTTGGAGCTGGCCATTGTTTGACTGCCTTAATCTTGTCCTCGTCGACTTTAACCCCTGTTTGATTGACCACTTGACCGAGATAGGCCACTTCTGTCCGTGCAAAAATACACTTGGATTGCTTCAAGACAAATCGATGCTGTCGTAATATCGAAAAAACTGTGCGAACATGACCCAAATTGTCTTCCCACGTTGGGCTGTAGATTAAAATATCATCAAAGAAAACCAAAATAAACTGCCGTAGATACTGCCCAAACACCGAATTCATAATTGATTGGAAGGTAGAAGGTGTGTTGGTAAGGCCAAAGGGCATTACTACAAACTCAAAGTGGCCGTGATGAGTGCGGAAGGCCGTCATGTGCACACAACTAGGATCCATAAGAATATGATGGTATCCGGCTCGCAAAGCCAGCTTGGAAAAATATTTTGCACCATGAAGTTCTTCCAACAGCTCGTCGATTACTGGTATCGGGAATTTATCCTTAATGGTTTTCGCATTGAGAGCCCGATAGTCAACACAAAACCGCCAAGTGTCGTCGCTCTTTTTGACTAGAAGTACTGGGTGGAGAATTGAGAGTTAGGTCGAATGAGCCCCTTCTCAAGCATATCTGCGCATTGTCGCTCAATCTCATCTTTTTGGGCACGAGGATAGTGGTATGGACGCACCACGACAGGATTGGCACCGTGTTCCAGTATGATTTTGTGATTGGCTCGGCGCAAAGGTGGAAGTCCAGTGGGTTCCGCAAATATATCAAAAAATTCGGCCAAAAGTTGTGCTAACTGTCCGTGTGTGTCGTCGTCATTGGTAAGCAACGTAGATAATTGGAGGCTGGTTGTAGTGCCTCCTTTTTGAAGACCAGATAATGCAATCGTCGTGCCCCCTTGCACGAATCTCATCGACATATCCTGGAAGTCCCATGTGATTGGACCAAGTGTTTGGAGCCAGTTTACTCCCAAAACGGCGCCGAATTCACCCAGTGATAAGATATAAAAATCCACACAGAAAAGATGTCACTCCAGTTGGATATTTATATGACGGCAAACTCCCATGCAAGGCAATTTCTTTCCACTGGCCACTGTCACCCAAAGGCCCGCTGGTTTCTCTATGGGTAGCTGCAATTTATGAACCAAGTTGGTGTCCAATAAGCAACGTGTGCTACCAGAATCGACAAGCACAAAAACTGGAACACGATTATTAACCCCCCAAATTTTCAGGGTTTGTGCTTGCGAGGACCCGGAAATAGCATGTATTGTCAGCCCCAAATCCTGGGATTCTTCTGATTCACCTTGTTCTTCATCGGTCACTCCCAACCAAAATAATTTTTTGCATCGATGACCGGGGACATACATCTCATCTCAATTAAAACAGAGCCCACGTGATCGTCGCTCTTCCATCTCCCCTCGATTTAATTTCTTACAAATCATGGCGGACTAGGAATAACCCCTGGTTTGCGCGGTGCTGGTGTTTCTTCTTTGCGCTCAAATAATCGAGCAAGGCTCATGGCACTCATTAAATCCTTTGGATGCTGGATTTCCATCTCTATTGCAATCTGCTCCCTGAGCCCACTGATAAATATTTCCACTTCTTGTTCGCTGGTGAGGGCACAAGCATGAGCAGCCAACTGCTCGAACCTGCGTTGATATTCTCCTACGGTTCCCGTTTGACGTAACTTGGATAATTCACCCAATTTATTACTGCGGATTGTCGGGCCAAATCTGAGATTACATTGTGTTTTGAATTCGTCCCATGGTAAGTTCGGTCTATCTCTCTCCAATTTTAGGAACCAAACTTGCGTTTCTTCTTCTAGGTGGAATGATGCTAACTCCACCTTTTCTTCTTCCAGTGTGCGTTGATGTCGAAAAAAATGTTCGCACCTATTAATCCATCCCAACAGGTCTCCTTGACCATTGTATTTAGGGAATTCCAGTTTTGAGTATTTTGGAATATACCTGCAGCTTTCTCCATCTTCGGTGCGCTTATAGTCCTTGTAGCTACTCTCCCCGTTCTGCCCAATTTTATTATCAGAACTATATTTGTCATACTCAATGAAAGCTCCTGTAGTTGTGCGGCCATCTCGCCCTGCCTCTGTTCCGTCGCACGTTTATCCTCCTGGTACATGTTCATGAATGCCTCGAATTTTTGCTCCAGCTTGCTCATGTCCCCCATAATAGCTGTCTCTGATGCCAATATGTTACGTGCCTGAGTTTGGGATCGAGTTATGGGACGCTGGACCGAGAAATCTCTTAGTTAGGAATAAGATTCATACCGATTTGATTTACGACCTTGACGACCTATGATTAGTTGAATATTTGGGGCTCGAGGAAAACAAGAGAACCACCCGATCTTGAGTAACAAACGTTTATATTCATATACTTTCTGAATGAATAATTCTTCCCACCAAGTCCATACATATAACGAAGATGCAATCCAAAAATAACCTGACAGAAAAATCGTACCAAATTTAAGAGATACGCTGAAATAAAAAAAACAAGGAAAGAATTATTCTTATTAACTAAGGAAATAAAATCTTTTTGCTCTTCAACTTTAGACTTGAATTTTCCATGAGTGAAGCGCTCATAAACTTTTGGGCTTGTCTGTTCCCTCCTGTAAATCGCGGTCCACAGTCCCTTCTTGGCCCATGTCTTCTTCACGGTTCATGACAGTTATCTTGTGATATTTTCTACTTCTCGGCCATCACCTTTATGGCAAGGATGTGCTGAAAAATTTGGCCAACCAAGCATTGCATCAGACATGGCTTTCTAAATTGGTCCTGTTCATACTTGAGACATTTTTTAGGCACAAAAGTTATATATATAAGAAATTTTTGAAGTTCAATTGAAGATTGTAAATGATAAATTACACCACAAAATATACATGGGTGACTATTAATCATAAAAACGTGGACAAATGCCCCAAGATCTGAAATTCGTAGTAATTTCTCTCGTGTGTATGTAGAAGGTAACCTTTCAAGGAATGAGTTCACCACGTATTCTTTTAATGTGTTTACAGATTAGATCTGAAATTCGTATTGATCTTTTTGTATTGGTGAAGAAAACATAAACAGGGCGAATAGGGTAATGAAAATGAGTTCAACGTCACGTATCTATCATTCATGGCTTTTCGGCCACTGTATTGTTTGATCAACTCCTTGGTAAGTCGCTCATCTTTCTTCTCCTGAAGTTTCGTTTGATCCCATGGCATCTCAAGGAACCTCGGGCCCATCGTGCTAATGTTTGCCGTGAATTTATGCATCTGTTCCATCTTCACTATGATGTCAGCCTTCAACAGATTCTTGTACCAACTCATCCTTCCCTTCGCTGTTTAGATGTGTTCTCTGAACCAGCTCTCTCGTATCAGACCCATGGTTCTAAATGTCGCTAGGCGCTAGTCGGGCGCCCGACCAGCGCCTAGCGCCTAGGCCGCCTAGGCGGGGACTTGGCGCCGCTAGGCGGATTCCCCAGTATAAACAAAAATAATCATAAATCCCTTCAAAAAAAATTTCTAGCTCAAAATTTTATTACAGATTAATATATATCATTATCTTTCAAGTTAGGGTAGACTTGAGTTTGCTTATTGGACTTTAGTTTAAAACCTTTAAAAATTGGCTTTCATTTTTTTATTGCGCTTTTAACTTTTTTAAGGTAATTGGGCTTTTAACTAAAAGCCCAAAAACAAAACTTAAAAAACAAAACCTAAATAAAACGTCTTCATTCTTCAGCCGCCTCTGCATCTTCTTCTTTCTTCTGCAGCTTTCTTCGCCTTTCTTCTTCTTCCACAGAATTCTGCCGCCTACATCTTCTTCTGCAGCGCCTACGCCGCACAACCCGATTAGGCGGCGCCTAGGGCCGCTTACTGCCGCTTAAGCGGCCAGGACACCTAGGGCGACCGATTACCACTTTTCCGGTGCGGCCGGCGGCCGTCTAGCGCATAGGCGGCGCCTAGGCCGAGTTTTCGAACACTGATCAGACCCAAATAACTCCAGTCTATACTTTTGCTCCTTTTTATTTTTTTCTTCGACCCTCTCGGGGTTTAAGCTTTTGATTACTCCAGAGGCCGTGCCCATGCAGTCTCACCTTGCATTTGCTCTTGGATCAGCGAACTTTCCTTCTCC
Source organism: Henckelia pumila (assembly GCF_033568475.1). Lineage (NCBI taxonomy): Eukaryota > Viridiplantae > Streptophyta > Magnoliopsida > Lamiales > Gesneriaceae > Henckelia > Henckelia pumila. The sequence goes on along the minus strand of NC_133121.1, from coordinate 159,046,421 downwards.
TCAACAATGAGGACGCCATACTCCTTAATATTTTGCGATTCTTTCTTCTCCTCCACTGGCCGGTCGTTGCTATCCATCGGTGGTTTCTCCAAATCCCTTGTGGTTTACACACCCTACCATTTACACACGCTGCTGCTCCTCGTTCTCTTGATTCCCAGAAACTTCTCCATAGTTTTGTTGAACGGCTCGCCGGTCTCGATTAACTTAAAAACCGCGGAATTCATACTCACCACCAACGAATTCATATTCTCTGCCAAACCCAGCACCTTGTCTTCCAATGCGTCCCTTGTATCCAACAGTGTGGTTGCCATTTCTTCTTCACCTCCGATCGACATCGGCAGTTCAGACCAATTGTTAGCAATCACAATTTAATATTGAAAATTATATTGCAAATTCAATCTTTCCAGAGGCAAGCTCTGTAACCCTAGCAGAAATACTAGTAGCTCCCTAGCCAAAGCTAGTTACAAAATACAACACGATAACCGAATGAAATCAACTCCCCTCCCTCACATTTATATTTATTGCCTTCTTTCTAGACTCTTCCAAGGCTTGTGACTCTTGGGCTCTTTTGATCCAGGCCCACAAATACTAGGTCCTTAACAACATCAGATAAATTCTAACGCCTAAGATTCGACGACTGTTCCCACTTATGACGGGTCATTTTCCCTGGGAAACTTCCCTAGGGGTCACCCATCATATAATTGTCCCAAGTCAAGCACACTCAATTTTGGAGTCAACCACACTCAACTTTGGAGTTATATGATGAGCTCCCGAAAAAAAGATGCACCTTCTTGATACGAGTTGTAGCTATAAAATATTTCAAGCCCTCGTCAACCGTGCAATCCACACCTACACAGCTCTCATTCCGGTATGTAATCGGTTCATTTATGTCTCCCTTCGTCTAGAATCCTGCCAGTAGCCGCTCCTTGTCAGTGCAACCTCTTGGCACCGACGATAACTCCTAGTCTTCTTATGACTTGTCAGGCTCGGGCATCATACGCCCACCAGCTTCCGCGTGGTTCGCCTCCGAACCAACCGTACTAAGAGCAGTTTTGTAAATGGCGGGAGGCGGTGGCGGGGCGGTGGCGGTGGCGGCTAAAGGCTTGCTGGCGGTGGCGGCAGGCCTAGTGATTGATGGTGAGAAGACTTGAAGCAAAAGTGGAAAACAAAAGAAAGTGGGTAGTGTTTTCAAGTAACTAAGGTGTTAAAATTGGTAGACTTTGACTAGGTTTTTAAATTTAGTTGACTCTGACCTTTGACTGAAATTTAAAATTTGTTGACCTCCTTGGCCGCCTCACCCGCCCGAGCGCCAGCCACTGCCGCCTCGCCCGCCGGACAGCTTGGGGCCGCCTGAAGAGGCCGCCTAATGCCAAGGCGGGGCGGTCGAGGGCCGCCTACCGCCTAGGCGGCCGCCTCGACCGCCATTTAGAACACTGACTAAGAGAGGTTGGCTCTGATACCACTAAATGTAGCGCCCTTACCTGAGCTACTAAAACAGACTAATAAAGCGTGCATAATTAAACTTAAGATCATCAATTAAACAACATAAACAACTCAAGTACTTAACAATCCAAACGAAAACAGAACGATAATCTCATTTTTAAACATTAATACAACTATAAAGGAAATCCCAATCCTGTACGAGAATTACAAGAAACCAAATACACTTCAACTGGATCACCAACAAGAACTCAACTGTTCTAGCCACTGCCCTGACCGTCCGAGATGTTTAACATAAGACCTGCCTCGTGGAATGGGGTGTCGGATGAAAACAAGGACGTGAGCGACAATCATCCAATACGAGAATGTATGAGTATACAAACCGATATGATGCATTCAATATGCTCGGATATCACAGATCAAGCCTAGAATCTCATGCTCAGTCTAGAGGCGCCTGAGTGTGTAGTCTCTTATGTGCCCTAGGCATGTTTTGGTTCCCACACTTGTCAACAAGACGTGGACCTACAATGTCCAGGGTCACCAGAGCCCGCGGGTCATCACGGACACTGTAGCTCTCGACACCCGACCGTCCACAATACGGAACAGGGCTGAGCCGCCCCAACAAACGAGGTATATCTCAAAGATATCATGTCAAATGTGATAGATCATGCATAATATGCCAAAACAGTAAATCATGTATAAGGGAACAGATAAGAATGCAACATATAAGTGTGTATACTACGTTTGGATATCTCAATCAGAACATCATGCACCTCACTAAACAATCTGACAAAAGTTTACTCGTTTGAACCTAAATAAAATACCAACATACTGAAATTATGATCAGACCAGATTCAGAACTACTAAACATGCTTCTTAACTCACTACGGAAGGCTTTAGGGTTATATCTGGGTCCGTCGTCAGTCTGCTGACGACGTCTCGATCCCCCCCCCCCCCCCCCCCCCCCCCCCCCCCCCCCCCCCCCCCCCATCTCAAGCCGACACTAGCTTCGAAGCTTCCCAACAACAGTAAACATCCTAGAACTGGTTGTAAAAGAACCTAAGGTGTATGGCTAGAACTCGAGAGAGAAGCGGAGGGAAATCGGTGAAGGAAACCAAATCGGTTTCCATTTATAGGCTGTATCCGGACTAGTTCAGGAGATCCAAACTTTATGTTATCTGCCATGTAGCACAATCTCATTTGTCTAGTGGGATTACTTGGGATAAGATACTGATAATCTGATGTAAATTGGTCGGTGGATCCCCACATGCTGATCCTCAATTTAATCTTCATTAACAATGCTTAACAAACAACTTTTTAATCATGTTTTAAATTGTACTTTATTCAAATAGGGATTTGGTTATTACATAAGTAGTGACTTTTTACCAAAATTTCTCTGTGATTTCTTCGTGTTCTTGTTTATGACATTACATGAACAATGTTCAAGCTAAAAACATCTAGATTAGGGTTTCCTCATAAAGTTCCATGTTAAATTCTGAAAAGCAAGAATAAGAAGACAAATGTGACATAACATAGGACTTGAAAAATTTTGATAGAATGTCACTGTCCACAAGATGAATGTCTCAATGGATAAATCTCTTGTTTATTTTGTTAGTTATTAAGTACACATCCATTACCACCTTTATCGGTTAGAAAATACATTTAAATAATTATCAGTGTAAGTAACTTCAACTAGAATCAGCTACCTTATAAAAAATAAAGAAAAATAAAAAAACAAACAAACAAACTAGGATCAGCTACATGTTTATCTATTCGTAAGAGAAAATTTGTTGGAATATCATCTTTGATTGTCAGCAGTTAGCGTAAATATATTGAAACATAGTTAGATAAGAAGCTGGAAATTTGTTATGCTTGATCTTTTTAAAGGCCAATATCAGCCCAAGCTAAAGTTGGGATTCGTGATATACTCTGCAAATTCACAAACAAGAGTATTCATGAGATGTATTGGGCGCTTTTTCTTCTCTCCTTATCCCGTCTTTTTTTGTTTGATTGCTGGTGGTTGCATATCATTATCTATGCCGCATGACATTGATGTGTAATTTAAGATTCATTTTGGGGGTATGGGTGCTACTTGTTGTGGCGTAGATGCGTAAGAGCGAATGGTATCATCCTTTTAGTGTTATGGGATGGAGTGGTTGCGGGTCTGGAGATGAAGACCATGAGAATATTATTAGCAGAACTAATTAGTTTTCTACTGCAGTTTGATAGATGACAAAGGCTCTAGTTTTGGTGTCTGGATGTTGTATATAGACTTGCGAGGAATAGAATTGTTCTTTCTGTCGACTCGTGAATTTCCTCAAAATGGCAGGATTATTGTCTCATGCTGAAAATCATTGGATGATTCCTAATTTTTTCATGTTAAACAAATGCTTAACTGTTAAGACTTGGGAAGCGCAGAAATTTTTCCCTAGTTTTCTACAGCCCAACATATATTGGGTTCTGTGTTGTAACCAATAGGCCATGAAATGATATATTTAATAGGTTTGAATTTTAAGGTGACAATATTTCACGTGTGTGAAAATTGGTTTATCTCTTCAACTTGAGAAACTTCATGTAGAACGGTCTTCTCAGTATGATCATTGTATTTTATGCCATATTGCAGGCTGTTGATCAGCATCAACGTCTTGCCTCTTGTTTTGACAAATTGATGGCTGATATCACCCGAAGCTTGGATTCAAAGAACAGAGACAAGTTTACCCAAAATCTTACCATATTTAGGCATGATTTTCGTGTCAAGTAGCTCCACCTGATCTTAATAATTGTTGAGATGATTCTCCTGCAGCATTTTGATGGTTTTTGGTAAACAACTCGCTTGAAGGTACACTAAACTCATATACGGGATTGTATGGCGATGTTTATTTTTTGTTATGGGGCTTCAAAGGTATACTTGTGACATAAACTAATGGTTATCTTGATAGAACTTGTGGGGATAAGTAGATTGGTGGCTGTTGTCATTTGGCATGTATAGAGAGGTGTACATTATATCTCAAATTTTTTAGTTCCGTAGGAGAATTAGTTTGAAGTGTATTTTACACTTGTGCATTTCATTCTTTCATTTGTCAATTACAGTGAACATATCGGATAAATTGTACAAAATGTTGCGTTTGGTGCAATAGCTTTACAGATCCCATATTGTGGGGAATAACATTATTTTTGGATTCTTCTAACATTTGGATAAAAACGTTGGTGATGCAACCCAAATCTCAATTTTTTTTTTTTAAATTTGAAAAAAGTAAATAAAATATATTATTACTCGATCAAAGCCAACCCAAATCTCGATCTTCTTGAATGGCAATTTTGCTACCCACCCTTCTGATCAAGATCAGAGGGTGTGGTTTGTAGGTGTCCCAGGAGGATATAGCAAGAGTTTTTTTTAATGGTTTATACTAAGAGTATGCCTTTCGAGAATTATTCTGTCCCGCGGAGGCTTATATTGAGGAAGGATTGTCCGGGTATCGTATTAAATAGAGATGACAATGGATTGAGCTCATTAGACTTTGAGATTCACTATAAATTTTTAGTGGGTTGGGTTTGAACCGGGTAATCGGTCGGATTATCCTCTGGGTACAAAAATTGTTACAAAATTAAATAGTCAACCACAGGAGTTGAACTATACAGCATGGGTTGAGTTGTTTAAAACATAAAAACCATTTTGAATCACCGGATTCATAGGTTTAGTAAATGTCGCCCCGGAAGTTCTATGCTATCCCAAAGGGCACTGTCCTGGGGTGGCGTGGCAACACGTGTGGCCCATTGATTTTAACCAATCATATTCTGCAAAGTCATTTCAAGGGCAGTGCCCTTGGGGTGGCATAAAACTTTCCATGTCGCCCGCAGGGCACTACCTGCGGGTGACGTGTAACCCCACGTGGAACCCACTGATTTTGACCAATCATGAACCGCTACGTCACCCGCAAGGCATTATCCTGCGGGTTGACTTTCGATTGTTAGTACAAGAAGCTCTTGCTACATGCATGATGCATCTTGGGTATCACGATTAGTAGCATCCAAATTTAGTGATTTGAAATAACATATTTGTACCGTCCATATTATGATTATTTTATATATGACGTTTGAGGGTATTGGATCATTTTCGCTATGACTTTATCACTCAATCTTTTCGCCCCAATATTATGTTAGATATGTGAATCCCATTCAACGTACTTGAAGTAAGTTCAGCAACTTTTGGTAAATTGATTTCCATCTTTTTTCAACTTAGTCAAACCATACTGATTTATCTAATTGTATTCATATTTATAGATTTTATGTAAAAATCGTAGCTAAATAAAATATTTGAACATCTTTAATTATTTTGTATGTACAAACTCATGACTAAACTGACTATAATACAAATATGTTATACGTAAACTACATAATATTCATATTTTATATACATGAAATACGTGTACTTATAGTAATACATATTAATAATCGTTTTCTGAAATAAAATTTATTTCGGTTCTGTCGTCGTTAAATGAATATATGTAAACAAAGTAAGGAGAGCATTCGTATCACGCCGACTTGCATTTTTTCTTACAATATTTGGAAATACGTATTTCAACAATTGCTTCAATCTAGTAAAGTCTTACTAAATATGGAAAAGACCGATTCAATAATAAAATAAAATTTTGGTTTCTTGTGAAAAGAAAAAAAAAATTTGTTGCGCACGTAAGATGCAAACCTTATCCGCCAATATATATATGTGTGTACAAAAATATATCAAGTTGAAGTATGGTGTGGTATGGTGCTTTGTACCTAAAGGCTAAAACCAATCAAATATCTCTTCAAGAAATTTCGTCACGACATTTAATTATCAATATCGTGTGTTTCTAACTTTTGCGAAATGATTGAGGTATATACACATATATAATTTAAAATATCATTCACAGTTATTATACGGGAATAAAATCTATGCTAACATATTCGATGCCAGAAGTCAACGTGCAATATAGTCTTGTCTGAGTAGAATATTTTTATAAATAAAATAATAATATTTTATTATTTATTATAATTTGTATTTGTTATAAATATTTTTTATGGTAGATGATTATCTTATTCAGTTAAATTTGAAACATTTATGGTCAAGATAACGATATCAAGATAATATCTGTAAAAAAATTGTATGATATGATCTTCCTTTATGAATAAATCCGTTGAATGAGTTAGTCTATGCTACAATGAGAGTGTTTCTCCCCCTATTTCAATACCATTAGATCACGTGAGACTCTTATATTTTTATGAAAATTGACATATGTGTTGATGATCCAATGGTTGATATTTGACCGCATCATGGGGGGAGAAGTACTCCAGGTGTAGCATAGAATAATCCCCGTTGAATGAATTTTGTCCATTCATCTCTCTTTCTCTTATGATTTATAACACATGTATTTATTTATTTATTTATTTTTTACAGAAACTTGTAACTTTTATTGACAAAAGATAGTGTCTCGTTACAAGACCGATAAGTAAAGATGGAAAACTCCCAGAAATCCATAAGAAAGATGCAGGGGAGGAACATATAAATTTTGCCAGATATTGGACCACTACATAACTCAAATCACTCAAAGGCTCCGTGACTGCTAGCACAAGGGTGAGCCGAAAAAGACATAAATTTGTTGAAAAATATTTTTCTTGGATGACACTGAGTCCTTCTCGGATAGAGAATAATTTTCCCATGACCACTGATGCTGGTTTGGTAAATGAACGACCAAACGCAGCCAACCTATGACTTTCGTGATTACGAATCACACCCCCTACACCACATCGGTTTTCCAACTCGTGAAAACTGACATCTACATCCAAACGGAGTTGACCATACGGCGGAGGCATCCATGAACTCGGCCTTGGACACAAAGGTGGGACTGTGCTGGTTACGACAGCTTGCATCACATGACGTTGATTTTCAAGGACACAATTTGCGCTGGTGGACATAGCTGGGACCTCTCGTGGCTCATTAATGTGTGTTTCCCGACACCGAGCACCCATAATAACCAAGTCTAGCAGACAAACTCCTCAAATTCAAATCTATTTATGTTGTTCAGCAGCCACCAACACACCTCTCGTGTATATCTTTACTTTGTACTCCTCCAAACATCATTATTCTTCCAAAGTTCCCTTATTCCATGACATGGAAAAAGAGCATGACAAGTAGTATCTTCAAAGTTATGGCAAAGTGGGCACCAATTCAGGGCAGAAACATGATGTTTCCCAAGGTTTATTCTCATGGGAATGATATTATGAAATACTCACCAAAAAAAGGCGAATTTAGGAGGGATTGAGAGTGACCATACTGACCACCACCACTCTTATAATAAGGATGTATTCGACTGATTTTCAGGTGTATCATGTAAACCAATCACAAATCTGCATCCACTTTTCACCGAGTACTGTCCTTTTGAATATTCCAGAATATGATATTACTCAGCTGATATGAATCTAACTAGCTATGAAAAACAAAAAAAACTATTGTAGAAATTGCGTCCTTAATTCAATAACAAGAAAGAATCAATGATTTTGTCCCGACCTTGAAACAAGTAAAAATAAACAGATAAATTTGGATATTCACCACTAATTGATGAACAATTAGTAATAAATAATCACGAAAACAATTGTAATTCAAAGAGACCTTCAAATAACTTGTATTTGACAATCTACGATGAAGAACAACCGATAAACGCCACAAAGTTATGAAACTTTGATAAGTTTGATTTGAACAAATCAAAAACCTTCAAGTAAAATTCTAGAGAGAATTTTAGGATTGATAATCAAAAACTGAATAGTTCTTGTATATTGAATAATGAATAAATATGTTGTATTTATATTACAACTCAAAAATACTAAAATATAATGCAAAATTTTGCAAAAGACATCAAAAGATAGTATACTAATAGGATTAAAACACTCAAAAAATAGGAAAATATCACAAAATAAGCAAAAATCCAAAAACGGTTGAGCGCGAGTCAAGCGCACTGGGGCTCAAAACTTGTCCGCTCGAGCGCGGTGCTGTTCTACCTCGAGTATGCAAAAGACGCCATTCGCGCTGGAGCGCGAGTTCTGACCGCCCTAGAGTGCGAGTAATCTGTCCAAACTTTGAAATCTCAGCTCTCTTGATCTTTTAACACCTCAATGACATTCAAATGTCCCACAAGTCGATCTCCATGCATTGCCAAGCCATCATGACTTCATGCCATATTTGAAAACATCCCGTTGAGCTCTTCCTTGAATTTCTTAACTCGAATCCTCGTTATTGGTCCTTGCGGTATCTCCAACGGATCTTTAACTTCCCTTGTAACCTGATCAAAATGCGAGCCATCCATGATTGCATCATCCTCCCCTTCTTGAAAAGGATTTGTCCTCAAATCAAATTCATCACCTACATCAAACAACGAAAAATCATCAACATTAAAATTAGAGCTTACGATGTACTAACCTGTAGATTAAGCTTGTAGGCATTGTCATTAATCCCTTCAATTTCTTGTTGAACAAACTTCTCATCAACCATTGTACCTTTCACACTCACAACAAGATTCAAAAGTACGAAATTTTCCATGCACGAGATAAAAACCTTGACACCACAACAAACATGCAGATTAATGATTAAAATCTCATTAAGCATGACATAAATCAAATTTTCCCCCTTCTTAGACCTAGTTAGTCCCAACACAAAATTCATTGATATGTATAACCATTGTCTAAAATAAATAAGAAGTAATGTATTCAAATCAGACAATTTTGACCTACATATTGTTTGTCCATATGCAATATATCTTGCGTAACTCCACCCAACACACATTTTCATTTGCAAACATAACAAATGTCCATGTAATATATTCACCGTTTTGAACTCATCTAAGTAACTCACCAAGCTTACATCATGTGGTTCCTCGATAATTAACTCACTCAATAATAAACATGAACTGTAAGTTTTACCTCTTTAAACAAATACCCATCAAGGACACAAAATATTCCACTTGCACAACCTATGCACCCTTCATACACACCAACATAATCCAAATTACTTAATTCCTTAACATTCTCAAATTCAAGAAACTTAAGGTCAAGAATTGGAATCAAAACATACTTTACATAAAACACATTAACAACTCTATCAACAAAGTACTCAAATCCAAAAAAATTTGAATTAAGATCATACCTCCGTGAAGAAACAACTTTCAATTCTTCAATCTCATCTTTCGTATATTCAACTCCACGTGGATAAAAAATGTGCATCCACTCATCATTGGATCTTGCTTGTCTCCTCATCGCCGCACCTCCAATATTCTGCAAAGAAGAAATAACAATGCTTGAACATGACCCGATTATATCACATGTGTTTAGGAGAATCTCCTTACAAATAATTACCACAAGTGGTTCAGGTGTGTGTAAGATTTCTCTCAACTCACTCTTTTGGACCATAAATATTTTTTTTCGGCCTCTCTTCTTTCACTTTTTTTTCCTCTCATTTTTTTATAAGGCCATCTCACTTTTTTTTCACTCTTTTTTTCGGCCTCTTCTGTTTTCTTTTTCTTTAGTTGGTCCTCCAACACTTTCTTTGGAGATGAAGGAAGTAATACAATTGGCTCATTGTTCAAAGTAAAGGATTACCTATTCTTGAAGCAATCATGTACTACCCTCCTATCAAATTGTCATGCTCTGCCCAATAAAATATGACAAGCATGCATGGGAACCATATCACACAATACCTCATCCACATACTTCCCAATAGAGAAAGAAACAAATACCTGATTGGTTACTTTCACCTTCGCACAATCATTAAACCACTGCAATTGGTATGGTTGAGGACACATTAGAGTAGGCAAACTCAACTTCTTCACAAACTCACAACTCGCCACATTGGTGCAAATCCCACCATCAATGATAAGGTTGCACACCTTTTTATTCACAAAACATCCAGTGTGAAATAGGTTATCCCTTTGGCTATCTTCCTCCTCCTTATGTTGTGCACTCATGATCCTCCTAGTCACAAAAACCTCTCCACCAACCGCCCCATATCCTTCATCATAGATCCTACAACGAAGGCATGTCATCATAATTCTCAACATCCTCCTCACTTTCAGACTTGACTTCCCCACTAGCACTAAAAATCATCACCCTTTTATTTGAACATTTTCTAGCAACATGACCAACCCCTTGACTTCTAAAACATTTAATGTCTCTAGAACGGTTAATAGGAGTTTCTGATTTACCTTGCACTCCTTGATTTGGTGTCTTTTGCTTGATGTCATATTTTTGACTTGGTCACCATCTTGCCATCCTCTCGTTCTGCAACATTTGGACGCCAAGAAATTGAAGAACCTACAGCTGAGGTGGCTCGACCAACTCCTCTCTTTTTGAGCTGTTGCTCCACTTTCATGGCAGTCTGCACCATCTCATCAATATCTAAACAATGCCAAAGCTCCACCTGATCTTGAATCTTCCGATTCAAGACACACATGAAACATGCCATGGTTGCCTCACCATATTCTTCAATGTTTGTCCGAATCATGGTAGTATCCAACTCTTTGAAATAATCCTCTACGCTCCTCGAACCTTGCTTCAAATTATGCAATCGCCTAAACATTTCACGATAATAGTGGTTAGGCACAAAACTCTTCCGCATAACCCGCTTCATCTCATTCGACATCTCAATATGTTGCTCTCCACATCTCTTCCTAGTGGTAACAAACTGATTCCACCAAATTATAACATAATCTACAAACTACACAATTGCCAATCTCACTTTTTTAAGCTCAGAATAGTGATGACAATCAAATACAAACTCCACTCGCTTCTCCCACTCTAAATATGCCTCCGGATCATATTTCCCATGAAACGAAGGGATCTTCATCTTAATACTACTAATATTCTCATCCTCTCTACTCCCATCAATATATCTCCCTGCATCGCTTTCCTTATATTTCTTTCACCCTCTTGACCTCGCCTATTTCTACCCCAATTTTTACTAAGACTCTCCTCATCTTCAGCATCATCATCCTCATTCTCAAAAATTTTATTCTTACCTCCACTACCACTAACTTCAAGTTAACTTATTCTTTCATTAACTAGCTCCAACTCGGCCCTAATCATTCTAGAAAAATCCTCCGCTTGAGCCTTGGAAAATCTTTGGCTCGAACTATCCTCTTCTTCTTTACTAGAACTCATTGTACCTGCAAGAAAAGGTTAGTAATAAAAATTCCTCACACAAAATCTAAAAATTCACTCCAAAGAAAATCACTCAACACTCCTTTTGTTTTTTTTCTTTTCACTCAAATATATGGAATGACTTTTGCTTTGTGTTGAAGGGTATCAAACTCAAGAGTCCAAAACTTATAGACACTTGAAGATTGAATCACGTAGACCACACAAAAACAAGAAGAAGGAATTATGGACAATTTTAAATTTTTGACTTGCACCCAAGGATGAAAAAAGACAAAAAAATTGACCACAAGTTATCTTTCTTCCTATATATATATTTATTTTTGAAGCTTTTCGGTCCTTTCAATATTTTTTGACCTATTTTTATCTTTTTTTTTTTTAATTTTTTCTGATAACTTGTAGATCAAGACACGAAACTTGGACAACAAGATTGAAGAAGAACGAAGAAATGAAGAATAGACTCAGACTCAAACGAAAAACAAAGAAGAATGAAGAACACAAAGAATTGATAAAAATCAAAGATATTTAAAACAAACTTGTTTCAAACCTTTGCTCTTGATACCAACTGATATGAATCTGACTAGCTATGAAAAACAAACACGACTATTGTAGAAATCACTCCCTTAATTCAATAACAAGAAAGAATCAATGATTTTGTCCCGAACTTGAAACAAGTAAAAATAAACAAATAGATTTGGATATTCACCCCTAATTGATGAAAAATTAGTAATAAATAATCACGAAAACAATTGAGATTCAAAGAGACCTTCAAATAACTTGTATTTGACAATCTACGATGAAGAACAATCGACAAACGCCACAAAGTTATGAAACTTTGATAAGTTTGATTTGAACAAAGCTAAAATCTTCAAATAAAATTATAACGAGAATTTTAGGTTTCATAATAAAAAACTGAATAATTCTTGTATATTGAATAGTGAATGTATATGTTGTATTTATATTACAAATAGAAAATACTAAAAGATAACGCAAAATCTTGCAAAAAAAATATAGTTTTCTAATAGGCTTAAAAGACTCAAAAATATGAAAATATCACAAAATAAGAAAAAATCCAAAAACACACACTACACGCCATGGTATATGTTTCGCGAGCATGCTAGGGTTAATTCAAATGCGCTGGAGCGCGCATGTGCTCTGTCCGAAAAGTCTGCAATTGCACCAAGCGCGCTGGGGCACAAAATTTTGCGCTTGTGCGCGAGTCAGGCGCGCTGGGGCTCAATACTTGTTCGCTCGAGCGCGGTGCTGTTCTGCCTCGAGTTTGCAAAAGATGCCAAGCGCGCTAGAGCGCGAGTTTTGACCACTCGAGCACGCGAGTAATCTGTCTAAAGTTTGAAATCTCGCCTCTCTTGATCTTTTAACAACTCAATGACATTCAAATGTCCCCCAACTTGATCTCCATGCATCGCCAAGCCATCATGACTTAATGCCATCTTTGAAAACATCCCGTTGAGCTCTTCCTTGAATTTCTTAGCTCGACTCCTCGTTATTGGTCCTTGAAGTAGCTCCAACGGATCTTTGGCTTCCCTTGTAACCTGATCAACATGCGAGCCATCCATGATCGTGTCATCAGCTCAATATTAGATGGAGCTAAACAGCTTTAGAACCTCATTTGCAAGATAAGGTATACATACAATATGGATAAGTGGATCATTCCACTGGTGGTTAATCATCAAAGGACTTATTTTGTTCCCTTCCGGTGGTCGTCTTCTCTCAAGAGGATATTAACAAGATTTCCCAACTGCTCGAATTTGATTTGGTTGGAAAATTCTTCAACAAATGTCCAAAATTTGATGATGTCTGTCGCGCCTTTGCCTCCATCCAATTCATTGGCCACGTTTCTGTTGGAGCTTTGAAGGGTGGTTTCTTCATAATACGCCTTTGTATTCAAGAAGACTTCAACTTCCTTTGGTCCAATCGTATCTAGAAGGTGGATGGTGCGCCGATGAAAATTTTTTGATGGTCTCCAGATTTTAATTTTAGAGAAGAGCCGTCTACTGTTCTGTTCTGGGTTAACTTTTCTGGGCTTCCCCTACATCTTTTTGACCACAAAGCCTTTTTCTCTATTGGCGAAGTTATCGGGAAACCCGTGTGTCTGGACAACACTACCATCCGAAATACGAGGCCTAGTGTGGCTCGGTTATGTTTAGAACTGGATGTCACGAAGGATCGCCCTATGGATATTTAGATTCAATAGGTGATAAAATCTTAAACCAGAAGGTCTTATTTGAAAATTTTCCAAAATACTGCTCGTTTTGCCGTATTTTTGGCCATGATTCGTTGGTTTGAAAGTAGAGGAAGACTTTGGAGATCTAGGAGACCAAAAATCTAGTTTCAGAACTTAGTTTTGAGCTGGAAAAGTGGTTGTCGGAATTCAACCTACGGCGGCAGTCGACAGTGGTCCGATAGATGAAGCGGCGGCCGGTTGCAACGTGGTGGCGAAGGGTGACGGGCTGGATGTTGTTGAAGTGGGTGTTGATTTGGTTAGGATTGAGAATCCCATAATCTCTAGAAATATCCCTCCAAACCCGCTTGTTCCCAAATTCCTAGATTCTTTTCCTTCGCAATCTCTGGTTGATAATGGAAATATTTCAAATACTCAAATTCCAAATCTTCTTTGTTTGCAATATATCTCAAATCCCCATCTTTTTGGTAAATCAATTTAAGTGGATTTGATTTCCAACTTCCAGTTGGTATTGTTAAAGAAATTTCCTTACAGGTCCCGGTTCAGGAGGACCCAACCTTCCCCTTCCACCTCTTGGATGACCTCCCCCTCATTATCCCTCCCCATTTTCAAAATTTTTTAAATTGAGAAAATCAAAATCACTCAATAATCTCCATCTCCCCCCTCTAATTTGAAATTAATTCCTTATCGGCCCTACCCTTCTTCCTCCTCTTCTTCTGTAGCGATCCAACCCGGATCCACTACCTAATCAGAGTTAGAGCATAATTAAGCATGCAATTAAAATAAATATATAAATTCAATGCGAAGACTTAAATAAATGTTTGTCGGTGGAATACAACCGACTAAACAAATTCGATATACAACCCAATCGAATTAAATAAAACCTACAGCTAATCCTGCTGTCTTCACTGGTCGCTGGTCTCTCCGAGCTACTGGGCGCACTACCTGCACTTGCACCTGCCCCGTCGGATGGGGTGTTCAGACATACAGAAAATACTGGACATGACCGACTACGCTCAATACAAAAGCAATGATATATAAAATATATGCAGCACATAAGTGAATTTAAAACAAGGGTAAATCAGTATACTCAGGGGCTCCATGAATATACAACGCCGTGCTGGATAGCTAGTCCGTGGGCTCGCTCGTATATTCACCCATCAACTATAGCGTCTACTCCATCGTTGTGGCCGCTCCTAGTGATAGCAAAACCAGGGGCTGATCCTCCCCAAACACGAATCCATAAGGAGTAACTCATCATCGATGGAAACTGTCGTGAATCACATCTCACGGGATGCAGTCCTGTACATATAAAAATATGCATTTGCTAAAGCAGTAAAACATGGGAAACACATAGCACATACTCATGCAACACATATATATCATATATCATGCTGGCCATCTCAGGCAGTACTTACGTACCTCACTAAAGGCAGTCCTAGGAGTCTCACTCTAGGTTCCAAACCTATCATCAGCTCTACAATGCAAATACCCATGCATCATTAAACAAGCTCTAAAAGCCTTAATTAAGCTAATAGATACTCCTAAATAATTTAAGGATACCATAGCTATACCTCTGTCCGTCATCAGCCCGCTGATGGTGACTGCCTCAAAACTTAGTCACAACTCCGCTACGACGCCGGGACCGCTCCGCTACTTTCAGATTCCCAATAGGACGCCTATAAATCTCTAGATCTGACTAGAAAGGCTAAGGACGAGAGAGAATAGAGGAATGAGCAATTGGAAATGAGCCTTGACACCTCTATTTATAGATGCAGAACGTAACATCCGTTCCCGCCATCGGAGCATCCGTTCAGATCGGAACGTCCGATCACTCATCGGAGCGTCCGATGTCCCATCACATTGGTAAGCAATGACATCACAGATGATGTTAGCCCTACCAGAAACAAATTTCCGATACCGGGTACACGACCTGATCCGATCGGGTCGGTTAATTTAAAAAAACATTGGGTTTGGGTTGAAACCCGAACCCAAAAATGTATATTTGGGTTGGTGTTGCGTTTTTTTAGGTATACGATCGGGTATCGGGTACCCGACTAATGAATAATTTTTTAAAAGCATGGTACCCGACTAATTAATGTTGGAAATGAAATGACCGGCCCAAAATTTATGCTCTTTCTCATCTTCACTCGTTCCTTACAACAACACAGTTAGGGTTCCACTTGGCGGCTCAACCTCTAGCCATTGCATTCTCTCGACTCTCGGTCTCTATCTCTCAATCTCATTCCATTAAAATGGAAGCCTTGAAGTTGTGATTGTGATTCTGTGAAGCAGACCACACAGGTATCAATTCTCACTCTCTCGCCTTGGGTATTGTGAATCTGTGATCGTGGAAAAATCGTTAGTTTGTAATTTTAAAGTTGTGAATTTTGATTGTAGCCAAATCATGAAGCTATAATTTTAAAGTAAAAGGGCTTTGTCATGTGTTTTTTAAGACGGAAGATTATGGTGTTTTGACCAAGATCAAGTTTTGCAAGGAAATAAATAACAGAAGTTTTGTTTTGGTACCCACTAGTCACTACCCGAAACTATCTGATAATTTCGAGTATCCGATTTGTCGGGTAGCTCGGTTCTCGGGTCGAGTTCAGGTAGTCATTTTGACTACTTGACATGTCGGGTACCCGACCCGAAAAAACCAAACCCGTCAAAACCCGACCCGATGCCCTCCCCTAGTGGGTGCTAATACTCAATACATAAATATGAGTATACAAACCTATATGTGCATGCATATGACATGAACTGGGTAACTAGATCAACAAGGAAACACATGCTCAGACTGGAGGCGCTAGAGTTCATAGTACCAACTCAAAAACATTCCTCTGGATAACTAGCACCCTTATCTGAACGTTGATCTAAAGTGTCCTGGAAGCATCACAGCCCTCCCGACCTGTCGGCTATTGTGACTCATGATGTTCCAACGTCCACCACTAGGTCTGAGTGACCCTTCTATAAGTATGACTATCTCGAAGGAGATATAGCTCAACGTGATACATGAACATGAAACATATGAACAAAAATACATGAATATCATGGAAAATAAGATACAACACATAAAAATGCATACTCAATTGGATATCTCACTCAGTACTTACGTACCTCTATAGGTCGAGTCTTGGTGAGCAACCTAAGATCCAAGCCTATAATCAAATGTATACTGCATCACTTAAATGATTCTAAAAGTCTTAACTAAGCTAATAGATACTCCCAAATTTATCAGAGATTTCAAAGTATACCTTCGTCCATCGTCAGTCCACTGATGACGATGGCCTCAAAAGATAGGCACAACTTTGCTACGACCATGATAGTTCTTTGAAATAGCTCAGACCTCGAGACAAAGCCTAGAATTCCTAAAACATATGCTATGAGAGAGAGAGAGAGAGAGAGAGAGAGAAAGATCTAGTTACGAAAAAATGGTAGCCGCGGCCCTCTATTTATTGGCAAAATTTCGGCCCTCTATTAGCCCAGATTTCAATTCAAAAGTGGCATTATCTTCTGAAGTAGGAAAAGTAATGCATAAGGGTTGTTGATTCAGATCAGGGGTGCCAAGCTGTCTCAAGATCAAATTTGCATTTGAAGCCATATCTTCTCTAGGCTTTTCGAATAGAACTTCTTCCTCTTCAAGTTTCCTTCAAACGGCCCTCTTTGTCTATGGAACGTTCTCTCTATCTTCGGATCGTAGGGAAATTCTTACTCTTCTGAATATTCACTTGCACGCATGAACAAACCAGAGAAGCATTGGGATAAAGAAAAAAAATTAAACAAAAACACAAACACAAATAAATCAAAAGCCTTCCCCGGCAACGACGCCAAAATTTGGTAGCGCTTAGTCGTGTCACGCCCAAATTAACCCAACTCAACTCAGACAATTAACTGTGTAATAGCGAGAGTAGGGATCGTTCCTATGAGGAAAGTGAAATTTATTGCGTTCTTAAAAATACTAAAATAAATAAAAATGGGGTTTTTGAATCTGGAAATTAATCTCTAAAAACTTGTAAACAAAGTAAAAATCAATTCTCTAAATTAGCATGCAAGATTAAAATTATAACAAAACAATCAATTAAAACAAGCCTTGGTATCGGTCGACTACGCCTTTGAAGTTTATTCACTCGATTATCGATTCTCTAAAAATAATTAATTCACATTTGAATATTCATCATTGAAAATTTAGTTTCTATCTCACCTTAATCTTAGTTAATTAGACACAAGAGTTCTAAATTAACTCTTACCAATAAATCAACCAAGATACAAGCGATAAAGATTTAAATCCAAGGTAGCATTCAAACTAGTGAGATTAATGAATCTAGACAACACAAACACAAACGGTTGTATTTAATCTAGTCAATCGTTGTTCCTTTGAATTAAAAAATTCACAAGCGGAAATTATTAATCATGGTTGCTTCAAAAATTAGAGGGATCAAAAAAATTACGGATTTGATATCTAATTTAGCTTTAGATTATATGAGAAAATCATTAGGTGATAAAGCCAATAATCAAACACACAAGCATGACATTCAATTTCAAACAACTCTTGATACTCAAATAACAAATCAAACAATGAACGTGTATCAAAATCTCATGATAAAAATAAAACTTCAAGGATTCGTCTTCCTCAACCATTAAAACTTAGCCACTAAAATTCATGAAATCTCTAGAAAAATTAATGAATAAAAATTTAAATCTATGAACAAAGAAGAAAACCTATCTGCCAAGATGTGTTTTACTCTCTATGCCGTCCAGATCTATTATTTTCGTCCCTTATTAGTGTTATATATTGCCCAATATAAAAGAGTCCCAAAATTTCTAAATTCTGCGCAATATATATTTTCCAAAGCTGCGACATGCACGAACCCTGTAATAAGGTCTCTGCCTACCTCCGGGTGCCTTATGCCCCGAAATTCTTTGACAAAACACATGCACGGATTCCACTCCAAAACATGAACGGGGTCCGTGCCCCTTCCGTGCCAAGGTCCGTGCATGTGCTGATTTTTCTTCTTAGCGCACAAGTTTCTTGAAAAATACATATCTCGAGTTTTAGCTATCGGATCGAGCTGAAATTTGGATAGAAGCTTCAAAACATTATGAAATTAATATTTAATGATAGAGATCAGATTTAGATTTCTCTATCATCAAAAAATAAATTTTTGACCATTACTGCTCCGTAATTCATTTTGCGGCTCTTCTCTTGCTCCAAATTCTTTCTTTTCCTATATCAAATCATAAACTCATGATTAATGACTATAAAACCAATTTAATCGCTCAAAATACATCTAATAATCACAATTTTGTCCAAGAAAACATAGGAAAATATGGACATATGAAGTACATTGGGTCATCGCATTAGGAGGTGGCTAACACACCAGGGTAAAACTTTGGATATCGGTGACCTGATCCAATGCCATCGGACCCAACCATCCACTCAAGAACTCTGAGCTGAATGATCCTACTATGAGTTATATCAAGGTACATTCTCAACCTGATAATGTATCCAGCATAATAGTCGTTACATAACATATGCACATAAATCATGCCATATAAAATGCAAACATAGAACATCCATACTCAACCAGCATATCTCAGATAGTACGTCTATACCTCTACTCAAGCAACTAAAGCAACGTAGTAACTCGGGTACTCAAGTACAAGACTATAAACAAGTAATCACCATATCACTCTCTGCGTACTGAAAGTCTTAACTAGACTAATAGCTACTCCAAGAGACTAATCAGATTAAAGCATTATACATACATCTGTCGTTAGCCCTTTGATGACCATGACTTCAAACTCTAGGCACAACTCTGCTATGATCCCGATAGCACCTCACCATAATCCGTCCTTCAAACCAAAGCTAAAAACCCTCAAAATATTTCTAGAACTAAGAGAGAAGAGGTTTGAATGAGCAAGGAAAATGGCTGCCTCAACCCTCTATATATAGGCGGAGTTCGAAGCTTCCGAATGAACTTCAGAGCTTCCGATCTCTAGCCACCAAACGTGTGTCCTGTGATTGTACAACTCATTGCTTTTTGCAGAGTTCGGACATTCCAAACTTGACTTCGGAGCTTTTGAACTCTCTCAATTAAAATCACCAATCAGAAAACCCATATTTTTCTGTTGGAGTAGGTTTCAGATCTTCTGATTTGTAGTTCAGGACGTCCGAACTGCTCGGTACTTTTGATCCTAATAATTGCCTTCCAAAGGGTTTGAAACCACCTATCTTTTGGGGTTTGAAACCACCAATCTTGTTTGTTTCAAGTTTGGAAATTCCAAACTACTTAAACACTTAAAACCCTCCAGACCATTTCCGTTGGACTATTTATCCGCACTATTCTAGTAGTCCAAACTGCTTTTGAGAATAACAGAAATAGTCTTGATAACTAACATTATTAAGACTGCTCACGAAAAGTTTTGCCTCCTCCCCACTCTACACACATATTCGATCCTAACACGTAAGATGTCAAGTTATAATATAGGAATTAAGTTCAAGTCGAACCCACTGAGAATGAATAAAATGATATTATTTTAAATATTTGTAACTAATAAAATCTTAATCATATTTAGAGTTATGAGGATGCTTTGGATTCAATTAACTAAAAATTCCAACAAATAAATTTAACTAACGATAAACTAGTAAGATCATTAAACAATGAGAGCCAAATTCTAGATATTCAATTTAACTTGACTATCAACTAGTTTATTTCATAATGAAATCTATATCATGAATTCATCGAGTATACTAACTGTAGCGACCCTACCCGGATCCTCTACCTAATCAGATTTAATTAGCGCATGCAATAAATACTTAAAGCGTAAAGAGCGGAATATTTAAAATACAGCAAATCCAATCGGCAGAATACAATCGACGACAAAAACAGTGTATAAATACTCTTATACAACCAAATCTAAAGTCTTAGGGTCAAAATCCCTACCGCTAAACTATCACTCCAACATGTAACAAACTCAACCCTGCTACAAATCACTTGGACCGTCCAGCCTCAAACATGCCCCGCCACAAGGAATCCCAAAAACACCAACACTGGGGTGTGAGCGACAATGCTCAATACGAAACAATGATATATAAACTAATATGCAGCAAACAAATGACTTTAAAATACTGGGAAAAACAGTGTACTCATGGCGCCATAAATATACAGTACCGTGCTAAGAGAGCGACTCCGCGGGGTACTCGTATATTCCCCTATCAACTATAGCTTCAAAATCCACTGTCGTGGCCGCTCTTAGTGATAGCAAAACCAGGGGTTGAGTCTCCCCTCCCCGACACAAATCCATAAGGAGTAACCCCTCACCGATGGAAACTGTCACGATTCACATCATACCAGATGATGTCTACCGTAAAAACATACATGTGCTAAAGCCGTAAGACATGGTAAAACACATAACACATATTCATGCAACCTATAAGCATATATATAATGTCGGGTATCTTGGTCAGTATCGCCTACAAGGCTTCTCTACTGCGACTACAATGAAAATACCCATGCATCATTTAATAAGCTCTAAAAGCCTTAACTAAGCTATTCCATACTCCTAAATATTTTTAGGAAGACAAAACTATACCTGCATCTGTCGCCAGCCCTTTGTTGTCGATAGCCTCACATCTAGGCCACAACTCTGCTACGACACCTGGATCGCTCCGCTACTTTCGGATTCCCAATAGGACGCCTAGAATTCCCTAGATCTAAGTTAGAAGGCTAAAGAAAAGAGAGAGAAGAGAGAAGTGAGCGACTCCTCTATTTATAGACTGAGTTTGGACCGTTCATTCCTTGATCGGAGCCTCCGAACACGTTCGGACCATCCGAACCCGACTTCGGAGTGTCCGAAGTCCCATCCGCACGTAAGCCATGATGTCACCTTGATGACGTAATTGATTACATAAGCCATAGCCCTGATCGGACCGTACGATCCTGTCGACAAATTTTCTGATCACGATCGGAGCCTCCGATCCTCACTTCGGATCGTCCGAACGCCTTTGAATCCTCCGGTCCCCCTCTTGGGCCGTCCGATCTGTCCTGGATTAATTTGCTTACTTTTGTTAATTATTCCTTAATTACCTTAATTGGGTTGCGGGTCACTACATTCTCCCCCACTTAAGAAATTTCGTCCTCGAAATTTAAGTCTAGAGGAAAACATGGAATGTCAAAAAAATATTTTATTACAACTAAACATTACAAAGTACAAATATTTCTTACAGAGAAAAGTACAAAACATCAAACAATTTTGGATGCTCAGCTCGCATCCGGCTCTCCAGCTCCCAAGTATCTTCTTCGGTTCCCCTACGCTGCCACTGCACCATCACTAGAGGTATGCGTTTGTTGCAAAGCACTTTTTCCTTCCTATCAAGAATTATGAGGGGTATTTCCACATAGGACAGATCCTGGTCCAATTGCACCTCAGTCGGATGCAAGATGTGCGACTCATCCGCCACGTACTGTCTCAGTAAAGACACATGAAACACATCATGAATGCTGGAAATATCGGGTGGCAAAGCCAGAAGATAAGCCACGTCTCCAACTTTCTCGAGAATTTTGAACGGACAAATAAATCTTGGCGATAACTTACCCTTGAGTCCAAATCTCATCACCTTTCGAAAAGGTGACACTCGTAGGAACACATGCTCCCCTACCTAAAAATGTAACGGTCTACGGTGAGTGTTACCGTAGCTAGCCTGTCGATCTTGGGCTGCCTTAATCCTCTTACGGATCATCTCTACTACACGGTCAACTGCTGAATCATATGTGGACCTTCGACTTGACGCTTGCCAACTTCGTCCCAAAACAACGGCGTACGACAGCGGCGTCCGTATAAGGCCTTGAATGGTGCCATGCCAATGCTGCTATGGGAACTATTATTATATGCAAACTCTACCAACGCTAAGTGGTCATGCCACGCTGGTCCAAAATCCATCACTGTCACTCGAAGCATGTCTTCGAGATTACGAATAGTCCTCTCACTCTGTCCGTCGGTCTCTGGGTGATAAGCTGTACTCAAACTCAGATTAGTACCAAGAGCTCGTTGGAAGCTACCCCAAAACCTAGAGGTAAACCACGGATATCTGTTGTTGACAATACTCAACGGAATCCCGTGCAGACGAACAACCTCTTGCACGTACAGACGTGTCATCCTATCGAAAGTAAAGTCATGATTATAAGGCAAGAAATGTGCGAACTTCGACAATCGATCAACAACCCAGATAGCATCACAATTCCTGGAAGATATCGGCAAGTGGGTGACAAAATCCATCGTCACATGCACCCACATTCACTCAGGAATCACTAAACTCTGAGCAAACCACCGGGTCATCAAAATTTTGCCTTGACCTATTGACACACAAGGCATCGAGACACAAACTGATAAACACTGCGCTTAATACCTTTCCACCAGAACCTCGTTCTTAGATCCTTGTACATTTTCATACTGCCTGGATGTACAGAAAATCTACTACGGTGAGCCTGAGACAGAATCTCCTCCCTTAGTGTGGAATCATCAGGAACCACCACACGTCCGGAAAGACATAACAGACCATCATTCTGCAAAAGAAAACCAGAAGTATTCCCATCCTGAGCCAATCAGGCTAACTTTTGCGTCTTTGAATCAACAGCATGCGACTCACGTATACGAGCATACAACACTGGTTCAGCAAGTACAGAAGAAACACGAACTCCCTACTGTTCCTTCTTGTGTCGAAAAGTGAAAACCAAGGAACAACACTTCTCAACCACTTGCGCAACTGAGCTGGTACAAAGCAAACTCACATACACCTTGTGGCTAAGAGCATCCTCAACTGGATTGGAAGAGCCTGGATGGTACTTGATCTCACAATCGTAGTCCTTCAATAAGTCCATCCAGCGTCGCTGCCTCATGTTCAACTCAGCCTGAGTGAACAAATATTTCAAACTATTATGGTCGGTGAAGATCTCGAACCTCTCACCGTACAAATAATGACGCCAAATCTTAAGAGCAAAGATAATGGCCGCAAGCTCCATATCATGTACGGGATAGTTCTCTTCATGAGTCTTCAATTGCCTAGAGGCATAGGCAATCACATGACCTCTCTACGATAACACGCATCCCAAACCCTTGAGAGAAGCATCAATGTGAACTACAAAGCCACCTGATCCAGACGGTAGAGCCAACACTGGAGCTGTAGTCAGACGACGCTGCAACTCATGAAAACTCTCCTCGCACTCGGACGTGCAAATGAAAGGCACATCCTTCCTCGTCAGCTGCGTCAAAGGATTAGCAATCTGAGAAAAGTTATCCACGAATCTTCGGTAGTAGCCAGCCATCCCAAGAAAACTACGAATCTCCGAAACTGTAGTTGGACGCAACCAGTTCAAAATGGCTTCCGTCTTACTAGGATCAATGAAAACACCGTCTCGTAAAATCACATGACCAAGGAAAACAACTCGGTCAATCCAGAAATCATACTTGCTCAACTTAGCATACAACTTTCTCCCTCTCAATATCTACAATACTGTACGAAGATGGAAAACTTGCTCGTCAACACTGCGAGAATACACCACGATATCATCAATGAACACCACCACGAACTTATCCAGAAAGTCGCAAAAAAACCTGTTCATCAAATCCATAAAAACATCTGGAGCATTCGTCAAATGAAACGGCATCACTAAGAACTCGTAGTGACCATACCGTGTCCGAAATGATGTCTTGGAGATATCCTCCTCTCTAACCCGCAATTGGTGATATCCCGACCGCAGATCAATCTTTGAATAAACAGAAGTTCCCTGCAACTGATCGAACATATCATCTATCCGTGGAAGAGGATACTTATTCTTCACCGTCGCTTGGTTAAGCTGACGATAGTCTATGCAAAGATGCATCGACCCATCTTTATTCTTAACAAAAAGGACTGGGGCTTCCCACGGTGAAACACTAGGTCAAATGTAGCCCTTATCAAGAAGTTCATGTAGCTGCTTCTTCAAATCTCGCATCTTTAAAGGTGTTCAATGGTACAGAGCTTTGGAAATCGACGCTGTCCTTGGCATTAACTCAATGCCAAACTCGATCTCCCTCACTGGTGGTAAACCTAGAATCTCCTCCGGAAACACATCGGGAAATTCACGGACTACGGGTATCTCCTGGATGTCTGGTCCCTCCAAGGATGCATCGATGGCATAGATAAGGTAGCCTTCCACCCCAGACTCTAAAGCACGCCAGTTTATATGAATCTTGTTGTGTAAGATTAGCAAACACGATTACAATTTGAATCGCACCCTCTAACCAATAAACAAAAGACTCAAAGTTTTGCCCAATCTTTGAAACAAGTAAAATTGATAGGGTTTTTGATTTTCACCTTTAATCGACGGTACGATTAACAACAGAAACCACAACAATTGAAACCAAAGAAAACCTTCAGATAAACTTGTATCTGACAATCTTCAGTGAGAAACAATCGACAAACGTTTCCAAGTAATTAACTGAGAAAGTTTGATTTGAAGAACAAAGCAAAGCTTTGAATAAAATTCTTGAGAGAATTTTCAATAATTTTTGTATAAACTGAATCTGAATTATTATTAATGAAATAAAACAAAAGTATTTATAGTTTACAATCAAAAAATAAAAGATAACGCAAAATATAGCCTAAAGATATCATCTAGAAAGTTTTCTAGTATAATTAAAAGACTCAAAATATAGAAAATAATGCCAAAATATCAAAAAGTCTCGTACACACACAACACGCAGAAGTGTGTGTAAAATTCGAAGGCGCGGGCGCGCGTGAGCAGGAGCAGGCGCGCATGAAGTTCTGTCCGTCAGGCGCGGGCACACGTCAGGGAGGCGCGGGCGCGCATGAAGTTCTGTCCGCGAAACTGCAAAATTGCTAGACAACGCGCGGGTGCGCGTGGACTAGGCGCGGGCGCACATACGTCTTGGGATGTGTTGCATATTTTTTAATTCTCTTCGACATTTTCTCCGCTCTCTTGACTTCTTTGGACTCCAATAACATTGTAACACCCTTCAAAATGATCTTCAAGCATTTCAATGCCTTCTTGACAATCCACCATCAAAGATTGAAGCGCATCTTTGAATCTCTTAGCTCGACCTCTCGTAATTGGTCCTCTTGGCATCTCCAACGGATCCTTAGCCACTTGATCAGCATGCGAGCTATCCTTGATCGCATCATCCTCCCATTCTTGAAAAGGATTTGTCCTCAAATCTCGATCATCACCTACATCAAACAACGACAAATCAAAAACATTAAAAGTAGTACTCACGTTGTACTCACCTGGAAAATCTAGTTTGTAGGCGTTTTCATTGATCCGCTCCAAAACTTGGAAAGGTCCATCACCTCGAGGTAGAAGCTTTGAATGTTTTTTTTTTCCGAAAAACGCTGTTTTCTCAGATGCAACCAAACCCAATCACCGGGTTCAAAAACAACTTTCTTCCTTCCCTTATTCGCTTGTTTAGTATACTGCAGATTCTTTTTCTCTATATTCGCACGTACTTTCTCATGCAAAATCTTCACAAACTTAGCCTTCTTCTTGCCATCCATATTAACCCTTTCACTCATAGGTAAAAACATCAAATCCAACGGAGTCAATGGGTTAAAGCCATACACAATTTCAAAAGGTGAATAATTCGTAGTAGAATGTACACTACGATTATAAGCAAATTCAATAAATGGCAAACAATCCTCCCAATGTTTCAAGTTCTTTTTAAGGATAGAGCGCAACAATGTCCCTAAAGTTCTATTAACTACCTTAGTCTGTTCATTAGTTTGTGGATGACAACTAGTAGAAAACAACAACTTAGTTCCAAGTTTACACCACAATATTTTCCAAAACTAACTCAAAAATCGAGTATCTCGATCAAAAACAATAATTCTAGGCATGCCATGCAATCTCACAATCTCATTAAAGAACAAATCTGCAACATGTGAAGCATGTGAAGCATCATCTGATTTATGACATGCAATAAAATGTGCCATTTTTGAAAACCTATCAACCACAACATAAATAGAATCCCTCTCCTTCTTAGACCTCGGTAATCCAAGAACAAAATCCATGGAAATATCCACCCAAGGGTCGTTAGGTACTGAAAGTGGAGTATATAACCCATGTGGTTGTGATTTAGACTTTGCTTTCTTACAAGTCACACACCGCTCACACATTCTCTCAACATCATGCTTCATATGCGGCCAATAAAAATGCTCATGCAAAGTTTGATATGTCTTTGCCATGCCAAAATGCCCCATTAAACCATTACTATGCCATTCCCTAACAAGTAACTCCCTAATTGAAGACTTAGGAATGCACAATTTATCCTCTTTAAATAAATAGCCATCATGTAAATAAAATTTATCCTTTGGACCACGCATACATGACTCATAAATCTCACCAAAATCAACATCTCTCACATACAGATCTTTCACATGCTCAAACCCTAAAAATTTAGAATCTAAAGTAGTTAAGAGCACGTACCTTCCCGACAATGCATCCGCCACTATATTCTCCTTACCTTGCTTGTACTTGATTACATAAGGAAAAGTTTCTACGAACGCTACCCATTTGGCATGTATTTTATTCAACTTTTGTTGTCCCTTGAGATGCTTCAAGGACTCATGATCTGTATGAATCACGAACTCTTTTGGCCTCAAGTAATGCTGCCATGTCTCGAGTACCCTTACCAACGCATAGAACTCCTTATCGTAGGTAGGATAATTCAAAGACTCTCCACTTAACTTCTCGCTGAAATACGCCACTGGCTTTCCCCCTTGCATCAAAACGCCTCCAATCCCTACACCTGATGCATCACATTCAATTTCAAACATATTAGTAAAATCAGGTAAAACAATTAAAGGAGCATTAATTAACTTTTGCTTAATAATATTGAAAGACTTCTCTTGCTCCTCGCCCCAATGGAATGGAACGTTTTTCTTGATGACAACAGTCATAGGCGCCGCCAATGTGCTAAAATCCTTCACGAACCTCCTGTAAAAACTCGCAAGGCCATGGAAACTTCGAACTTGACCAATAGAAGTGGGTGTTGGCCAATCTCGAATAGCACTTACCTTTTCTTCATCAACTATCACACCTTGTGAACTCACAACAAACCCAAGAAATACGAGTTCTTTTGTACAAAACACACATTTCTTAAGGTTAGCATATAAATGTTCAGCACGCAATGTGATTAAAACAACTCTCAAATGTTCCGCATGATCATCTAAGTTTTTTCTATATACCAATATATCATCAAAATAGACTACCACAAACTTCCCAAGATATGCACGCAAAACATGATTCATTAAACGCATGAAAGTACTAGGTGCATTAGTCAAACCAAAAGGCATAACCATCCATTCATACAACTCATACTTTGTTTTGAATGCAGTTTTCCATTCATCTCCCTCTCTCATCCTAATTTGATGATAGCCACTTTTAAGATCAATCTTGCTAAACACACAAGCACCATGCAATTCATCTAACATATCATCAAGCCTAGGAATAGGATGCCTATACTTAATGGTAATGTTATTTATAGCTCTACAATCAACACACATACGCCAAGATCCATCCTTTTTAGGTACTAACAATACAGGCACACACGGTGACATCGACTCACGTACAAAACCTTTGTCTAAAAGCTCACTTACCTATCGTTGCAACTTCTTAGTTTCCTCCGGATTTCTCCTATAAGCTGGACGATTCGGCAATGCACTCCCGGGTACCAAATCAATTTGGTGCTCAATTCCTCTCAACGGTGGTAATCCTTGAGGTAGCTCTTCCGGAAATAAATCATCGAATTCCTGCAATAGAGAGACAACAACGCTCGGAAGATCTCCGGCTATATCACTTGTGTTAAGGAGTACCTCCTTATAAATCATCAACACAAGTGAAATTTGAGAATTCATAACATCTCTCAACTCACTCTTTTGGGCTATATTTTTTTTTTTCAGCCTCTTTTCGCTCAATTTTATTTTCATCTTTTCTTGTATCATTCTTTTTTTCTAAGGCCACCTCACTTTTTTTATCACTCTTTCTTTCGGCCTCATCTCTCTTCTTCTTTTTCATTTGGTCCTCCAACACTTGCTTTGGAGTCATAGGCAACAATACAATGGACTCTTTTTTCATTACAAACGAATATTTATTTTTAAATCCATCATGAACCAATATCCTATCAAACTGCCATGGTCTACCCAATAAAATATGACACGCTTGCATAGGGACCACATCACACAAGACCTCTTCAACATATTTGCCAATAGAAAATGGCACCACAACTCGCCTATTAACTCTCACCTCTGCACAGTCATTGAACCATTGCAACCTATATGGTTGAGGATGCTTCAAAAGAGGCAACCCCAATTTTTCCACAAGTTCGCAACTCGCTACATTGGTGCAACTACCCCCATCAATGATAAGACTGCATACCTTTCCCTTTACAAAACAATGAGTATGGAAAAGATTTTCCCTCTGGCTCTCTTCCTCTCCTCTAGGTTGTGCATGTAACGCTCTCCTACTCACCAACAACTCACCAACAACAGCCCCAAACCCATCCTCATCCTCAGGATCTACCAACGCAGGCATTTTATCATAACTTTCCTCCTCACTCTCCGACTCCAAATCACCACAAGCATTAACAATCATCAATTTCTTATTTGGGCATTGGCTAGAGATATGGCCAATACCTTGACACCGAAAACATTTAATATCTATAGATCGAGTATTAGAAGTTTCAGATGTACCTTTAATCACTTTCTTTGGTGTCTTCGATCTGGTGTCAGGTTTTGGTTTGAACCCTTGCTTGTTGTCCTCCCGTTTTGCAACGCTTGGATGCCAAGAAGTAGACGATCCTCCACCTGAAAGAAATCGACCAGCTCCTCTTCTCTTGAGCTGTTGTTCCACCTTCATGGCCGTCTGTACCATCTCATCCAAATCTAAACAATGGCGAAGCTCCACTTGGTCTTGGATTTCTCTATTCAAACCGCACAAAAATCTGGCCATTGTAGCTTCATTATCCTCCTCAATATTGGTCCGAATCATCGTGGTCTCCAACTCCTTGTAGTAATCCTCCACGCTCCTTGGACCCTGCTTAAAAGTTTGTAAACGCCTGTACATTTCACGATAATAATGGTTAGGCACAAACCGCTTCTTCATGACACGCTTCATCTCTTCCCACGTCTCAATAGGCGGTTCTCCACATCTCCTTCTAGTGGTTACTAATTGATCCCACCAGATTAATGCATAATCTACAAACTCAACCACTGCCAACCTCACTTTCTTAAGATCAGAATAGTGATGGCAATCAAACACAAACTCTACACGCTTTTCCCATTTCAGATACGCCTCCGGATCAGATTTTCCCTGAAACGCTGGAATTTTCATCTTAATACTACTGATATTCCCATCCTCCTTACTACCCTCCGTATATTTTCCTCGCACCACTTCTCGCCTATGTCTACCCCTATGTACTCTTCTCTCCTCCTCCCAATTCTCATCAAAACTTTCCTCATCGTCTTCAAAATCATTCCCCTTCCTATTTTTATTTTTCTTTCCACTATCACTACTCTCCTCCAACTTACTCATCCTCTCATGAAGAGGTTCTAACTCCGATCTCATTGCCCTAGTCAACTGCCCCATCAACTCATCCATTTGAACCTTGGAAATTCCTTGGTTCACACTCTCACTAACATCCTTATAGGGTTCATGGTACCTGCAAGAAAATCGTTAGAAATAAACTTCCTCACACAAATTCTCACAGTTCACTCCAAACGAATCACTCAAGCACTCCTTTTTTTTTTCACTCAAATTTATGGAGAGGCTTTGCTTTGTAGAATAAGATTCAAACCTTCAAGTTTAAAACTTTTAGACACTTGAAAATTGACCCACAAAGATTGCACAAACACAAGTAGGAAATTTTATGGACAACTTGACTCTGACTCGCTTCAAGGATGAATAAAGACAAAAAAATTGGCCATAAGTTACTTTTCTTCACTTTTTTTTTTTTCAGATTTTCGAACCACTATATATATATATATATATATATATATATTTTGACCGATTTTTCTTTTTTTGAAATTTAAAACATGTAGCACAAGACACAAGACTTGGATAACAAGTTTGAAAGAAACGACACAGAAATTTGATAAAGAATAGACTTAGATGAAGAACGAAGAACATGAAGAACACGAAGAACAGATATAGATGAAGATAGGTACTTACTTGATTCAAAACCTTGGCTTTGATACCAATTGATATGAATCTTGTTGTGTAAGATTAGCAAACATGATTACAATTTGAATCGCACCCTCTAAACAATAAACAAAAGACTCAAAGTTTTGCCCAATCTTTGAAACAAGTAGAATTAATAGGGTTTTGGATTTCCACCTTTAATCGACGGTACGATTAACAACAGAAACCACAACAATTAAAACCAAAGAAAACCTTCAGATAAACTTGTATCTGACAATCTTCAGTGAGAAACAATCGACAAACATTTCCAAGTAATTAACTGAGAAAGTTTGATTTGAAGAACAAAGCAAAGCTTTGAATAAAATTCTTGAGAGAATTTTCAATAATTTTTGTATAAACTGAATCTAAATTATTATTAATGAAATAAAACAAAAGTATTTATAGTTTACAATCAAAAAATAAAAGATAACGCAAAATATAGCCTAAAGATATCATCTAGAAAGTTTTCTAGTATAATTAAAAGACTCAAAATATAGAAAATAATGCCAAAATATCAAAAAGTCTCGCACACACACAACACGCCAAAGTATGTGTAAAATTCGAAGGCGCGGGCGCGCGTGAGCAGGAGCGGGCGCGCATGAAGTTCTGTCCGTCAGGCACGGGCGCACGACAGGGAGGCGCGGGCGCGCATGAAGTTCTATCCGCAAAACTGCAAAATTGCTAGACAACGCATGGGCGTGCGTGGACTAGGCGCGGGCGCGCATACGTCTCGGGATGTGTTGCATATTTTTGAATTCTCTTCGACATTTTCTCCGCTCTCTTGACTTCTTTGGATTTCAATAACATTGTAACCCCCTTCAAAATGATCTTCAAGCATTCCAATGCCTTCTTGACATTCCACCATCAAAGATTGAAGCGTATCTTTGAATCTCGTAATTGGTCCTCTTGGCATCTCCAACAGATCCTTACCCACTTGATCAGCATGCGAGCTATCCTTGATTGCATCACCGGTCTTTCAGAGCAAAAAACACTGACATCGGGGGTCACGCTCCCTCACCATAGAAATACCATGCCTCGCCATCCTCGGGTCGAAACTGAACAAACTACTGATAGCAATCCACTATAGCTCTATAGTTAGTCAGGAGATCAATCACAATAATATAGTCAAAATCTTCCATAGCTAGGATCATCAGGTTAGCACTAAGATGGTGCCTCTCAAAGTCAAAAATGCAACCCAGAACTAGACTCTTGGCCAAGACATCTTGACCCATTGGAGTCGATACTGTTAGCAACACGTACAAAGGAATATACGGTAATCTATACCTCTTAGCAAAACATGCTGAGATGAATGAGTGTGACGCACCTATATCAATCAAAAAATACGCAGGAAAACCAAATAAACTACAGGTACCTGCAATCATCCGGTCACTGTCTGTTTTTGCCTGATCCTGGTTTAGTGCAAAGACCTGCCCCTGAACACGTGGCCGTAAGGAAGAATGACCTCGAGAAGAAGTCTGTCGCGGCGATGGCTGCGGCTACTGGAGCTGCTGATACTGCTGATGCGGTTGCTATACTGACGTCTAAGAACCTCTGGAACCACTAACCGCTCCGATCAACATAGGGCAGACCCTCTTCATGTGTCCCACCTGACTACACTGGAAACATGCACTGGCTGAAATAGGGCACAGTCCTGCAAGATGTCTCCGCTTGCACTGACGACACCGGCTCATCCTCTGGATACCAAAACGCTGCACTCCGCCAGATCCGGAAGATTAAGAAGAAGAAGAACCACCTTGCTTCTTGAAAGATTGGGATCTCAAACCCAAAGAAATAGTCTGTCTAGAAGAAGAAGAAACCATAGACCGGTTCCTCCGAAGACTGTCCTCTGCCTGGTGACAACGGTCCACCAAACCCTCATAGGTCACGTCTCTCACGACAGCTACCATCTGATAAATCTCAGTGTTCAGACCGTGAAGGAAATGATCATACTTAGCCACAGAACTCTCAGCAATATGTGGGCAATAAGGTAGAAGATCAAAGAACTTCTGCTGATACTCCTCGATAGTCATCGTCCCCTGTCACAATCCAAGCAACTCACTTGATTTCTCCTGACGAAGGGCTGAAGGAAAATACAACCTTTGGAAAGCAGTACAAAACTCAGTCCAAGTAGCTGCTCCTCTTGCTGCTACAAATTGTGCGGAAGCAGATCTCCACCACTTCCTCGCTCGACCCTCTAGTAAGAAACAAAGAGTCTCCATATTTTTTGCATCTGTGAAACGGAACTCTCTGAAGCAATGCTCCATCCTCTCTAGCCAGTCCTCAGCAGCCTTGGGGGTCTCGCCTCCGGCTAATGACTTAGGGCTCACTTGCATAAATCTATGCATGCTGACTCGCCTCCGATCCTCACGATGCCCACGGTGATGTCGATGATCGTCTCCTCCGTCCCAACGACCATCACCTCCACTATTGTGAGACCTCGGTTCTAAACAACTAATCTCGGACTAAACAACAATTAAGCATACAAGATCCAAGACAGAAAGCAACACAAGAAATTTTTTTTTTTTAAAGGGGGTGCGCTCGCTCTGCTAAAAATAGCAGACCGTGCGCCTCCAGTTCATGCATCCCACTGTTCTGCTCAACAGGAGATGCGCTCGGTCTGCTAAAAATAGCAGACCGAGCAAGGCCAAGACAACCAAAACAGAGCAGAAACAGAGCAGAAAAATAGAAAACTTGATTCCAACACATTCAAATCATAATAATGCAATACAAAAGCAGTTCTTCCAACTGATACATGAAGTTCTAGAGCTTAACAACATCTCAAAGTATAGAACATGAAACAACACATTCAATAAAAAATCTCGCATAAACAATACAACATAATAACAATGTTCGATATCTAAACATGTTCCAACATCACTAGGTAGACATGCTGACACGACTTCTAAACCGAGTCTCACTTCTATCCCTTGATCCCGAAGCTAACCATGCCTCTTCTGACTTGGTCCTGCACCACCTGTTTCCAAGTACACATACAAAACAAAGCAACAGCCGGATAAACCGGTGAGAATGGTATTCCCAGTAAAAGCAACATAACAAGTAATACATGTAATATCTCAACAACATGCTTACAAGACAACATAATCTGTAACGCCCCGTTTTTATCTTAAATGAGTTTATTTGAGTTAATCAGAGATTACAGAGTTCTCGAGCCGGTTTGATTTTGATCAGGGTCCTTTTTGCAAATTTTGGAAATTTCAGGGACTAAAATGCAAATATGGAATTTTATATATTATCTACACTTATTTTGACTCTCAAAAGGAGCTCCTCCTCTTCCTCTCAACCGTGAACTCCATTGAAGCTTGGGGAAAACGTTTCCAAGCTCTTCCAATCTCGGTTTCCGGTCGATCCGTCCGTTAGAAATTAATTCTGAAGGCAGATTATCGATCACTGCAGTGAGAGCTCTGTTATATTGTAAGTTCTTCTACGATCGGATACATTCTAGTTTTTGGATGTTGTTAGAATCGTTCTAGATTCGAGTATGTTGTTCTCTACAGAGTTCTGATCGTTTATTATCTGTCGGTTTTGAATTAGAGCGACGTTCGGAATTGTTATGATTTTTGGAAGTATTATTCGAAAATGTGGGTTTGAGATTTGTTGGGTTTGTCTTGTTGTTGTGGTTTTAGCATTGAATTGAGTTGATATCAGTATTGAACTGCTATTTGCGTTGCCGGTTTGTTCAGTTTATAGCCGTTATGCCGTCGGTTTGAGTTTTGAGGGTTTCGAACCGTTTTTGAGTTGTTGAACTTGGCTTGTAAGTTGGTCTTTGTTGTTGATCAATCTCTTGTATCTGAACAGATTCATTTGGAGTTGTCAAGCCCTGAGTTAGCAGCTGATTGATCGTTTCAGAGTTGGACGAAGATCGGTAATGAGATTTACCTTGATCCGTAGTTGTTGTTTAGATTGTATAGTTGTTGATACAATCTTTTGTTGTAGCTTTCCTGGAGTTGGAACTACTGCATTGAAAGGTAAAAGCAGTCATCGTAGCGGGATAACATACTCGGGACTGTTGGTTCTCGAGTTTCCCTTTTTAAATCACATATTGCATTGATACTGGTTCTAGCACGTGGAACTTGTAATTGTTGATTGATTGAGTTTTTGTTATGTGGCTTATGTTTATGTTTCTGTTATGCATTCATCTTGAGCCTACTTGATTTCAGCGGGCAGAACCGCCCTTTTTGTTAGACGTTTGGGAACTATGATTGAGTGGCCTAGGTTGTAGTATTTCGCCTAGTTCTAGCATACTCATTATGGTTGCTCAAAGTCTAGAGGAGTGGGATACGTGGCACCACCTCGATTGGGAGAGTCGGTGAGTCGTTACGTGATCTCATCCTCGGGATCCCAAAAGCAGAGCAATACTCCCGTGTTTATCAGAATCGATATCCTGGTTTTAAAGACATGCATATCATTAACTTCGACTTGAATATGTGGTTTGATAGAATGTTGTGTATTCATTACTTGATATGTTGCTTTTACTGGGATTATCATTCTCACCGGTTATCCGGCTGTTTCTTTGTTTTGTATGTGTACTTGGAAACAGGTGGGGCAGGAACAAGTCAGAAGAGGCATGGTTAGCATCGAGGGCAAGTAGTAGAAGTGAGACTCGGTTTAGAAGTCGAATTAGCATGTTTATCTAGTTTAAGATTGAAGCATGTTAGAACTCGAACTTGATATGTTTTGTTATTCGAATTAGTTTGTATTCGGATTGTAATCTGAAATCTAAGTATGTTGTTGCTTTATCGATTTAGACTTCTGGTTGTTTTAGGCCTTCTGAAAGCATGACTTGTTATGGCATGTTTCCCTACACCCTGTTATTGCATTTGTATTTGAAGGCATGTCGGACCAAGCGCGGAATCCTTTTTTTTTTTCCCGCAGCCTGAGCAATTTTCTGCCCAGGCCTTCTGCGCGCGGGCGAGGCGTTCCTCGCGCGCGCGCGAGGCCTTCGTTGGGCCTCGGGATCGTTTGCCCGCGCGCGCGCGAGCTTGGTTCCTCGCGCGGGCGCGGGCCTTTTAAAAAAAAAAAAAAAACTTTTGAATTGTTTTACTCTTGGATTCTTGTTCGCTTACTTGTTGTTTAATCCGAGATTAGTGTTTTAGAATCGAGGTCTCACATTAAGTGGTATCAAAGCCTTAAGATTCTTGGTCGAACTAGAGTGAGCGGGGTAGATCGAGTCTGTGTGTAATGACTCATCGCATGTGTTTGAATTATTTAATTGTGTACTTAATTCCATGCGAGCATGCTTTATTGTTTGAGCATTATTTGAATTACATGGTTGTGTGATTTAAATTAATAAAGCATGATCTACTTGAGATATAACTGTTTCTGTTCTCGACTGGTATTCGGTATTCCAAGCGGTTGTAAGGGCACTGATGGTAGCGATTGAGATATCTCGTGTGCTAACCTTTGATTATCAGATGGGTCCTCGTCGAGTGATAAACAGAAACACACCACCAGTTATCCCTGCGACTGAGCAAGCTAGCACTGAGGTTGATCAGTTGGATGCTTCAGCAACTCCTATGGAAACCTTGCTGAAGAGGTTTCAGTCGTTCAATCCGCCATTGTTGATGGATTCAGAAAATCCAGTTGACTGTGAGAGTTGGTTGGATGATATGGATCAGTTGTTTGATTCCATTGACTACACAGATGACCGCCGAATCCGGTTAGTAATTCATCAGTTGCGAGGTGGTGCTAAGAGCTGGTGGATCATGACAAAGAAAGCATTTGAGAGTAGAGGTACAGAGGTTACTTGGACTCTTTTTAAATCTGAGTTTTATAAGCGGTTTTTCCCTATCTCGTATCGTAAGGATAAGGGAGCAGAGTTTGCAAATCTGAGGCAAGGGAATCTGAACATTGAAGAGTACGTGGCTAAGTTCGATAGTCTATTGCGTTTTGCACCGCTAATTGCCGGAGATGAAGAAGCTAAGGCAGATCAGTTCATCAACGGGTTGAACCCCGATGTCTTCACGTTGGTTAACACCAACAGGCCTAGCAACTTTGCGGATGCCATGAATTACGCAAAGGGAGCAGAAGCAGGCTTGTGGAGGCAAAGAGGTAATCAGGGGGCACCTCAGCAGCAGAGGCAGTATCAGAACCAACCATCTCAGTACCAGAATCAGCCACCTCAACATCAGAACCAGCAGCAGAGGTATGAAGGTGGAAACAGTGGGGGAAACAGAAAGGATCAGTACAAGGCAAGAGGTAAACAGTTCAAGAGACAGGGGAACAGTTCGTCCAGTTCCAGTGGTTCGAAGCAATTCGGTTCAGGACCGAGTTCTGGGTCATCATCCTTGTACTGCAGCAAGTGTGGAGGAAGACACTCATCGGATCAGTGTGTGGGAGTCTTCGGCAATTGTAACACATGTCAGCAACCGGGACACTTCTCTAAAGTGTGCCCTCAACGTAATAGAGATAGAGCTCAGAGTGGGAGTTCGTCTAGACCTGCAACTCAGCCGGAGAGGCAGTCGTCTGCAGTGCACTCTTTCCAACCCCAGCAACAGCAGAATAGACAGGGAGGTAGCTCTAGTGCAAATCAGCCTCCGAGACAGCAAGCACGAGTTTTTGCATTGACAGAGGATCAGGCTCAGGCAGCACCTGACGATGTCATAGCAGGTAACTGTTCGATTTTCGGTCATTCTGCTCATGTCTTGATAGATACAGGTGCTTCCCATTCCTTTATCTCTGAGAAATATGTGTTATTGCATGCTTTGCCAACTGAATTGTTGCCTACAGTAGTAGCTGTTACTTCACCTTTGGGTGGAGGAATTGTTTCTGTCCGACTAGTCAGGAACTGTGAATTTTGTTTCGAGGGGAATTTGTTAGAATTCGACTGTATTGTGCTTGGGTTGTCAGATTTTGATTGTATTGTTGGGATAGATGCTTTAACCAAGTACAGGGCGACAGTTGATTGTTTTCTGAAGGTTGTCAGGTTCAGACCTGAAATGGCAGTCGAGTGGAAATTCTTTGGTAAGGGTTCTCGATCTAGAATTCCTTTGATTTCAGTGTTATCTATGACTCGTTTGTTACAGAGAGGTGCAGAAGGATTTTTGGTTTATGCGGTTGATGTACTGAAATCTAGCCCAGCTTTGGTTGACTTACCAGTGGTTAGAGATTTTGCTGATGTGTTTCCGGAAGATGTTCCTGGATTGCCATCCATTCGAGAGGTTGAATTCAGCATTGACTTAGTGCCAGGTACTCAACCTATTTCAAAAGCTCCTTATCATATGGCACTTGTTGAATTGAGAGAGTTGAAGGAGCAGCTTGAGGATTTGATTGCCAAGGGATATATCAGACCTAGTGTATCGCCTTGGGGTGCTCCTGTTCTATTCGTTCGGAAGAAGGATGGTTCTATGCGGCTCTGTATCGACTACCGTCAATTGAATCAGGCTACAGTTAAGAACAGGTATCCTTTACCCCGAATAGATGACTTGTTCGATCAACTGCAGGGTTCTTCTGTCTACTCTAAGATTGATCTGAGGTCAGGCTACCATCAGCTGAGAGTGCGAGAGGAAGATGTTCCTAAGACCGCATTCAGAACGAGGTATGGTCACTTTGAGTTTATAGTCATGCCATTCGGTTTGACTAACGCTCCAGCTGTTTTTATGGGTTTGATGAACCGTATCTTTCAGCGTTATTTAGATGAGTTCGTCATTATTTTCATCGATGATATTCTTATCTACTCGAAGAACCGTACTGACCATGCAGAGCACTTGAGAATCGTCTTGCAGATTTTACGAGTTGAGCAGTTGTTTGCCAAGCTATCGAAATGCGAATTCTGGTTAGATCGAGTTGTCTTTCTCGGTCATATTATTTCTGAAGATGGGATTTCTGTCGATCCCAGCAAAATCGAAGCGGTTATGAATTGGCCTAGACCGACATCAGTACCTGAGATCCGAAGCTTCATGGGTTTAGCTGGTTATTATCGTCGTTTCATCGAGGGTTTCTCGTCTATTGCCAAGCCTATTACCCAGCTGACTCAGAAGAATGCGCCTTTTGTCTGGACTACAGATTGTGAGGCTAGCTTTGTTGATCTGAAGAGGAGAATGACCAGTGCTCCAATTCTTTCTATTCCGAAGGGTACTGGAGGTTTCACAGTGTATTGTGATGCTTCTAACCGAGGTTTGGGTTGTGTTCTTATGCAGCATAAGAATGTGATAGCGTATGCATCGAGGCAGCTGAAACCGCACGAGACTCGTTATCCGGTTCATGATCTTGAACTTGCAGCAATTGTATTTGCTTTGAAGATCTGGCGTCACTATCTTTATGGTGAGTCTTTCGAGATCTTTTCTGATCATAAGAGTCTTAAGTACTTGTTTTCACAGGCAGAGCTGAATATGAGACAGAGAAGATGGTTAGATCTGTTGAAGGATTTCGACTGTGAGATCAAGTATTATCCAGGGAAGTCGAATGCAGTTGCAGATGCCTTGAGCCGAAAGCTTTGTTCTTTATCTCTTTCAACTATCGGTGTTTCTCAGTTGGTCGATGATTGTTGCACTTCTGGTTTAGAGTTTGAAACAGATAGGGAGACTATCAGAGTGTTTGCTATTCAAGCCGAGCCGGAGTTGTTTGTTGCAATCAGAGAAGCACAGAAGTCTGAGCCGAGCATTCAGGTTTCGGTAGAGAAAGTCAGAACTGGGCATCAGTCAGAATTCCAGGTTAGAGATGACGTTTTGTTTGTGAATAACCGTATTGTTGTGCCTGATATTTCGGAGTTGAGACAGCGTATTCTCCGAGAGGCTCATTGCAGTCGATTTAGCGTTCATCCTGGAGGTCGTAAGATGTACAATGATCTGAAGAGTCAGTTCTGGTGGAAGAGAATGAAGGACGATGTTGCGAGATTTGTATCTCGGTGTTTGAATTGTCAGCAAGTGAAAGCAGAGCGGAAGCGACCCGGTGGTCTTTTGCACAGCCTATCTGTTCCTGAATGGAAATGGGATCACATTTCTATGGATTTTGTCACGAAGCTACCGCGATCCGTTCGAGGATGCGATGCTATTTGGGTAGTGATCGACCGATTGACGAAGTCTGCGTGTTTTATTCCGTACAGGATGACGTATCGTCATGATCAGATGGCTGAGTTGTATGTTAGCAATGTTGTGAGATTGCATGGTGTGCCGAAGTCGATCGTTTCAGACAGAGATCCTAGATTCACTTCTCACTTCTGGCACAGTCTTCAGGGGGCACTTGGTACTCGATTGCATCTGAGTACAGCTTATCATCCTCAGACAGATGGACAGTCAGAGCGGACTATCCAGACGTTGGAGGATATGCTGCGAGCGGTAGTGCTAGACTTTGGCACTAGTTGGCAGGATTCTTTGCCTCTTGTCGAGTTTTCTTACAACAACAGCTTCCAAGCGAGTATCGGTATGGCGCCTTTTGAGGCTTTGTATGGTAGAAAGTGCCAATCTCCGTTGTTTTGGGATGAATTGTCCGAGTCACCAGATTTGGGACCGGAGATGCTTAGAGATATGGCAGAGCAGGTTAAGATCATTCAGACCAGAATGAAGTCAGCTCAAGATAGACAGGCGAAGTATGCGAATGTCAGACGTCGACCTCTGAGTTTTGAGCAGGGAGACCGTGTATTCCTTAAGATTTCTCCGTTCAGAGGCACCGTCAGATTCGGTAAGAGAGGAAAGTTATCTCCGAGATTCATCGGTCCGTACGAGATTCTCGAGAAGATAGGCGATCTTGCCTACAGACTTGCACTTCCTCCGTCTTTATCTGGTATTCACGACGTTTTTCACGTCTCTATGCTGCGAAAGTACCAACCAGATATTTCTCATATCCTTCAGCCTGACGAAGCCGAGTTAGACGAGACCCTGAGCTATTTTGAGCGACCGATTCAGATCCTTGATCGGAAAGAAAAGCAACTCAGGACCAAGTTGATTCCGTTGGTGAAAGTGCAGTGGAGCCGTCACGGAGTCGAGGAAGCGACTTGGGAGACAGAATCTGACATGAGACAACGTTTTCCAGAGTTGTTCGGATGACGTGAGTTCTTCTTACTGTCTTTAGTTCTTTATTCTATCTTATGAGTTGTGGTTCTCGTTGATTTCGAGGACGAAATCTCTTCTTAGTGGGGGGAGAATTGTAACGCCCCGTTTTTATCTTAAATGAGTTTATTTGAGTTAATCAGAGATTACAGAGTTCTCGAGCCGGTTTGATTTTGATCAGGGTCCTTTTTGCAAATTTTGGAAATTTCAGGGACTAAAATGCAAATATGGAATTTTATATATTATCTACACTTATTTTGACTCTCAAAAGGAGCTCCTCCTCTTCCTCTCAACCGTGAACTCCATTGAAGCTTGGGGAAAACGTTTCCAAGCTCTTCCAATCTCGGTTTTCGGTCGATCCGTCCGTTAGAAATTAATTCTGAAGGCAGATTATCGATCACTGCAGTGAGAGCTCTGTTATATTGTAAGTTCTTCTACGATCGGATACATTCTAGTTTTTGGATGTTGTTAGAATCGTTCTAGATTCGAGTATGTTGTTCTCTACAGAGTTCTGATCGTTTATTATCTGTCGGTTTTGAATTAGAGCGACGTTCGGAATTGTTATGATTTTTGGAAGTATTATTCGAAAATGTGGGTTTTGAGATTTGTTGGGTTTGTCTTGTTGTTGTGGTTTTAGCATTGAATTGAGTTGATATCAGTATTGAACTGCTGTCTGCGTTGCCAGTTTGTTCAGTTTATAGCCGTTATGCCGTCGGTTTGAGTTTTGAGGGTTTCGAACCGTTTTTGAGTTGTTGAACTTGGCTTGTAAGTTGGTCTTTGTTGTTGATCAATCTCTTGTATCTGAACAGATTCGTTTGGAGTTGTCAAGCCCTGAGTTAGCAGCTGATTGATCGTTTCAGAGTTGGACGAAGATCGGTAATGAGATTTACCTTGATCCGTAGTTGTTGTTTAGATTGTATAGTTGTTGATACAATCTTTTGTTGTAGCTTTCTTGGAGTTGGAACTACTGCATTGAAAGGTAAAAGCAGTCATCGTAGCGGGATAGCATACTCGGGACTGTTGGTTCTCGAGTTTCCCTTTTTAAATCACATATTGCATTGATACTGGTTCTAGCACGTGGAACTTGTAATTGTTGATTGATTGAGTTTTTGTTATGTGGCTTATGTTTATGTTTCTGTTATGCATTCATCTTGAGCCTACTTGATTTCAGCGGGCAGAACCGCCCTTTTTGTTAGACGTTTGGGAACTATGATTGAGTGGCCTAGGTTGTAGTATTTCGCCTAGTGCTAGCATACTCATTATGGTTGCTCAAAGTCTAGAGGAGTGGGATACGTGGCACCACCTCGATTGGGAGAGTCGGTGAGTCGTTACGTGATCTCATCCTCGGGATCCCAAAAGCAGAGCAATACTCCCGTGTTTATCAGAATCGATATCCTGGTTTTAAAGACATGCATATCATTAACTTCGACTTGAATATGTGGTTTGATAGCATGTTGTGTATTCATTACTTGATATGTTGCTTTTACTGGGATTATCATTCTCACCGGTTATCCGGCTGTTGCTTTGTTTTGTATGTGTACTTGGCAACAGGTGGGGCAGGAACAAGTCAAAGAGGCATGGTTAGCTTCGAGGGCAAGTAGTAGAAGTGAGACTCGGTTTAGAAGTCGAATTAGCATGTTTATCTAGTTTAAGATTGAAGCATGTTAGAACTCGAACTTGATATGTTTTGTTATTCGAATTAGTTTGTATTCGGATTGTAATCTGAAATCGAAGTATGTTGTTGCTTTATCGATTTAGACTTCTGGTTGTTTTAGGCCTTCTGAAAGCATGACTTGTTATGGCATGTTTCCCTATACCCTGTTATTGCATTTGTATTTGAAGGCATGTCGGACCAAGCGCGGAATCCTTTTTTTTTTTCCCGCAACCTGAGCAATTTTCTGCCCAGGCCTTCCGCGCGCGGGCGAGGCGTTCCTCGCGCGCGC
Source organism: Henckelia pumila (assembly GCF_033568475.1). Taxonomy (NCBI): domain Eukaryota; kingdom Viridiplantae; phylum Streptophyta; class Magnoliopsida; order Lamiales; family Gesneriaceae; genus Henckelia; species Henckelia pumila. The sequence goes on along the minus strand of NC_133121.1, from coordinate 159,003,427 downwards.
GCGAGCTTGATTCCTCGCGCGGGCGCGGGCCTTTTAAAAAAAAAAAAAAAAAAAAAACTTTTGAATTGTTTTACTCTTGGATTCTTGTTCGCTTACTTGTTGTTTAATCCGAGATTAGTGGTTTAGAATCGAGGTCTCACATAATCAGTTCAAGATAATGATATCCATGTATTTAAAATAGGGATATCAATTCTGATAAACAAGGGATTACTGCTATACTTTTGTGATTTTAAGGGAAACTCGAGAACCAGCTGTCCCGAGTATGCTATCTCGCTAACGATGATTGATTTTACCTTTCAATGCAGTAGATCCAACTCTGGATAAGCTACAATGAAAGATTGTATAAAAAACTATACAACCTAAACAACAACAACGGCTCAAGGAAATCTCTTTACCGTTCTTCGTCCAACTCTCGACGATCAAATGCTGTTAACACAGGGCTCGACAAACTCCAACGAATCTGTACGAAGACAAGATATTATCAACAACAACGATCACTCACAAGCTAAAGTTCAACAACTCAATAATGGTTCGAAATCCCAAAAACTCAAACCGGCAGCATAAAAGCTATAACTGAACAAACCGGAAACACAGACAGCAGTTCAACAACGATACTAACTCATAACAATGCTAAAACAACAACAACAAGGCAAACCCATCAAATCTCAAAACTAGATTTTCGAAAATAGGCTTCCAAAAATCATAACAAATCCGAACGTCGCTCTATTTCAAAACTGACAGATAATAAAAGATCAGAACTCTGCCAAGAACAACATACTCGAATCTCGAACGATTCTAACAATATCCGAAAAATAAAATGTATCTGATCGTAGAAAAACTTACGGTATAACGGAGCTCTCATTGATGTGATCGCTAATCTGCCTTCAGAAATAAATTCTAATGGCCGGATCGAGCTCAGGGCAAAATTTGGAAGCTTGAAAACCAAAAGGGGCGTTGTTTATGGTGGGAATCGTGCAAGGGAAGGAGATGGAGGAATGGACCAAGTCAAACTAGACAAGATAATATATTAAACTCCATATTTGCACTTTAGTCCCTGAAATTTCCAAAATTTTCAAAATAGACCTTGATAAATATCAAAACGGCCCTCGACTTCTGAAAACTCTGATTATCTCAAATAAGCTCAATTAAGATAAAAATGGGGCGTTACAATTCTCCCCCACTAAGAAGAGATTTCGTCCTCGATATCAATAAGAATCACAACCCATAAGATAGAATAAAGAACTAAAGACAGTAAGAAGAACTCACGTCATCCGAATAACTCAGGAAAATGTTGTCTCATGTCGGATTCTGTCTCCCAAGCTGCTTCCTCGACCCTGTGACGGCTCCATTGCACTTTCACCAATGGAATCAACTTGGTTCTGAGTTGCTTCTTCTTCCGATCAAGGATCTGAATCGGTCGCTCAAAATAGCTCAGAGTCTCGTCTAACTCGGCTTCGTCAGGATGAAGAATATGAGAAGGATCTGGATGATACTTCCGTAGCATAGAGACGTGAAAAACGTTGTGAATACCAGATAAAGACGGAGGAAGTGCAAGTCTATAGGCAAGATCGCCTATCTTCTCGAGAATCTTGTACGGACCGATGAATCTCGGAGATAACTTCCCTCTCTTCCCAAATCTGACAGTACCTCTGAAAGGAGAAATCTTAAGGAATACACGGTCTCCCTGCTCAAAACTCAGAGGTCTACGTCTGACATTTGCATATTTCGCCTGTCTATCCTGAGCTGACTTCATTCTTAACTGAATGATCTTAACTTGATCTGTCATATCTCTAAGTATATCCGGTCCCAAATCCGGTGACTCGGACAAATCATCCCAAAACAACGGAGATCAGAATTTTTTACCGTACAAAGCCTCAAAAGGCGCCATACCGATACTCGCTTGGAAGCTGTTGTTGTAAGAAAACTCGACAAGAGGCAAAGAATCTTGCCAGCTAGTGCCAAAGTCTAGCACTACCGCTCGCAGCATATCCTCTAACGTCTGGATAGTCCGCTCTGACTGTCCGTCGGTCTGAGGATGATAAGTTGTACTCAGATGCAATCGAGTACCAAGTGCCTCCTGCACACTATGCCAAAAGTGCAAAGTGAATCTAGGGTCTCGGTCTGAAATGATCGACTTCGGCACCCCATGCAATCTCACAATATTGCTAACATACATCTCAGCCATCTGATCATGACGATACGTCATCCTGTATGGAATAAAACAAGCAGACTTCGTCAATCAATCGATCACTACCCAAATAGAATTGTGAAGAAATCCATAGAAATGTGATCCCATTTCCATTCAGGAACAGATAAACTGTGCAACAGACCACCCGGTCTCTTCCTTTTTGCTTTCACTTGCTGACAATTCAAACATCGAGATACAAACCTCGCAACATCGCTCTTCATTCTCTTCCACGAGAACTGGTTCTTCAGATCGTTATACATCTTACGGCCTCCAGGGTGAACACTGAACCGACTGCAATGAGCCTCTCGGAGAATACGCTGTCTCAACTCCGAAATATCAGGCACAAGAATACGGTTATTCACAAAAAAAAAGTCATCTCTAACCTGGAATTCAGAAGGATGCCCAGATCTGACTTTCTCTACTGAAACTTGAATGCTCGGATCAGACTTCTGTGATTCTTTGATCGCAATAAACAACTCCGGCTCGGCTTGAATAGCAAACACTCTGATAGTCTCCCTATCTATTTCAAACTCTAAACCCGAAGTGCAACAATCATCGATCAACTGAGAAACACCAATAGTATAAAGAGATAAAGAACAAAGCTTTCGGCTCAAGGCATCTGCAACTGCATTCGACTTTCCCGAAATATACTTGATTTCGCAGTCAAAATCCTTCAACAGATCTAACCATCTTCTCTGTCTCATATTCAGCTCTGCCTGAGAAAACAAGTACTTAAGACTCTTATGATCAGAAAAGATCTCGAAAGACTCACCATAAAGATAGTGACGCCAGATCTTTAGAGCAAAAACAATCGCAGCTAGTTCAAGATCATGAACCGGATAACGAGTATCATGCGGTTTCAGATGCCTCAATGCATATGCTATCACATGCTTATGCTGCATAAGAACACAACCCAAGCCTTGGTTAGAAGCATCGCAATACACGGTAAAACCTCTAGTACCTTTTGGAATAGAAAGAATCGGAGCACTGGTCAGTCTCCTCTTTAGATCAACAAAGCTAGCCTCACAATCTGCAGTCCAAACAAAAGGCGCATTCTTCTGAGTCAGCTGGGTAATCGACTTGGCAATATAAGAGAAACCCTCGATGAATCGGCGATAATAACCAGCTAAACCCATAAAGCTTCTGATCTCAGATACTGATATTGGTCTAGGACAATTCATAACCGCTTCAATCTTGCTGGGATCGACAGAAATCCCATCTCCAGAAATAATGTGACCAAGAAAGACAACTCGATCCAACCAGAATTCACACTTAGACAACTTGGCAAACAACTGCTCAACTCGTAAAATCTGCAAGACGATCCTCAAGTGCTCTTCATGGTCAGTACGATTCTTCGAGTAGATAAGAATATCATCGATGAAGATAATGACAAACTCATCTAAATAACGTTGAAAGATACGGTTCATTAAACCCATAAAAACCGCTGGAGCGGTAGTCAAACCGAACGGCATGGCTATAAACTCAAAATGACCATACCTCATTCTGAATGCGGTCTTAGGAACATCTTCCTCTTGCACTTTCAGCTGATGATAACCTAACCTCAGATCAATCTTCGATAGACAGAAGAACCCTGCAGCTGATAAAAAAGTCATCTATTCGGGGTAAATGATGCCTGTTCTTGACTGTAGCCTGATTCAATTGAAGGTAATCAATAGAGTTGCATAGAACCATCCTTCTTCCGAACAAATAGAATAGGAGCACCCCAAGGAGATACACTAGGTCTGATGTATCCCTTGGAAATCAAATCCTCAAGCTGCTCCTTTAACTCTTCCAGTGCAATAGGTGCCATATGATAAGGAGCTTTGGAAATAGGTTGAGTACCTGACACCAAATCAATGCTGAATTCGATCTCTCGAATAGGTGGCAATCCAGGAACATCTTCCGGAAACACATCAGCAAAATCTCTAACCACTGGTATATCAACCAATGCTGGGCTAGATTTCAGTACATCAACTGCGCAAACCAAAAATCCTTTTGCACCTCTCTGTAGCAAACGAGTCATAGATAACACTGAAATCAAAGGAATTCTAGATCGAGAACCCTTACCGAAGAATTTCCACTCGTCTGCCAATTCAGGTCTGAATCTAACCACCTTCATAAAACAATCGATTGTTGCCCTGTACTTGGTTAAAGCATCTATACCGACAATACAGTCAAAATCTGATAGCCCAAGTACAATACAGTCGAACTCTAGAAAATTTCCCTCAAAACAAAGTTCACAGTTCCTGACTAATCGGACATAAACAATTCCTCCACCCAAAGGTGAAGTAACAACTACTGCATCAGGCAACAACTCAATAGGCAAAGCATGCAATAACACAAATTTCTAAGAGATAAAGGAATGAGAAGCACCTGTATCTATCAAAACATGAGCAGAATAACCGAAAATTGAATAGTTACCTGCTATAACATCGTCAGGTGCTGCCTGAGCCTAATCCTCTGTCAATGCAAGGACTCGTTCCTGCTGTCTCGGAGGCTGGTTCACACTAGGGTTACCTCCTTTTTGTTCTGCTGCAGAGGCTGGAAGGAGTGAACTGCAAAAGACTGTCTCTCAGGCTGAGCTGTAGGTCTAGATGAACTCCCACTCTGAGCTCGAACTCTACTACGCTAAGGGCACACCTTAGAAAAGTGTCCCGGTTGCTGACAGGTGATGCAGTTACCAAAGACTCCTACACACTGATCTGTCGAGTGCCTACCTCTACATTTGATACAATACAAGGATGATGATCCAGAACTCTGTCCTGAACCGAACTGCTTGGAACCACTGGAACTAGAAGAACTGTTCCCCTGCCTCTTGAACTGTTTCCCTCTTGCTTTGTACTGATCCTTTCTGTTTCCCCCACTTCTTCCACCTTCATACCTCTGCTGCTGGTTCTGATACTGAGGTGGCTGATTCTGATACTGAGACGGTTGGTTCTGAGACTGTCTCGGCTGCTGAGGTACCATCAGATTCCCTCTCTGTCTCCACAAACCCGCTTCAGCTCCCTTTGCGTGATTCATGGCATCCGCAAATTTATCAGGTCTAGCAGTGTTTATCAACGTGAAGATATCGGGATTCAAGCCGTTGATGAACTGATCGGCTTTGGCTTCTTCACTGTCGGCAGTGTGCGGTGAAAAATGCAACAGGCTGTCAAACTTGGCTACGTACTCCTCAGTGTTCAGATTCCCTTGCCTCAGATTGGCAAACTCGGCTCCCTTGTCCTTTCGGTACGAAACAGGGAAAAACGGCTTATAAAATTCAGATTTGAAAAGAGTCCAATTAACAACTGTACCTTGGTTCTCCATGTATCTCTTGGTCATGATCCACCAGTTCTTAGCAACACCACGAAGCTGATGAATGACTAACCTAGTTCGGCCGTCATCTGTATAATCAATGGAATCAAACAACTGATCAATTTCATCCAACCAACTCTCACAGTCAACTGGATTCTCTGTACCCAACAACAACGGTGGATTAAACGACTGGAACCTCTTCAGCAAGGTTTCCATTGGAGTCACTGTAGCATCCATCTGAACAGTTTTAGTACTAGCTTGTTCGGTCGTAGGAATAACAGGCGGTGGGTTTCTGTTTATCACTTGACGAGGACCCATCTGATAATCAAAGGTTAGGACACAAGATATCTCAATCGCTACAATTCGGTGTCCTTACAACTGCTTGGAAATACCGGATACCCGTCGATAACAAACACAGTTATATCTCAAGTAGCTCATGCTTTAAACATTAAATCACAAATCATGTAATTAAATTAATTCTCCAGCAATAAAGCATGCTTGCATGGAATTAAATAAACAATTAAATAACTCAAACAGATGTGAGGAGCCAATACATGCGGACTCGAACTACCCCGCTCACTCTAGTTCAACCAAGAATCTTAACGCTCTAATACCACTTAATGTGAGACCTCGTTTCTAAACAACTAATCTCGGACTAAACAACAATTAAGCATACAAGATCCAAGAAAGAAAGCAACACAAGAATTTTTTTTTAAAAGGGGGTGCGCTCGGTCTGGTAAAAACAGCAGACCGTGCGCCTCCAGTCCATGCATCACACTGTTCTGATCAACAGGGGATGCGCTCGGTCTGCTAAAAACAGCAGACCGTGCGCCCCTTCTGCACAGACAAAACAGAGCAGAAACTCAGAAAACTTGATTCCAACACATTCAAATCATAATCATGCAATACAAAAGCAGTTCTTCCAACTGATACATGAAGTTCTAGAGCTTAACAACAGCTCAAAGTATAGAACATGCAACATCACATTCAATCAAAAAGCTCGCATAAACAATACAACATAATAACGAAGTTCGATATCTAAACATGTTCCAACATAACTAGGTAGACATGCTGACACGACTTCTAAACCGAGTCTCACTTCTATCCCTTGATCCCGAAGCTAACCATGCCTCTTCTGACTTGGTCCTGCCCCACCTGTTGCCAAGTACACATACAAAACAAAGCAACAACCGGATAAATCGGTGAGAATTGTATTCCCAGTAAAAGAAACATAACAAGTAATACGTGTAATATCTCAACAACATGCTTACAAGACAACATAATCAGTTCAAGATAATGATATGCATGTATTTAAAATAGGGATATCAATTTTGATAAACAAGGGATTACTGATGCACTTTTGGGATCCCGAGGATAAGATCACGTAATGAGACACCGACTCTCCCAATCGAGGTGGTTCCACGCATCTTACTCCCCTAGACTTTGGTGCAACTATAAGGAGTATGCTGACACTAGGTGAACCTCTACACCAAAGACACTCACAGTATAGCTCCCAAAACGTCTAAACAAAAATGGCTGTTCTGCCCGCTGAAATCAAAGTTGGCTCAAGATGAATGCATAACAAAACATAAAACATAAGACACATAATAAGAGTTCATTCAATCAACAAAATACAAGTTCCACATGCTAGAACAAGTATTGATGCAATATGTGATTTTAAAGAAAACTCAAGAACCAGCTGTCCCGAGTATGCTATCCTGCTAACAATGACTGCTTTTACCTTTCAATGCAGTAGATCCAACTCTGGATAAGCTACAACGAAAGATTGTATCAAAAACTATACAACCTAAACAACAACAATGGCTCAAGGAAATATCTTTACCGTTCTTCGTCCAACTGTCGACGATCAAATGCTGTTAACACAGGGCTCGACAAACACCAACGAATCTGTACGAAGACAAGAGATGATCAACAACAACGATCACTCACAAGCTAAAGTTCAACAACTCAAAAAAGGTTCGAAATCCCAAAAACTCAAACCGGCGGCATAACGGCTATAACTGAACAAACCGGAAACGCAGACAGCAGTTCAACAACGATACTAACTCATAACAATGCTAAGACAACAACAACAAGGCAAACCCATCAAATCTCAAAACTATATTTTCGAAAATAGGCTTTCAAAAATCATAACAAATCCGAACGTCGCTCTATTTCAAAACCGACAGATAATAAACGATCAGAACTCTGGCAAGAACAACATACTCGAATCTCGAATGATTCTAACAACATCCGAAAACTAGAATGTATCTGATCGTAGAAAAACATACGGTATAACGGAGCTCTCGTTGCTGTGATCGCTAATCTGCCTTCAGAAATAAATTCTAACGGTCGGATCGAGCTCAAGGCAAAATCTGGAAGCTTGAAAACCAAAAAGGGCGTTGTTAATGGTGGGAATCGTGCAAGGGAAGGAGATGGAGGAATGGACCAAGTCAAACTAGACAAGATAATATATTAAACTCCATATTTTCACTTTAGTCCCTGAAATTTCCAAAATTTGCAAAATAGACCCTGATAAATATCAAAATGGCCCTTGACTTCTGAAAACTCTGATTATCTCAAATAAGCTCAATTAATTAAAACTATCGTGGATCTCGTCGTAATATGCCATCTATCAATTAATTACAGATAATGTATTAATCTGCTTTACTAATTCCTAGTTGCAATGCGCTCTGATACCAATAAATGTAACGACCCTACCTCGTTCCACTACCTAATCAGAGTTAATCAGCGCATGCGATAAATACTTAAAGCGTAAATAGCGGAATATTTAAAATACAACAAATCCAATCGACAGAATACAACCGACGACAAAAATAGTGTATAAATACTCTAATAAAACCAAATCGAAAGTCTTAGGGTCACAAGCCCAACCGCTAAACTCTCACTGCAACATGTAACAAACTCAACCGTGCTGCGAATCACCTGGACCGTCCAACCTCAAAACTGTCCCGCCACAAGGAATCCCAAAAACACCAACACTGGGGCGTGAGCGACAATGCTCAATACGAAACAATGATATATAAACTAATATGCAGCAAGAAAATGACTTTAAAATACTGGGTAAAACAGTTTACTCAGGGTGTCATGAATATATAGTACCGTGCTAAGAGAGCAACTCCGTGGGGTACTTGTATATTTCTCTATCAACTATAACATCAAAACCCACCGTCGTGGCTGCTCTTAGTGATAGAAAAACCAGGGGCTGAGTCTCCCCTCCCCGACATGAATCCATAAGGAGTAACTCCTCATCGATGGAAACTCTCACGACTCACATCATACAAAATGCAGTCTATCGTAAAATCATGCATGTGCTAAAGCCGTAAGATATTGTAAAGCACATAACACATACTCATGCAACATATAAGCATATATATCATGTCGGCTATCTCGGTCAGCACTTACGTACCTCTAACACTGCAGGCAAATCGTAGCACCACTGGTCTAGATCCCCACGCCTACAAGTCTGCTCTACTGTGAATACAATTCAAATACCCATGCATCATTTAATAAGATCTAAAAGCCTTAACTAAGCTATTACATACTCCTAAATATTTTTAGGAAGCCAAAATTATACCTGCATCCGTCGTCAGCCCTTTGCTATTGAGAGCCTCACATCTAGGCCACAGCTCCGCTATGATGCCTGGATCGCTCTGCTACTTCCGGATTCCCAATAGGATGCCTAGAATTCCCTAGATCTAAGTTAGAAGGCTAAAGAAAAGAGAGAGAAGCGAGAAGTGAGCGCCTAAAAAATGAATCTCGGCTCCTCTATTTATAGACGGAGTTTGGAATGCCCGTTTCTTGATCGGAGCCTCCGAACACGTTTGTACCATTCGAACCCGACTTTGGAGCATCCGGAAGTCCCATCCTCACATAAGCCATGACGTCACCTTGCTAACATAATTGATGACATAAGCCCTAGCCCTGATCGAATCGTCCGATCCTGCCGAAGGATCGTCCGATCACGATCGGAGCCTCCGATCCTCACTTAAGATTGTCCGAATGCATTCGGATCCTCCGATCCCCCTCTCGGGCCGTCCGATCTGTCCTGGCTTAATTTGCATAATTTTGATAATTATTCCTTAATTGCCTTAATTGGGTTGTGGGTCACTACACTAACCAATAGTTCACAATTTTTTCTATTCCCTTTCCCAAGTGACAAGTAGAAATTTGTATCTAATATTAAACTCAATATTTCTATCAAAGTTTCGATATCAAATTTGGTAAATAGCACAAAAATTCTTCTAACAGCTTCAATAGAGTTATAGGCCTCCCGAACTCTATAAAAACCAATGATGTATTTTCCCACGGTCCTATTCCAAATCCCCTTTCACGAATGCTAGATTTCAAATAAATATGACGATTCAACTAGTGATCAGTTAAACACAATCAATTCAAGAAAACAAAATAAACCGAACGAAGAATTCTAAAATATCAATCAAAATATCAAAACAAGGTCTCAAGTCAAGCTACGTCGTCCTTCTAGACAAAGAAATTAGTTCATAACAAAAATAAAAATAAAACAAAGCATGCTCTTGAACATCATTCAAAATTAGAAGAAAGAAAGAAATAAAAACGAATTTAGATGATGCTTCTCCGTCCCCAAAAGTTGCTTCGTTCGTCTTCGTGCCAAGATTGCTTGTTCCTTTCTTCTCCGGAGTCTCCCTCAAAACCCTTGAAAAAGTTCCTAAAAATCTGATGGGAGTTGCTTTTTAAACTGCGGGAAAAAGTTTCCAAAATCTGAAATTTCGCAGCGCGGGTGCACTGGAGATGGATGCGAGTGCACTGCATCACAACGCGGGTGCAATATGTCACAGCATGCATGGGAGCACTGTTAGTAGATCATGGGTGCGCTGATCGGCGTCAAAATTTCTTCCGAATTGCACTCGCCTAGCGCGGGTGCGCCCAATTTTACACTTATTTCTTGCTCCGAATTTGATGTTCGCCCTTTCTTTTGCTTCGATCTTATCTCCTCCCCCTCATTTCATCTCATTTCACTTCTTTTACATATCAAAAAATTCTTGTTACCTAAATTCATGCAAACGACACTAACAAACACACACAAGCATAATATCATTCGATGCATAACAAAAGCCAAGTTAAATCATATAAAATATTAGCGCAAAAATTGTACTTATCATTACCAGTTATTCTGATTGTATTCTGCCGAGCTAGTATATTGTTAATTTTCCGCAGTTGTCTCTAATTATGTTTACGTGTTTAAGTTAATTATATGCCTAAGTTTCTGGTTGGGTGATTTGGGTCCGGTCAATACAGTTTTTGTTGCAAGAAATTTTCACACTGACCATTTCAATTCTTGCTCAAACTACACTGTTTAGAATAAATAGATAATCGAGCTGGTAAGTCACCTTAATTGTTACAACCACTAAAAAAACTTGTGATTTGCGATGCTTTCAAAAAACGTTGCAAAACTATGCGACGGTTTAATATAAACCGTCGTAATTGATACCGTTTATCTAAACCGTAGCAAATATGTTGTTACGGTTTAACAATTTTAAATAAATCGTCGAAAATGCGACGGTTTTAAATGAACCGTAGCAAAAAAATTGCGACGGTTTAATAAAAATCGTCGTAATTGCAACGGTTTTAACTAAACCGTAACAATTTGCGACGATTTTAACTAAATCATAAATTTTTTTTTACCCCGGACGGTTCATGAAAAACCGTCGCTGTAGTGACCCTGCATGGAATCACCTACTAACTGGCAACTAATAGCACGCATTAAACTTAATACAGCAAAATACTTAACAGAGTAAAAACGTGCAGAAACATAATCCATAATTTACATATCAGCTTAGTAATATAATCCAGACTTAAATCTGTAGTGATACAACCAAATCGAAACAGTAAACATTATACAGTTATATCGAATCCTGCTGTATAGTAAAATCCTCAAGGCTCTTGCTCCCTAGTCCTGCCTTGAACTACCAGCTCCGTCCATCCTGCGACCTGCCCCATGGAATAGGGTGTCCAAGATAACAACTAGGACGTGAGCGCTACGTCCAGCACATAGACATGAGTAAACATATGTATATAATGCATGCTGCATGATGACTGGTAAAATATCATCTGAAAAATCATGCTCAGAACCGGCGCCATATGAGTACTGCCACCGCACGGATCAACCTCTGGGTGCAACCACACTCGTCTAGTACACCAGAGTAGACAGACATAAATGCCCCCGCCGTCGCGGTACCCTCAGTGACAGACTATCGAGTATAGAGCTGAGAGACTCTATAATCAGGTATAACAAAGAATAGGCTCAACGTGTATATGCACATGACATATGAGTATAGAAAACGGTAAATCATACATCATGCCATATAATAATGCCAAATAAATGCAACATATAAACATGTATACTCGCTGGCAATCTCAGTCAATGTGTACGTACCTCTAGGCTAGTTCAAGTAAAGTAGATCCTAGGTTCCAAGTCTATATTCAAAAGTTCACCGTATCACTACATAAATTCTATAAGCCTTAACTAAGCTAATAAGTACTCCCAAAACTTAAATAGATTCCCGGATCATACCTTCGTCCGTCGATAGCCCTTTGAAGTCGCTAGTCCCGGATGACTATAACCACACCTTGGTTATTCCAGAACCTCTATTATAACCGATAGGGCCCTCAAGTGTATAACTCACACTATATAACTGAAGAAGGAAACTCGGGAATTCGTAATTCAGAAATGAACTCTGAACGGCCCTATTTATAGCCAAATTTCTCGGCTAGGATCGGAACTTCCGATTTCGGGATCGGAGCTTCCGATCCAGCTCATTGCGTGCATGTCTGCCACGCCAGGATCGGAACTTCCGATCTACGATCGGAGCTTCCGATCTGCTCTATGACCGACACTTGTCAAAACTCGCGACTGAGTCATCGATCATTTTTGACAGCTGGGGATCGGAACTTCCGTTCCAGGATCGGAGCTTCCGTTCCGATCGGAGCTTACTATCCGGGATCGGAGCTTACTATCCGGGATCGGAGCTTACTATCCGGGATCGGAACTTACTATCCGGCACAAAATGAAAAAGCCCAAATTTTACTTCTGAAGTCCAATAACACTCCGAAATTGGTTAAATACCAACCCTTAATCATGTTTAACATATTATTATCTTAAAATGGTATCTGGGTTACTACATTCTCCCCACCTTTAGATATTTCGTCCGCGAAATAACATCTAAAGATAAATCAAGATAACAATATGAAACATCAAACCATGTCTTATTGCAACAACGGTAATTACATCTTATATGGTAATCAAAAATACAAAGCAAACAACTCAGGATATTCTGCTCGCATACGACTCTCAGTTTCCCAAGTTGCTTCTTTAACGCCTCGGCGCTGCCACTGTACCATCACAAGTGGTATAGTCTTGTTCCGAAGAACTTTCTCCTTCCTGTCTAGGATACAGAATGGTCGTTCAACAAAAGACAGATCTGGCTCTAGCTGAATATCAGTAGACTGAATCACATGAGATTCATCAGCTATGTACTGTCGAAGCAACAACACATGAAAAACATTGTGTATACTGGAAAGAGATGGCGGTAAATCCAAACGATAAGCAACATCTCCGATCTTCTCCAGTATCTGGAAAGGCCCAATGTAACAAGGAGACAACTTGCCTTTCACACCAAATCTCATCACCTTCCTGAAAGGTGATACTCGCAGAAAAACATATTCACCAGGCTCAAACTGAAGTGGCCTGCGGCGAATATTCGCATAACTGGCTTGTCTATCTTGAGCAACTTTGATCCTATGCTTGATCAAATCTACCTTGTCTACAATCTGCTGCACCAATTCAGGACCCTTGACTTGCCGTTCCCCGACTTCATCCCAGAATAACGGAGTACGACACCGTCGACCATACAATGCCTCGAAAGGTGCCATATCAATACTACGATGATAACTGTTATTGTAGGCAAATTCAATCAAAGGTAACTGATCCTGCCAAGATAAGCCAAAATCCATGACAGAAGAACGTAGCATATCCTCCAGCGTACGAATAGTGCGCTTTGACTGCCTGTCAGTCTCCGGATGATACGCAGTGCTCAAACTCAGAGTGGTACCCAACGCCTGCTGAAAACTACCCCAAAAACGTGAAGTAAATCGCGGATCTCTATCACTGATGATACTCACTGGAATCCCATGTAATCGCACAATCTCCTGGATATATAAGCGTGTCATGCGATCATAAGAATACTCCCGGTTATAAGGAATGAAATGTGCTGATTTTGTCAAACGGTCAACGACAACCCAGATAGCATCACACTGACGTGAAGTCATAGGCAAGTGGGTAACAAAATCCATAGTCACGTGCTCCCACTTCCATTCGAGAATCTCAAGATTCTGCAGTAATCCACCTGGTCGTCGATGTTCAGCCTTGACCTGTTCACAAACCAAACATCTCGAAACAAATTGATACACACTTCGCTTCATCCCCTTCCACCAGAATCTAGTTCGCAAGTCCTTATACATTTTCATACTTCCAGGATGAACTGATAATCGACTCCTGTGAGCTTGAGATAGAATATCATTCCTGAGCTCCGCAACATTAGGTACAACCACTCTATTGGATAGGCACAATAAACCATCTGCCTGAAAATGGAATCCAGATGTATTAACTCCATTGGCTAGACGTGCCAATCGCTGAGTCTTAACATCAGATATCTGAGCATCTCTGATTCGAGAATACAATGCTGGCTCAGATAGAATAGTATACAAACGAACCCCATTCCTCCATTTCTTGTGCTTGAGCGTAAAACTCAATGAACAGCACTCTTGAATCATATGAGATATTTCATTAGTCTGAAGTGCAGACAGTCTCACCTGCCGACTCAAGGCATCAGCAGTAAGATTAGCAGAACCTGGATGATATTTGATTTCACAATCATAATCCTTCAGGAGATCCATCCAGCGTCTTTGTCGCATATTCAACTCTGCCTGAGTGAATAAATACTTCAAACTCTTGTGATCCGTAAATATCTCAAATTTCTCGTCATAAAGATAATGTCTCCGAATCTTGAGCGCAAATACAATGGCGGCTAACTCGAGATCATGCACTGGATAGTTATTCTCATGCGTCTTCAACTGTCGAGAAGCATAGGCAATAACATGTCCATGCTGTGTCAACACACATCCCAACCCCTGACCAGAGGCATCAGTATAGACAACATAACCTCCTGATCCAGAAGGTAGAGCTAACACAGGTGCAGTAGTAAGACGTCTACGCAGCTCGTGAAATGACTCCTCACAATCCGAGGACCAAATGAAGGCAACATCTTTCCGTGTAAGCTGAGTCAAAGGCCTTGCCAACTGTGCAAAATTCTCGATGAACCGACGGTAATATCCAGCTAGACCCAAGAAACTACGAATCTCAGCAACCGTCGTCGGACGAGACCAGTTCAGCACTGCCTCTATCTTACTAGGATCAACAGATATCCCTTCATTAGAAATCACATGACCGAGAAATACTACCCGATCAAGCCAGAATTCACACTTGCTCAATTTCGCATATAGCTGATTATCTCGTAACGTCTGTAGAAAAATCCTCAAATGTTGTGCATGCTCATCCTTGTCATGAGAATAGACAAGAATATCATCTATGAAGACGATGACAAATCTATCCAGATAATCTCGAAATACCTGATTCATCGGATTCATAAAGACTGCCGGTGCATTCGTCAAACCGAATGGCATTACCAGAAACTCATAATGCCCGTATCTGGTCCTGAAAGCAGTCGTAGATATATCTGAGTCTCGTACCCGCATCTGATGGTATCCAGATCTTAGATCTATCTTCGAATAAACAGAAGTACCCTGTAG
The DNA here is from genome assembly GCF_033568475.1 of Henckelia pumila. Lineage (NCBI taxonomy): Eukaryota > Viridiplantae > Streptophyta > Magnoliopsida > Lamiales > Gesneriaceae > Henckelia > Henckelia pumila. Next base: position 158,988,078 of record NC_133121.1, on the reverse strand, counting down.
TTGATCGAACAGATCATCAATCCGCGGCAAAGGATACTTATTCTTGATGGTGACACGATTCAACTGCCTGTAATCAATACATAATCGCATCGATCCATCTTTTTTCTTGACAAACAAAACAGGTGCTCCCCATGGAGAAACACTCGGATGAATATATCCCTTATCAAGCAGATCCTGTAACTGCTGTTTCAATTCCCTCATCTCTGAAGGTGCCAGACGATAAGGTGCTCGGGATATAGGCGTAGTTCCTGGTACTAGATCAATACCAAATTCAACCTCTCGAACCGGAGGAAAACCAGGAATCTCATCAGGGAATACGTCAGGAAACTCGCTGACAATCGGTAGCTGATCAATACCCGTACTACTCATGGACATATCAACTGCATAGATGAGGTAGCCCTCCCCACCTGACTCCAAGACATGACATGCCTTCAGAGCCGAAACAAGTGGCATCGGAGGTCGCGCACCCTCACCATAAAAGTACCAACTATCACCCTCAACAGGATGAAACTGTACCAGACGCTGATAACAATCCACAGTAGCGTGATACAAAGTCAGCATATCTATTCCCAAGATACAGTCAAAATCCGTCATCGCTAATATCATCAAATTAGCCGATAACACATTACCCTCAAACTCCAGAAGGCAACCCATCACTAGACGCTTAGTTACTATCTCTTGCTCCAACGGAGTAGATACAACTAAATCCATATCTAATGATACATAAGGTAATCTATGTCTCTTAACGAAGCGACTAGAAATAAAGGAATGCGATGCTCCAGTATCAATTAATACAAGTGCAGGAATACCACATAACAAGAAGTTACCTGCCAACATGCGATCGCTTCCCTTAGTAGCCTGCTCCTGAGACAGAGCAAACACCTGCCCTTGAGTCTGGGGACGATAACCAGAAGAACTCTGTGGTGCTGGCTGCTGACGTGGAACAATAGAAGCTTGAGATCCAACCTGTGATCCCGATCCACTAGCAGAACCCATGCGCTGAGGACAATCTCTCCGCAAATGTCCCTGCTGACCACAAATATAACAAGCACCAGTAGCTCTCCGACATGAAGCTGCAGGATGCTTCCCTCCACAATGGCTACAAAACTCCTCCTTCTTCTTCTTCTTCCCAAAACGGAACATACCTCGTGAACCACGAGATCCAGATGAAGTAGTAGGAGTAGAAGAAGACGTAGGTCCGGATTGCACAACAGATTGAGCTCGAGGCTCAAAAGATCCACTAGGTTGTGTTGGCATCATCAATTGTGCACGCCTGTTGCTAGTCTCCACAAGACGGCAACGGTTCACCAAAGTCTCAAAAGATACCGGGTCATCACAGACGACAACCTGAGAGTAGATATCTTGGTTCAAACCTTGTAAAAAGATATCGTACTTCGATGCATCACTCTCATTAATATGAGGACTGAAAGGTAGCAGATCAAGAAATCGTTGCTGATATTGATCAATAGTCATTGATCCTTGCCTCAGAGTAAGCAACTCCATAGATCGTGCTTGGCGAACAGCCGGAGGAAAATACAATTTCTGGAACTCCCGACAAAAATCCCCCCAAGTCACCTGTCCTCTCTCAGTACGTGCCTGAGCAGCTTTGGCATCCCACCAAAAACGTGCTCTATCCTCTAGAACGAATTCTAGAACTTCCAATTTCTGATCCTCAGTACAATCGAAAGCACGAAAAGTACTCTCGAGTTTAGACATCCAACTCCTCGCCTGTTCAGGATTCTCGCCTCCCACCAAGGGTTTCGGTCCTACTTGCATGAACTTATTGATAGAGTAGCGACGTCTACCCTCATGATGACGATGTTGATCATCATGATGACGGTGATGACGATGATGATGACCACCTCCCTGGCCAACACTACCGTGACTCTCATCAGCCATATCCTGAAAAGAATTGCACATTAAAACCCCAAATGCGCAAGAATTACTCAAGACTAAACTAAATCCCAAGTACTAATCCCAAAATCTATGCATGCTCTGATACCAAAAATGTAGTGACCCTGCATGGAATCACCTACTAACTGGCAACTAATAGCACGCATTAAACTTAATACAGCAAAATACTTAACAGAGTAAAAACGTGCGGAAACATAATCCATAATTTACATATCAGCTTAGTAATATAATCCAGACTTAAATCTGTAGTGATACAACCAAATCGAAACAGTAAACATTATACAGTAATATCGAATCCTGCTGTATAATAAAATCCTCAAGGCTCCTGCTCCCTAGTCCTGCCTTGAACTACCAGCTCCGTCCATCCTGCGACCTGCCCCATGGAATAGGGTGTCCAAGATAACAACTAGGACGTGAGCGCTACGCCCAGCACATAGACATGAGTAAACATATGTATATAATGCATGCTGCATGATGACTGGTAAAAGATCATCTGAAAAATCATGCTCAGAACTGGCGCCATATGAGTGCTGCCACCGCACGGATCAACCTCTGGGTGCAACCACACTCGTCTAGTACACCAGAGTAGACAGACATAAATGCCCCCGCCATCGCGGTACCCTCAGTGACAGACTATCGAGTATAGAGCTGAGCGGCTCTATAATCAGGTATAACAAAGAATAGGCTCAACGTGTATATGCACATGACATATGAGTATAGAAAACGGTAAATCATACATCATGCCATATAATAATGCCAAATAAATGCAACATATAAACATGTATACTCGCTGGCAATCTCAGTCAATGTGTACGTACCTCTAGGCTAGTTCAAGTAAAGTAGATCCTAGGTTCCAAGCCTATATTCAAAAGTTCACTGTATCACTACATAAATTCTATAAGCCTTAACTAAGCTAATAAGTACTCCCAAAACTTAAATAGATTCCCGGACCATACCTTCGTCCGTCGATAGCCCTTTGAAGTCGCTAGTCCCGGATGACTATAACCACACCTTGGTTATTCCAGAACCTCTATTATAACCGATAGGGCCCTCAAGTGTATAACTCACACTATATAACTGAAGAAGGAAACTCGGGAATTCGTAATTCAGAAATGAACTCTGAACGGCCCTATTTATAGCCAAATTTCTCGGCTAGGATCGGAACTTCCGATTTCGGGATCGGAGCTTCCGATCCAGCTCATTGCGTGCATGTCTGCCACGCCAGGATCGGAACTTCCGATCTACGATCGGAGCTTCCGATCTGCTCTATGACCGACACTTGTCAAAACTCGCGACTGAGTCATCGATCATTTTTGACAGCTGGGGATCGGAACTTCCGTTCCAGGATCGGAGCTTCCGTTCCGATCGGAGCTTACTATCCGGGATCGGAGCTTACTATCCGGGATCGGAACTTACTATCCGGCCCAAAATGAAAAAGCCAAATTTTACTTCTGAAGTCCAATAACACTCCGAAATTGGTTAAATACCAACCCTTAATCATGTTTAACATATTATTATCTTAAAATGGTATCTGGGTTACTACAGTCGCAATTGTAGTCAGTGATATTGGTCAACTACAACACTTAAACAGGTGGACACGGTAAACCGACACACCTAAAATTTGCGATGGTTTAAAAAATTTTCCTATAAATAATAAGCATGATGTCTCATTTACGTAACTTATAACTATAAAATCATAAGTTCCTATCTTATTAATTCGAATTACCTTGCATATATTTTCTCTTGTTACGATTGTTATTTATTACACCGTCAAAGCCTCTTCTTAATATTTCATACCGTATTATGCATGATTTTATATTTTATTTTTTATGCTTAAATTTTGTTCAACATTTTTTTATTTTGGATATTATATGTTTGATTTGATATACTTTATATCATTATAAATATAAACATGATGTTTTGAAATTACTGCACCAAAAAATTAATTTAATTTATTGATCTTAAAAACTCACAAACAACTTCGCTTGTTCCCCGTGCCCAAAAATATTTGATATTTCATTAGTAAATATTGTTGATTCCCTACTGAAGGACTTAATGGCATACGATCGGAGTTGGATGGATCGGCGAACTGTTAATGGATTTTTGAATGATGAGTTCATTAATGGGGTGGAGGTATTTGTTGTTTTCGCCAAGAGTAATCCTACATATTTACCCGACGGTCGAATAAGGTGTCCATGCAACCATAAGAAGTGCCAAAATACCACTTACTTAGACAAGGACATGGTGAAGTTACACTTGTGCAGATATGGGTTCATTCGAAATTACTAAAATTGTTTCTTTCATGGGAAGGAGTACATCCTTCCTTCGTTTCCAGGACTGAATATGGATTCACCATCTTTGTCTCGAATTAGAAGATGGAGTACGGCCGTTGTAGTGACCAGTATCCGAAATTAATGATTAATGTATAATTAATCGTGTTATCATGTTTAGATTAAGTAAAACATGATTAAGAAAATTCCAAATGGATTAATGGAGTCCAGAAATGGATTCAGGACACTCGGAAATGGTGGGTAAGGTTCGAAGGGTTCGAACGCTCCGAACCTGAGTTCGGAGGATCCGAACATGGACGAAGGCTCTGAAGGCTTCGGACGATCCGAAGAGTAGCCCAGCCAGCTGTCCTGAAATATTATGTGATCGGTGACATCATAGGGGTGACTTCGGACGATCCAAAGAGGCAGTTCGGACCATCCAAACAGTGTTCGAGACAGGTGCATGGTTGCTGCGATTGGATTGACACGTGGCGGAGATCGGACGATTCGATGAGACGATCAGACGGCCCGAAGTAGTTCGGACGCTCCGAAGGCGTGAACGGACGACCCGAACCCTCGCTTATGTATAGAGAGCCGAGGAGCTCATTTGAGACTCGCACCAACTTCCTCTCCTTCGCCCACGTGGATCTATTTTAGGGCTTTGGGTACTCTTATTTTAGAGTTGGAGTAAGTAAAATATTATAGTATAATCAGACAGTGTCTGACATAGTAGCGGAGCAGTGCTCGTGTAGTGGAGCCATGCTCGAGGCTGTGGAGCTGCAGTAGGGGTGTGCCCCTAGTTGCAGGATAGTCTCCATCAGAGGGCTGACGACGGACGCAGGTATAGCTATGGTCTCCTTAAAATATTTAGGAGTATTCAATAGCTTAGTTAAGGCTTTTAGAGCTTAATTAATGATGCATGGATATTTGCATTGTAGAGTTGATGATAGGCTGGGAACCTAGAGTGGGACTGCTAGGACTGCCTGTAGTAAGGTACGTAAGTACTGACTGAGATAGCCAGCATGATATATATTGTATGTGTTGCATGAGTATGTGCTACTTGTTTTACCATGTTTTACGGCTTTAGCACATGCATGTTTTTACGGTTGACTGCATCTGGTATGATGTGAGTCATTGACAGTTTCTGTCAGTGAGGCGTTACTTCCTGCGGATTCGTGTCTGGGGACACTCAGCCCTTGGTTTTGCTATCACTAGGAGCGACCATGACGGTGGAGTAGACGCTATAGTTGATAGGTGAATATAGGAGTGGCACCACGGACTTGCTACCCGATATTGCCCTGTATATTCATGGCGCCTCTGAGTACTGTTTTACTCTCGTATTAAATACACTTATGTGTTGTATATATTTAATATATCATTTCTTTCGTATTGAGCTTAGAGCTCACGTCCAGTCTTTTCTGTGTATTTGGACACCCTATTCGACGGGGCAAGTGTAGGTGCAGGATTGAGCACCAGGAGCTTGGAGTAGCTAGTGACCAGTGAAGACAGCAGGATTAGCTTTAGGTTTTTTCCTTTAGGCTCATTCATTCGATTGGGTTGTATAATCGAATTTGTTTAACCGGTTGTATTCTGCCGGTCTGCTTTTATTTAAGTCTTCCGCAGCGATTTATTTTAATGCATGCTTAATTATGCTCTTAACTCTGATTAGGTAGTGGATCCGTGTTGGGTGGCTACATTTATTGGTATCAGAGCGCATGCATGCAAGAGACTTGGGATATAGTAATGAGACTTTGGGTTATCCTTTTAGGATTGATGAGACCTTCGAAGATGTGATAATGCGATGATTGCCCGAAGATTATCATCATCGGCAGGAATTCTGAAGATTTGGCTTATGGGATACCAGCAAGTACGGACAGGAGTAATGGATCGTGTCCGAGCGTTCGAGATTTCTACTCATGTGGATCCTAGTTTTGGATCGAGTACCGGATGCCAGAGGCAGTGGCAGAGGATTGGTGGGGACTTACTTGATGCTTGAATCTGTACAATCATTACCATGATGAAACTACTCTGAAGATTCTCCAGTCATAGTTGGAGAGATTGTTAGATAGAACTTTACCAGGGAATGCCTTGAATGCCTAAGGCATGACAGGTTTCGAGCGTAAGGTCATTAAACTCATGTGGAACATAGTTTTGTTGGTATGCTTGTACCGATGCGTTCGGTAGGCACACGGAAAACTTCATGTTCAAAAGCATGATTTGGTTACAAGAAGAAAGCTGATGGTAGATCGTGAGCAGAAGAGGTCGACTGACATGCACTGATGCCGAGCATAGCTGGTTAGCTATCACGTGCCATTTCTCCGGAGTTCTTTGTAGGAGGACAGTTAGAGAGACTTGGTCGGGAGTATGCTTGTATCGATGCGTGTGTCGATTAGAAGCTTCATGCTCAAGAAACGAAGACTAGTACGATGATTTAAATAATGTATTGATGTAATTTGTAAACATTATTTCAGTTGTAATGAATCATCATACTTTGGTTGTATCATTTCAAGTTCGATTGTACATTTCATTGTATTTTGAATACTGTATGTATTGCATGAGATTGTAATAAAGAGAATTGTACATAACTTGAAATAAGTGATACATGTATTATTTATCCAGCAATTAGTGAATGATTGCATGATTGTGCGGAAGTTTGAATTGGGTTTAGTTGATTAGTGCTCAACTATTGCAGCTCATGGGATTTGAGTAGGTTGATTGTGACTGTTTGACTTGAGGTTAGTCTAGGCATTTTTCTAGGATTGACCTAGTTAGTCAGTGAACTAAGATAGTGCCAGCAATGAGTGGACTCATCTAGAGGCATAGGAATATTGTTTGGTTTAGAACATTGGGCTTTATTCTAGGTTATTTTCTTAGAACAGTAAGCTGTTTGACCTTCGTTAGGTTGAGACTTGTGATGATGGGTTTTCATCGAGATGCCAGGTCCAGTATATGCCGAGAGTTGTGGGCTATGACCATGACTAAATGTGATGGGGCGCGACCCTATTCCAGCGTTACCAGGGAGTCTTTGTGCTTCAGGATTGGCGGTGGGAAGGCTACTCAGTCTAGGGATTTGGTAGCAGTCACAACAGGGTATGACCTTGGATTAAGATATCCGATTTGATATCGTCTGGTGTGCAAGAGATATAGTTTGAGTGTTCTTCTATGGGAACCAGTCATGGAGGGATTTCCTTGACAAGTGTGTACTCTGAGCAGATAGGTTTTAACCTTTGAGTTACTGCTAGACGTGTGAATCTAGTAGGAAGAAGGATTTCTACCAGCGATGACTAGAGGTTGTCATCAAAGTTGTGGTTAGAGTTTCCCTGTGATAGGAATCATCCAAGAACTTGGATGAGATGTTGTTTTAAGACTTCAACTCGAATATGAGGACTACTCCTTGATGATTGGCTTCATCAGTATTGGATTATATCAGATGTTGAGGATTGTACAGGACTATTTGAGATGTGAGGGAAGCGTGGCCTATGACTGTGAAACCTTGGTGATTTTCCAGGTGGGTTATCATGGTAAGCTATCTTAGTCTTAAATTGTTGTATGGTCTTAACAAGGAATATTATCAGGAGAGTGTTCGGAGATTGTAAGAATCTTGGAGATTCGTTAGTTATGATTGTGAATTTGACGAATCGTGATGTTCATCCTGAATGAACGAGGCAAGGATAGTGAGTCCAGTGTTTGCGCTAAGTACTGTCTGATATTTTCAGAGATTGAGTGTAGGATTTTCCATGGGATGGAAATGGGCTTAGTTTATCTTGATGTTTGCCTTGGGTGAACAAGACAACGATTGGTAGTGCTAAGGTGGCACGGGATTTGTGCTAATGACTACTAGTGGTTATTGGCTAACTCTGTTAGAGTTAGGTTGATTAAGTTCAGTGTACGAGGCAACTGTCATTAGTAAGGCACGAGATTGTGTCGATAGGCTACTAATAGCTATTGTATGGATTATCAATTATGGGTGTGTTGAAACCAGAGAGAACTGAGTATTCCAAGTGTTTGGAAATATTTCTTCGTGGCAGCTGAGTCATGATTATTGATTGAGCCACATAGGTTTAAATGATCAGCGATTGTTTGATCGGACAAGTGCGAGCATCAGTAATTCGACGAGATCGATAGGGTAAATCCAATCAGTGATGATTTGGATATAGCAATCGAGAATACTTGGGATAGTATTTTGTCGCTTAGTGCTTAGGAGATGAGTACTTGGTACAGTCTCGGAGCAGGTGATGCTTTGGAGTCTATAGGTTTTCCAGAGACGAATATACCGGAAGATTTCAATTGACTTGTATGGTCAAGTTAGGTATTAACTTGACAGGAGAAACAAGCAAGTAAATTGGTAGTTCCCTAGACAGTGTTCTTGTGATGATATCTTAGTATACCGTTGTTTTTGAGATCCAACGAGAATTATGTACTCGTATGAACATCAGTGGATGATCGTGAGATGTGACATTTGCTGGGATCTAGTTCTCGAGATCCAGCAGGTGGTGTCACTAATATTTCAGCGAGTGATGTGCGATATCTCTGAAGTGACTGAGATAGTCAAGAATTGACTTAGTAGCCAACGTGGTTTGCCTTTGGGATCGAAGATTTCGCAAGATCGTGATGAATCGAATTTGTTCTTTCGAGTCAGTGAGTCACATCCATGCAGACTGTTTGTCAAAGATATTGTGTTTTAGCAATGAACGACAATCAGAGACGTTTTGGGTGACAAGTTTCTTCGAGCATAAGTGTTTTCCCCGGAGCGACTAGGGAATAAATGAATTAGTCTTTTCAGCACTAAGGCTGATGCCTTCAGCAAAAAGGAATGATTTGACTCTGGAGGATCCGTTGGGATTTAGTTTCCAGGATCTTTATGTTCAACCTTGGGAAGTTGGGACGAGCGATGTTGGTATCACCAGAGACTCCGAGTTCAGTTATATCAGACGCATGTAACTGTCGGGTGTCGAGACGGAATAGGAAGCGTTTCCATATGTCTGTACACTATGGAATGTCCCAGTCGAGCAGATTGGTAGGAGCTTGCCTTAGTCTTGATGTGTGCACAGTGATTGCAAGTATGTATAACAATCAGGAGGATGTCTATCGATTGAATTCGTGGGTGAATAACCTATGGTCGAGATGATGTAGATCATCAGAGGTGTGATAACTTCTATTGCAATGTATGCGTGACTTCGCAGGCCGATGGTTAGAAGATGACTTAGTGTCATTATCGGTGAGCGATGATAGTTTTCATCAGGGCACAGTGTTGAGTTATACTAAGAAACATGAACTGTGATTGGTACTAGACTGGATGGTCTGAGTTCCCAGTAATTTCTTGGGAAGCTCGTTTGCTTTGGTGGATCATGGGATGGATGACCAGTTTGGAATCACGTTAAGCAGTTATGTTGGAGTATAGCTTTGGGTCAACAAGATTCTCTTGAGAAGAAATTCGGGTTTTGTTGTGTCAACACAGTGTTGGGATTAGTGTTTCCTGACTAGAGGTGTTGAGCACTGAAAAATTTTGGAACCATTAGATGGTTAGATCGAGTTTTGGTTAGTGATTCGATGAATGTCATAAACCAGTCAGGTTATGACTTGGTCTTCGTCAGTTTAAGATTTTACTTGGGATGATGATCTCGATCAAGCGGGTGTTTGTATCCTTCATGGGCAGTGAGATCATGGTCAGTATGGAAGACGTATCAGTGTTGTGATACATTAGTGCCGAGGAATTTTGAATGTCAACCAGCAGCGTAGTAATCTTCAGTTGGGAGGATATTAATTCGGTGCAGCATTAATGGATGCTTACAGGGAATTTGACAAGAGTCTGAGTTTTTCGGAAGCTATTTTGACCAGACACTCAGGCAAGGGTTTTTAGTACGTTCTCGAGGTTTATCCTAGATTTCGAGGACAAAATATTTTAAGGGGGGGAGAATGTAGTGAACCGTATCCCAAATTAACGATTAATGCGTAATTAATCGTGTAATCATGTTTAGATTAAGTAAAACATGATTAAGAAAATTCCAAATAGATTAATGGAGTCCAGAAATGGATTCAGGACACTCGGAAATGGTGGGTAAGGTTCGAAGGGTTCGGACGCTCCGAACTTGAGTTCGGAGGATCCGAACATGGATGGAGCCAGGCTTCGGAGGCTCTAAAGGCTTCAGACGATCCGAAGATCATTCGGACGATCCGAAGAGTAGCCCAGCCAACTGTCCTGAAATATTATGTCATCGGTGACATCATAGGGGTGACTTCGGACGATACGAAGAGACAGTTCGGACCATCCGAACAGTGTTCGGGACAGGTGCATGGTTGCATGCAATTGAATTGACACGTGGCGGAGATCGGACGATCCGATGAGACGATCGGATGGCCCAAAGAAGTTCGGACGCTCCGAAGGCGTGAACGGACGACCCGAACCCTCGCTTATATATAGAGAGCCGAGGAGCTCATTTGAGACTCACACCAACTTCCTCTCCTTCGCCCACGTGGCTTTATTTTAGGGCTTTGGGTACTCTTATTTTAGAGTTGGAGTAGGGAAAATATTCTAGTATAATCAGACAGTGTCTGACATAGTAGCGGAGCAGTGCTCGTGTAGTGGAGCCGTGCTCGAGGCTGTGGAGCTGCAGCAGGGGTGTGCCCCTAGTTGAAAGATAGTCTCCATCAGATGGCTGACGACGGATGCAGGTATAGCTATGGTCTCCTTAAAATAATTAGGAGTATTCAATAGCATAGTTAAGGCTTTTAGAGCTTAATTAATGATGCATGGATATTTGCATTGTAGAGTTGATGATAGGCTGGGAACCTAGAGTGGGACTGCTAGGACTGCCTGTAGTAAGGTACGTAAGTACTGACTGAGATAGCCAGCATGATATATATTGTATGTGTTGCATGAGTATGTGCTACTTGTTTTACCATGTTTTACGGTTTTAGCACATGCATGTTTTTTCGGTTGACTGCATCTGGTATGATGTTAGTCATTGACAGTTTCTATCAGTGAGGCATTACTTCCTGCGGATTCGTGTCTGGGGACACTCAGCCCCTGGTTTTGCTATCACTAGGAGCGACCACGACGGTGGAGTAGACGCTATAGTTGATAGGTGAATATAGGAGCGAAACCACGGACTTGCTACCCGATATTGCCCTGTATATTCATGGCGCCTCTGAGTACTGTTTTACTCTCGTTTTAAATACACTTATGTGTTGCATATATTTTATATATCATTGCTTTCGTATTGAGCTTAGAGCTCAAGTCCAGTTTTTCTGTGTATCTGGACACCATATTCGACGGGGCTGGTGTAGGTGCAGGATTGAGCACCAGGAGCTTGGAGTAGCCAGTGACCAGTGAAGACAGCAGGATTAGCTGTAGGTTTTGCCCTTTAGGCTCATTCATTAGATTGGGTTGTATAATCGAATTTGTTTAACCGGTTGTATTCTGCCGGTTTGCTTTTATTTAAGTCTTCCGCAGCGATTTATTTTAATGCATGCTTAATTATGCTCTTAACTCTGATTAGGTAGCGGATCCGGGTTGGGTCGCTACAGTCGTAGACATTGAAATACTAAACCTTTCGACGGTCATGGATCCAAAGACATATACCGACAGCCAAGATCAATTCACATTTGAACAGCCTCATCATGATTTCCAAAATGTTTTTGATGAGGGGGAGGTGAACGATGATGCTTATGCCCATGTCGTCCAGGAACCCATCATTGACGTAGCCGAGGATGCTGGTGCCCACGTCATCCAGGATCCAAACATCGACGTAGCCGAGGATCCTAACATCAACGTCATGGCTTTATATGACATGATCAAATCGACGGAGAAGGAGATTTGGAAAGGGAATCCACACGGACATACCTTGTTGTCTATTCTAGAAAGGTTTTTGAAGATGAAACATGAGCACAACATGTCTGAAAAAAATTACAATGACACTTGTCAATTAATGATTGAGTTATGTCTACATTCAAATTAGACTCGAATTGCATTTTGATATTGGCAGCGGCAGATATCCAAAAGCGATATACTCCCTAGAAAAAAGATCAAGGTAGGTTCTCTGTCGCTGGTTGAAGGATGTTCGATTCTCAAACGAATACGCTTCCAACATGTCCAGGTGTGTCGACATGAAGAAGTTATGTGTTTTTGGTATGAAAATCCATGATTGTCATGTGTTCATGCAACGACTTATACCTGTCGCATTCAAGGAGCTATTGCCAAGAGAAGTGTGGGAGGTTTGGATGAAGTTAAGATTATTCTTTGCCTACTTAATAGCACGACATCTCAAAGTTAGTGATTTTCTCAAAATTAATGAACAGATACCACTGATTTTGTGCAAGTTGGAGAATATTTTCCCACCTAGTTTCTTCGACTCGATGGAACATCTATGCATACATCTCTCGTATGAAACGCTTGTTTGTGGGCCAGTGAAGTTCAAATGGATGTATATGTCAAAAAGATACTTGCGCAAGTTGAAGAAAACTGTTAGAAATAAAGCTCGCGTCGAAGTTTCCATTTGTAATGCATATCTAGTCAAAGAAGCCTCCATTTTCTGTTAACATTACTTCAGAAACTCAATTTAAACAAGGGAAAGAAAGACACGGAGAAACCCGTTAGCTGATGTAGATGAGGGAGGCCCAGGAAATCTTTTCGTGTTGAAGATTTCTGGAAAAACTATTGGCGGTTCCAAGTCCAGGCACCTTCAGATCAAAGAATTTCATGTCGTTGCTACCTATGTCCTGCTGAATTGTGCTGAGACGAGGTCGTTTGTCGCGTAAGTAGTTAATTATAATTTATTTTCTTTTACACATGTTTTTGAATAAAAAATAAATGAACATTGTCGATGATGAATAATTGGTTGCAACATGTACGAGAACCAAATCAGATCCAGTGCCCCTGGCATCAGCAATACAGACATTGAGATGCAATGGCGAATTCATTTTCTTCCCTGGTTCAAAAACCATGTATGAATTTATCATATTAACTATTAATCCTATACAACATAAGTAATGACTGTATATATTGTTTATTATTAACTACAACATTCAATTTACATTTACGTGTAGGCTACTGAAACCAATGATTATAACCTATCACCTGCTATCAAACAACTCGCCATCGGACCTATTTCCAAAGTTAAGTGTTTCCGAGGTTATAGTGTGAATAGTTTCAATTTTCACAAAACCAAAGAAACCACCCACAAAGCCACAGATAACTTAGGTGTAGTAGCCCGTATCCAAAACTAACAATTAATGAGTAATTAATTAAAGGATCATGTTTGGATTAAGTAAAACATGATTAAGGAAATTTCAAATGGATTAACGGAGTCCAGAAATGGATCCAGGACACTCAAAAATGGTGGGTATGGTTCGGCAGGTTCGGGCGCTCCGAACTTGAGTTCGGAGGATCCGAACATGGACGGAGCCAGGCTTCGGAGGCTCTGAAGACTTCGAACGGTCCGAAGTGGATTTGGACGATCCAAAATTTTGCGGTCAGCTGTCCCAAAATAATACGTCATTGGTGACGTCATCGGGAAGATGTTCGGATGATCCGAAGAGCTAGTTCGGATGACCCGAACAGTGTATTGGATAGGTGTATGGTTGCATGCGATTGGTTGGACTCGTGGCGGAGATCGGACGATCCGATGAGGCAATCAGACGGCCCGAAGCAGTTCGGACGATCCAAAGTCAGGATCGGACGGTCCGAACGTACTCTATAAATATGAGGTCCGAGCTCCTCATTTGGTGCGAATTCCGAGTTCCTCTCCTTCGCCCACGTGGCTCTATTTTAGGGCTTTGGGTACTTTTATTTTAGAGTTGGATTAGGAAAAAATATTATAGTATAGTCAGACAGTGTCTGACATAGTAGCGGAGCAGTGCTTGTGTAGCGGAGCAGTGCTTGTGTAGCGGAGCAGTGCTCGAGGCTGTGGAGCTGCAGCAGGGGTGTGCCCCTAGTTGCGGGATATTCGCCATCAGTGGGCTGACGACGGACGCAGGTATAGCTATAGTCTCCTTAAATTATTTAGGAGTATGCAATAGCTTAGTTAAGGCTTTTAGAGCTTAATGAATGATGCATGGGTATTTGTATTGTAGAGTTGATGATAGGCTTGGAACCTAGAGTTGGACTGCTAGGACTTCCTGTAGAAAGGTACGTAATTACTAACTGAGATTGCCAGCGGATATGCATGCTTATGTGTTGCATTTATGTGTTTGCATGTTATTGTTATTGATATATGGCATGTACATATCATCTTGTGCCTGTACGTCTGTACCTCTTTTGAGATGAGCCAGTTAGGGTTACTCAGATCCTATTTGGATGTTTGATATTGAGTACCCTTAGGTATTGATACCTAGAGGACTCCGTGGTCCGTGTCCGAGATTCGGGAGTGAGTGGTCGCACACAGTGGTTAGCTACCCCGATGTGACGAGCTCATACTCCAGGCGCCAGTCTGAGCATTTTTGTATACAGTTATCCCAGATATGGATACCCTGTCATTTGCATGCATCATATTTGTATGTTTATCTGTGCTTTCGTATTGAGCTTAGCGCTCACGTCCAGTCTTTTCTATGTATCTGGACACCCCATTCGACGGGGCAGGTTTAGGTGCAGGATTGAGCACCAGGAGCTTGGAGAGGCCAGTAGCCCTTGAAGACAGCAAGATTAGCTGTAGGTTTATTTTAAGTAATTCGATTGGGTTGTATAATCGAGTTTGTTTAGCCGGTTGTATTCAGCCGGTCTTCTTGTATTTAAGTCTTCCGCAGCGATTTTATTTAATGCATGCTTAATTATGCTCTTATCTCTGATTAGGTAGCGGATCCGGTATGGGTCGCTACATTTATAGTATCAGAGCTGCATGCAAGATACTTGGGAAATAGTACTGAGACGTTGAATTATCCTTGTAGGATTGAGGAGACCTAATGAAAGAAGATTTGGTTCTTCATTGCCAAGGTTTGCGGCAGAAGTCTTTACTATAAGGAATGTAACAGTGATGAGAACACCAGTAGTAGCATATCGATAGATAGATTGACTGCTGTGTACGTATCATCATTCGATGCATTGGGATACTGATCGAAGAACATATGGATTCCAGCCGGGAAAGACTGGAAGAGAAAAACGAGTATATCGTGTCAGATACCTTTGAGGGCTTTTTGGAACGAATGGTGTGTAATAACCCATTTGGTTTCAGTCCGAAGATATTCTCCACTCATATTGGAGAGACTGTCATATAGACCTTCTCCAGGAAATGCCTCAAGTGCTTAAGGCATGACGGGTTTTGAGTGTAAGGTCATTAAACTCATGCGGAACATGGTTTTGCCGGTATGCTTGTATCGATGCTTTCGGTAGGCAAATGGGAAACTTCATGTTCAAAGGCATGATATGGATACAAGAAGAACGCTGATGTTAGATCGTGTGCAGAGGTGGTCGACTGACATGTACTGTCGCAGAGCATAGCTGGTTAGCTATCACGTGCCATTTCTCCGAAGTTCTTCGCAGGAGGACATGTAGAGAGACTTGGACGGGAGTATGCTTGTATCGATGCTTGTGTCGATTAGAGGCTTCATGATCAAGAAACGAAGACGAGTACGATGATTTTAAATACTATATTGTTGTAATTGTAAACAGTATTTCAGCTGTAATGAATCATCAGAATCCGGTTGTATCATTTCAAATTATTGGTTGTACATTTCGTTGTATTTTGAATACTGTATGTATTACATGGGATTGTAATAAATAAGTTGTACATAACTTGAAGTAATGATACATGTATTAATTATCCAGAAATTTGTGAATGACTGCGATGATTTTCTAAGTTTGGCTTAGTCCTAGTTGATTAGTGATCGACTATGCTAGCTCATGGTTTTTTGAGTAAGCCAGCTGTAACTGATTGACATGGGGTTAGTCTAGGTGTTTCCTAGGATTGAACTAATTAGCCGTTTGACTGGGCTAATGCTAGTGATGAGGTGATTCATCTGGAGGTAAGTAAATATTGTTCGGATAGGAACTTTAGGCTTTGTTCTAGGTTGTTTCCTTAGAACGGTAATCTGTTTGACCTTCGTTAGGTTGGGAATTACGATGATGGGATTTCATCAGGAACCATGTCGATTATATGCTGAGTTGTGGACTATGACCTTTACTAGATGTGATGGGACGCAACCCTATGCCAGTGTTACTCTGGGAGTCTTTGTACTTCGGAGATTGTTTGGAAGCCCTTGTGCTTCAGGATCGGCGGTGGGAAGGCTTCTCAGTATAGAGTCTTGGTAACAGTCACGACGGGATATGACCTTGGATTAGGTGCCTGGTTAGGTACCAGTGGTTCAGATATTGTCTGACTGTCATTGGAGATATTGGTTTGGATTTCTGCCGTAAGGACTAGTCCTGGAGGGATTTCCTTGACGAGCGTGTATTCTAAGTAGATAGTTTTAGTCAATGGGATACTGCGAGACTAGTGGATCTAGTCGATGATTGGGTTCTCTTGTGGTAGGAGTTATCCAGGAGATGGTTTTGTAAAATTGTCTGAAACATTGACCCGGGGGAAGTATCTTCCAGCAATGATAGTTTCCTTCAGTAATGAGCTATATCTGATGCTAAGGATTGTACATGACTATTTGAGACGTGAGGGAAGCGTGACTTGTGACAGTGTACACTTGGTGGTGATTCCAGGTGGGATATCATGGTAGGTTACCTCAGTCTTGATTTGTTTCGATCTTAGCGAAGGATATAACTATCAGGAGCGTGTTCAACGATAGTTGGAATCTTTCGGACTTGTATTGCATCCTGAGTTTAGCAAGTCCTAATAGTCATTTTGAATGAATATAGACAGTGGATAGTATGTCTATACGGGTGCAGGATTGGCACTAGTGACTACATGAAGCTGTTGGTTAACTCTGTCAGAGATAGAGGATTGAATCAAGTGTGATTCTTTTGATTTCAAGTACTTAGGATTTGCGGACGTGTGGCAATGAGATCATCGATACTGATTGAGCCCTGAGAGTTCGTCATTGATAAGTAATTGTCTGATTTTAATTGATATCGTCAGGCGGAACTGAAAGAGTGGGTGCCCGGTGAGCCAACTTGTGGCTAAGGGCTTTGATGACTCTTTGTATAAACAATCTTTTGTTTAATATAATTTACACTTTTATTAATGGCAATGACTTTATCTTTCTTCATATTGTTATATTGTGATATACTATTGTTGTTTTGATAAAGACCTTGAATATACTATAGTGTATGTAAGATGTGGTAGAACATGGGGATGTCTATCATGAAACACATCTTATATTCACTGTATATTCTAAACTGTTCCTAGTCGATTGAGCCGTTCGATAATAGGGATAAGGATCGCTCGAGTTTGAGACTAGCATTTGCGATGCAGAGTACCACGTTTCATTGGTAAGGAACATAGAGATGTTCGAAGCATGCAAATGGATATTCATATGATGAATGATCGAACTACCCTATCCGGACTTTCCAAGTGGTTATCACTTATCGAGTAGATATAGTCCGTGGTTTTGGTTGTACACCATTAGTCCTTACTGTAAGAGTGGGTGCCCAGTGAGCCAACTGTGTGGCTATGGGCTTTGATGACTCTTTGTATAAACAATCTTTTGTTTAATATTATTTACACTTTTATTAATGGCAATGACTTTATATTACTTCATATTGTTATATTGTGATATACTATTGTTGTTTTGATAAAGACCTTGAATATACTATAGTGTATGTAAGATGTGGTAGAACATGGGGATGTCTATCATGAAATACATCTTATAGTCACTGTATATTCTAAAACCGTTCCTAGTCGATTGAGCCGTCCGATAATAAGGATAAGGATCGCTCGAGTTTGAGACTAGCATTTGCGATGCGGAGTACCACGTTTCATTGGTAGGGAACATGGAGATGTTCGAAGCATGCAAATGGATATTCATAGGATGAATAATCGAACTACCCTATCCGGACTTTCCAAGTGGTTATCACTTATCGAGTGGATAAAGTCCGCGGTTTTGGTTGTACACCATTAGTCCTTACGACTTGAAACATCATGGAGACTCTATATGCTAGTGCTGTGCTTTGACTCGTTTACCGACTCTATGGGGGTCATCAGGTGTCGAGATTGGGTACAGTTACGACACATATAGGAGTCAATGCATTGTTGTCAAGGATTCACCACATACTTGCGAGTGTGGATATCCTATGCGATCTGAGGAGATATTAGTGTGACAAATCTCTGGCCAGAGTACTTGATGTGATTTAAGAAATGGTTTCTTAGTAGCACATGCGATGTCACTAATTTGATCTTCAAGATGTATTGCATAGTTATCGAATCTTGAGCGACTCTCGATATACCAATGGTTGTTGATTCGATCGGGATATATGGATGAAGGGACCGTATTGTACGCTAACCAAAATCTACTGGTTCTTGTAGGCACTATCAGTGATACCTAGGGAATCATGGGGCGATGTTGCTAGGCGCTTTACCATGATTCGTTGGGCAAGTCGGAAAGTGTTGTTCCGAGTCACAAGGAGTTGTGAGCCCACGGCTAGCTGTATCCCTGAACCATTGAGGGTCACACAGTGTAATGGAGTTTTAATCCCCGTTGAGATAGTTAAATTTAAAGAGTTAAATTTAATGAACTAAGGAGTTGGACTTCTTAAATAAGAGTAAGGGAGTAGGATTTCCTAAAATGACATAGGGATGGACATTTTTGGAAACCACTGAATTCGGATTCAGGAAAATTTATTTTGACTTTAAAATTTGCAGAAATGGTTTCTGTGCACATTGGTGAAATCGGTTCATCAATCGGAGTCACGATGAATTTTATATTAATTTCTGAACGTGCGGGCTTTGCTTGTCGGGCCCTAGCTTATGACTAATGGGCCCTAAGGTGTTAGTGGCCTGCATTATAAATAAGTTATTGCAGTACAGAAATTAGATACAACAGGTCATTATTTTGAGAGCAAAAATTTCGAACCCTAGCCCCTCTCTCATAAAGTTTCGGCCGAACACTCCCACTCTGTCAGAGAAAATTTCGGTCTGTGATTTTGAATTGCAGTCAGGAATAACGAATCAGATTCGTTTAATCTCTTCGCAGAAAACTTCTGACAGATTTTCTAGTGCAATCTGTCAGAGGGATTTAAACCTCATTCGTGGACCTGATTGAAGGAGTTCATCAGTTCCTGGGAGATACAAGAAGCGCAGAGAAATCTGTGTGGTGTCCATTAATCTCGCTTCGAGATTGAAGGTAAAATTTAATTAATTGTTATTTGAATTTTACACACACAATAATTTAATCGTTGAATGGTTGATACCCACACCATGGAATTGTTCCATGATAAAATTTTAAACTTCCGCTGCACCGGGTATCAATCGTGATTGATCTGACCGCCAGTTTTCCCAACAGTGGTATCAGAGCCAGGTTGCTCAGATCAAACGATTGAATTAATCGATTGTACAAAATTTTTGAATCTCGATTTTTGGAAAACTAAATAAATATTTTTAAATAAAAAATTTTTTTTTTCGGGGCAAAACCCGGGCAGCGATTGGATCGCTGCCCGGTGGGGCAGCAATTGTTGCTGCCCCGGGCGGCGCACGGCGCCGCCCAGGACGGCGACCGTCGCCGCCCAGGGCGGCGCACAGCGCCGCCCAGGGCAGCGCTGGGCGCTGCGCTGGGCGCTGCGCAGGGCGGCGCACGGCGCCGCCCAGGGCAACGCACGGCGCCGCCAGGGCAGCAATTGTTGCTGCCCTAAGGGGGCAGCCTGGCTGCCCCCGGCCCGCGCCCCGGGTGCGGGCCGGCCCGGGAGTGTCCCGGGCGGCCCGCGGGAAAAATTCTATTTTTATTAAAAATTAATTTTAATATGTTAAAATTTTATTTTTGGTCCGATCAAAAATTTGTTTTGATTGGTTCACGAGATTTCGGATCGAATTGTTCGAGTCCGTAAATTTTAAAATTGATTTTGGATAAATTTGAATTTTTGGAAAATTTTAATATTTTATCCGTAAATTGAATTTTGAAATCAATTATTTTGGTACAATTGATGATAAGATATGATCTTATGATATATTGAGTAAAATATGATTTTATTTGTAAAATTGGATTTTATAGATAAAATATGATTTTATTTGATATAGAGATAAAATATGATTTTATATGTGAAATGAGATTTTATATATAAAATATGATTTTATCTTGTTTAAATTTGAATTGCCACTGCATGTTATCCAATAAATTAATTTTGAATTAAATGTTATTGGATAAGGATGATCGATTGCCATGACCAATTTTGTAGGTGTATGTTAGGAATTTACATTTTGTTTTTATTGTTGTTGGTTTTATTAATGGGCCTGGTTTATGGCCCGATATGAATGTCATATGTAATAAAAGTGGGCTTGGTTTAAAGCCCGTTCCCACCCCTAAAAATGTATCCCCTACTTGTCATTGTTATTTATTGTAAATGCATTAGATTTAGTGGGAGATCAAGATTTGAAGACGGTGGGCCCAGCAGACAATAAAGACTGAAGAAATGTAAATTGGAAGCACATGTAATAGGATTGCATTGCATACTGCATATTACCTAGGATTGGACTAAGACCCGTGATTGGCAACCACGGGTCAATTAGAAATGGAATCGATCATCCTATATAATATTTGATATTATGATTGTATGCATGTTTAGACATAAATTGCGTGAATCCGGCAAGCATGCAATAAAATGAATATGATGAGACAAATATTTTTATAATTAAAAATCCCTCATTTTAAATATGATTTAAAATTTATATCAAGATAAATAAAGGAAATTTAAATTTGTTTAAATGTTCCCACCTTCCATCAACGGTCAATGTATGTGATGCTACCGCGGATACGGTCCGGCTCATATTATTGGGGGGGCCCGTCCGTCGGAAAGCTGTACATTGGATCGACAAATGTTGTAAGTTGGGTGGAACTCCCATGGGATCGGCTCATATTATTGGGGGATCCACATGGCGACCGTCCATCACAACTTAATATTGATGGGTCATCTTGACATGTCACTTTAAACGGCGTCATATTATTGGGCCCTTATTGGACATGAGGTAAACACATGGGGGTTGCTTTGGAAGCAATTGGGCTCTACCTTTTGAGAATTATGGTTGGCTGATATTATTCGGGACCATAAGTTTGTCAATTGGACTCCATGTTCTCACTAAGGAAAAAGTTTCCCGTTTTCACTAGAGGGTGGTGAAATCGTTAAAATAGTGGGAGTGAGATTCATAAAATTAAATTCGCCTATTTTATGTCTTAGTAAATTGTTAAACAATCATTGATATATGTCTGTTTTTCTTTTCAGTATTTCATACAATGAATTCGCGAAATCCATTATTCTCGATCCTCGAACAAAACAAATTGACTGGCGCCAACTATACGGAATGGTTCCGGAAGTTGAAGATTGTCTTAACTTCGGAGAAAATGCTCTACGTGTTAGAGAAAGCACCTCCGAAGGAAGCACCAGCTGACATAAGTCCGGAGGAATTGGCCAAACTTGATGCATGGTGTGACCATGACATCAAGACCAAATGCTATATGCAAGCCTCGATGTCTGATGAACTCCAGAGGCGATTTGAGGACACGGTGAATGCTGCTGACATTCATGCGCAACTCAAGGAACTTTTTGGGGCTCAGTCGAGGGCTGAAAGGTTCGCTACTGTTAAGGAGTTGATGACGTGCCGCATGCGTGAAGGGACTTCGGTCCGTGATCATGGGGTACGAGTGATTTGGCTCATACAGAAGTTGGCGACCCTAGATTTGGTGTTGGAGCATGAACTCAATGTGGATTTATTGCTTCTGTCTCTTCCTTCTTCATTTGATGGATTTGTGATAAATTTTAATATGAACAAGATAGAGGCCACCCTTGAAGAGATGGTCAATATGCTCGTTACATATGAATCCACACTTAAGAAGGATAAGCCAGCTTTCTTGGTGGGCTCCTCATCTTCTGCGAAGAAGGGGCCAAGTATGAAGGGCAAGAAACGTTCTACCCCACCCAAGAAAGTCGAGCCCGAGAAGAAGCAAAAAGACAAAGGCTTCAAACAATGGAAAATCCAAGGATGTTTGTCATTACTGCAAGAAGCCGGGTCATTGGAAGCGCAACTGCAAGGAATATCTTGAGCAGTTGGGAACTGCAAAGGGTATGTTCTATATTGAAATAAACATGTCACTTAATACAACTTCTTGGGTATTGGATACCGGATGTGGATCTCACATTTGCAATGATTTGCAGGTGATGACAAGAAGTCGCAGGCTTAGAATGGGTGAGACCCAGCTGAGGCTCGGGAATGGTTCCAGAGTTGAAGCTACGGCCATTGGAGATGTTTGTTTGACTTTGCAGAACGGTTTTAAATTATTGTTAAGAGATGTTTTATTTGTGCCAGATTTAATTAAAAACATTATTTCTATTTCTATGCTTGATAGAGATGGTTATTCTTGCAATTTTGTGAATGGGATTTGCAATATTTACAAGAATGAATGTTTAATTGGAAATGGACAACTTGAAAACGATCTATACAACTTAAAACTAAAAGACGTTCCAGTGAATTATGTTGATAAACCGGCGACAACAAACAAAAGGAAAATCGATAGTCAAAACCCGGCAAACCTTTGGCATGCTAGGCTAGGTCATATTTCCTCAAGGAGGATGAACAAGCTAGTGGGAGAGGGCATGTTTGATATGTCGGATATTAATTCTCTACCTACTTGTGAATCCTGCCTAAAAGGAAAAATGACTAAATCTCCTTTTAAGGGGAAACCTGAGCGTAGTCAGAATCTGTTGGATTTGATCCATACAGATGTTTGTGGTCCATTTAGAGTAGGGACTCAACATGGCCACACCTACTTCATTACCTTTACTGATGATTATTCAAGGTATGGGTATTTATATTTAATGAAATATAAGTCTGAAGCATTTGAAAAGTTCAAAGAATTCAGGGCTGAAGTAGAAAACAAGCTAGGTAAAAGTATTAAAGCACTTCGATCGGATCGAGGTGGAGAATACTTGAGTACCGAGTTTTTGGACTATCTGAAAGAGAATGGGATTCTCTCTCAGTGGACTCCTCCTATGACACCACAGCTTAATGGTGTATCGGAGCGTCGTAATCGAACTTTGTTGGACATGGTTCGATCTATGATGAGCTTCACTGAGCTTCCACCTTCGTTTTGGGGCTATGCGCTTGAAACGGCGGTATTGTTGTTGAACAACGTCCACACTAAAGCAGTGGACAAAACACCATACGAGTTATGGAATGGCAAAGCTCCTAAGTATTCGTACTTGAGGATTTGGGGATGTCCTGCTTACGTGAAGCGGACAGTGGGAGATAAGTTGGATAGTCGATCCAGCTTATGTTATTTTGTAGGGTATCCGAAGAATTCAATCGGATATTATTTCTATTATCCTGCTGAAACAAAGGTGTTTGTTTCTAGGAATGCCACCTTCTTGGAGAAGGAGTTCTTATTGGATAAGAAAGGCGAGATGATGGAACTCGAAGAAGTTCGAGAAGAACCCGAAATACAAAATAACGATCCTACACCTCAGGAACCATTGCTGGACACGCCTGCACCTAGAAGATCCGAAAGGACTTCTAGACCTCCAGTTCGATATGGTCTTCTTCTTGAAGGGGATCAAGATGAACCCGACATTGGATGTGATCCAAGAAACTTCAAGGAAGCAATTTCTGATGCGGATTCGAATTTATGGCTTGAAGCTATGCAGTCAGAATTGGATTCGATGCATACAAACCAAGTTTGGTCTTTAGTAGATCCTCCCGATGGAATTGTTCCAATAGGGTGTAAATGGATCTACAAGAGAAAGCTTGGGCCTGATGGTAAGGTATTGACCTACAAGGCGCGATTGGTGGCGAAAGGTTATACTCAAAGGCAAGGAGTTGACTATGATGAAACCTTTTCACCAGTTGCAATGTTCAAGTCCATAAGAATCCTGATTGCCATAGCTGCATGGTATGACTATGAGATATGGCAAATGGATGTGAAGACTGCTTTTCTTAATGGAGACATTAAGGAAGAAATCTATATGAAGCAGCCTGAGGGGTACACATCCATGGGAAGCGAGCATAAGGTATGCAAGCTTCAGAGATCAATTTATGGTCTAAAACAAGCATCAAGAAGTTGGAACCAGAAATTTGATGAAACAATAAAAGATTTTGGTTTCATCAAGAACCCGGAGGAACCTTGCGTGTACAAGAAAGTAGTTAAGGATGCGGTGACATTCTTAGTACTTTATGTTGATGACATCCTACTCATTGGGAATGATGTAGGGATGTTGCAGTCAACAAAGATATGGTTATCAGGTAGATTTTCGATGAAGGATTTGGGAGAGGCATCCTACATTCTTGGGATACAGATCTATAGAGATAGGTCTAAGAGAATGATAGGACTCACTCAATCAACCTACATCGATACCATATTGAAACGGTTTTCAATGGATGGGTCCAAAAGAGGACATCTACCCATGTGTCATGGAGTTTCTCTATCCAAGTCTATGTGTCCCAAGACTGATGCAGAGATAGAGAATATGACACATGTACCATATGCGTCAGCTATAGGTAGTATCATGTATGGGATGATATCTACCAGACCGGATGTAGCATTTGCTCTGAGTGTCACGAGCAGATATCAGTCTAATCCTGGTCAAATGCATTGGAAAGCCGTGAAGGACATTCTTAAGTACTTGCGAAGGACTAAGAATATGTTCATGGTGTATGGAGGACGAGATCTCAAATTGGAAGGCTATACCGACTCTAGCTTCCAAAGTGATGTGGATGACTCGAAGTCAACCTCTGGATTTGTGTTCATGCTCAATGGCGGTGCTGTCTCTTGGAAGAG
The DNA here is from genome assembly GCF_033568475.1 of Henckelia pumila. Taxonomy (NCBI): domain Eukaryota; kingdom Viridiplantae; phylum Streptophyta; class Magnoliopsida; order Lamiales; family Gesneriaceae; genus Henckelia; species Henckelia pumila. The sequence continues at coordinate 158,963,044 of NC_133121.1, read as the reverse complement.
TTCCAAGCAGGACACCACAGCGGATTCCACCACTGAGGCTGAATACATTGCAGCATCAGCTGCTGCTAAAGAGGCCGTTTGGATGAGGAAGTTCGTCCAAGAGTTGGGCGTTATTCCTGAATTTGTTGGTCCAGTCCCGGTGTACTGTGACAACACGGGTGCCGTTGCTCAAGCAAAGGAACCAAGGTCTCATCAAAGATCCAAACACGTACTGAGGAAATACCACATAATCCGGGAGATTGTGGAAAGAGGAGACATCATTGTCGAACGAGTGGCCTCTGCAGACAATATCGCTGATCCGCTTACTAAGCCCTTGCCAGGACCATTGTTTGACAAACATCGCGAAGCAATGGGTCTACGTAGTATGACTAGTTGGCTATAGGGCAAGTGGGAGATTGTAAGAGTGGGTGCCCAGTGAGCCAACTGTGTGGCTATGGGCTTTGATGACTCTTTGTATAAACAATCTTTTGTTTAATATTATTTACACTTTTATTAATGGCAATGACTTTATATTACTTCATATTGTTATATTGTGATATACTATTGTTGTTTTGATAAAGACCTTGAATATACTATAGTGTATGTAAGATGTGGTAGAACATGGGGATGTCTATCATGAAATACATCTTATAGTCACTGTATATTCTAAAACCGTTCCTAGTCGATTGAGCCGTCCGATAATAAGGATAAGGATCGCTCGAGTTTGAGACTAGCATTTGCGATGCGGAGTACCACGTTTCATTGGTAGGGAACATGGAGATGTTCGAAGCATGCAAATGGATATTCATAGGATGAATAATCGAACTACCCTATCCGGACTTTCCAAGTGGTTATCACTTATCGAGTGGATAAAGTCCGCGGTTTTGGTTGTACACCATTAGTCCTTACGACTTGAAACATCATGGAGACTCTATATGCTAGTGCTGTGCTTTGACTCGTTTACCGACTCTATGGGGGTCATCAGGTGTCGAGATTGGGTACAGTTACGACACATATAGGAGTCAATGCATTGTTGTCAAGGATTCACCACATACTTGCGAGTGTGGATATCCTATGCGATCTGAGGAGATATTAGTGTGACAAATCTCTGGCCAGAGTACTTGATGTGATTTAAGAAATGGTTTCTTAGTAGCACATGCGATGTCACTAATTTGATCTTCAAGATGTATTGCATAGTTATCGAATCTTGAGCGACTCTCGATATACCAATGGTTGTTGATTCGATCGGGATATATGGATGAAGGGACCGTATTGTACGCTAACCAAAATCTACTGGTTCTTGTAGGCACTATCAGTGATACCTAGGGAATCATGGGGCGATGTTGCTAGGCGCTTTACCATGATTCGTTGGGCAAGTCGGAAAGTGTTGTTCCGAGTCACAAGGAGTTGTGAGCCCACGACTAGCTGTATCCCTGAACCATTGAGGGTCACACAGTGTAATGGAGTTTTAATCCCCGTTGAGATAGTTAAATTTAAAGAGTTAAATTTAATGAACTAAGGAGTTGGACTTCTTAAATAAGAGTAAGGGAGTAGGATTTCCTAAAATGACATAGGGATGGACATTTTTGGAAACCACTGAATTCGGATTCAGGAAAATTTATTTTGACTTTAAAATGTGCAGAAATGGTTTCTGTGCACATTGGTGAAATCGGTTCATCAATCGGAGTCACGATGAATTTTATATTAATTTCTGAACGTGCGGGCTTTGCTTGTCGGGCCCTAGCTTATGACTAATGGGCCCTAAGGTGTTAGTGGCCTGCATTATAAATAAGTTATTGCAGTACAGAAATTAGATACAACAGGTCATTATTTTGAGAGCAAAAATTTCGAACCCTAGCCCCTCTCTCATAAAGTTTCGGCCGAACACTCCCACTCTGTCAGAGAAAATTTCGGTCTGTGATTTTGAATTGCAGTCAGGAATAACGAATCAGATTCGTTTAATCTCTTCGCAGAAAACTTCTGACAGATTTTCTAGTGCAATCTGTCAGAGGGATTTAAACCTCATTCGTGGACCTGATTGAAGGAGTTCATCAGTTCCTGGGAGATACAAGAAGCGCAGAGAAATCTGTGTGGTGTCCATTAATCTCGCTTCGAGATTGAAGGTAAAATTTAATTAATTGTTATTTGAATTTTACACACACAATAATTTAATCGTTGAATGGTTGATACCCACACCATGGAATTGTTCCATGATAAAATTTTAAACTTCCGCTGCACCGGGTATCAATCGTGATTGATCTGACCGCCAGTTTTCCCAACACTTACTACTTGAAACATCATTGAGACTCTATATGCTAGTACTGTGCTTTGACTCGTTTACCGACTCTATTGGGGTCATCAGGTGTCGAGATTGGGTACAGTTACAACACATATAGGAGTCGATGCTTTGTTGTCAAGGATTCACCACATACTTGCGAGTGTGGATATCCTATGCGATCTGAGGAGATATTAGTGTGACGAATCTCTGGCCAGAGTACATGATGTGATTGAAGAAATGGTTTCTTAGTAGTACATGCGATGTCACTATTTGATCTTCAAGATGCATTGCATAGTTATCGAATCTCGAGCGACTCTCGATATACCAATGGTTGTTGATTCGATCGGGATATATGGATGAAGGGACCGTACTGTACGCTAACCAAAATCTATTGGTTCTTGTAGGCACTATCAGTGATACCTAGGAAATCATGGGGCGATGTTGCTAGGCGCTCATACCATGATTCGATGGGCAAGTCGGAAATTGTTGTTCCGAGTCACAAGGAGTTGTGAGCCCACGGCTAGCTGTATCCCTGAACCATTGAGGGTCACACAGTGTAATGGATTTTTAATCCCCGTTGAGATAGTTAAATTTAAAGAGTTAAATTTAATGAACAAAGAAGTTGGACTTCTTATTTAAGAGTAGAGGAGTAAGATTTCCTAAAATGACATAGGGATGAACATTTTTGGAAACCACTGAATTCGGATTCAGAAAAATTTATCTTGACTTTAAAAGGTGCAGAAATGGTTTCTGTGCACATTGGTGAAATCGGTTTATCAATCGGAGTCATGATGAATTTTATATTAATTTCTGAACATGCGGGCTTTGCTTGTCGGGCTTGAACTTATGACTAATGGGCCCTAAGCTGTTAGCGGCCTACATTATAAATAAGTTATTGCAGTACAGAAATGACACACAACAGGTCACAAGAATTTTCGAAAACCCTAGTTAATTTTCTAAAAGGTGGCCGCCCCCTCTCCCTTTGCTCGAAAGAAAATCCAGCCTGTGATTTTGAATTACAGTCTGGTTTAACGGATCAAATTCGTTAATCTCTTCGTAGAAACTTCTGACAGATTTTCTAGTGCAATCTATCAGAGGGATTAAATATCCGTTCGTGGACCTGATTGAAGAACAGTTCGTACATCAGTTCCAGGGATATACAACGAGAGCAGAGAAATCTGTTGGTGTCCAAAATCTCGATTCGAGATTAAAGGTAAAAATTTTATAATTGTTATTTAATTTTTACACACACAATTTAATCGTAAGGTTGATACCCATTATGGAATCGTTCCATATAAAATTTTTAAACTTCCGCTGCACCGGGTATCAATTCTGATTGATCTGAACGTCGCGTTCTACAACAGTGGTATCAGAGCCAGGTTGCTCAGATCAAGCGATTAAATTTAATCGATTGTACAAAAAATTTTTAGGCCTCGGTTTTTGAAACAAAATAAATATTTTAAAAATAAAATTTTTTTTTTTTCGGGCAAAAACCCGGGCAGCGATTTGATCGCTGCCCGGGGCAGGGGCAGCGATCGTCGCTGCCCTAGGGGCAGCCGGGCTGCCCGGCCCGACCCCATAAGGGCGCGGGCAGCCCGGGAATGTCCCGGGCGGCCCGCGGGAAAAATTATTTTTTAATTTTTAAATTAAATTTTAATATGTTAAAATTCTATTTTTGGTCCGATCGAAAATCGTTTTTGATTGGTCCACGAGGCGTCGGATCGAATTGTTCGAGTCCGGAAATTTTAAAATTGATTTTTGGATAAATTTGAATTTTTGGAAAATTTTAATATTTTATCCTTAAATTGAATTTTGAAATTAATTATTTTTGGTACAATTGATGATAAGATATGATCTTATGGATATATTGAGTAAAATATGATTTTATGTATAAAATTGGATTTTATAGATAAAATATGATTTTATTTGATAAAAAGATAAAATATGATTTTGTATGTAAAATAAGATTTTATGTATGAAATATGATTTTATCCTTTTAAATTTAAATTGCCATTGCATGTTATCCAATAAATTAATTTTGAATTAAATGTTATTGGATAAGGATGATCGATTGCCATGACCAATTTTGTAGGTGTATGTTAGGAATTTACATTTGTTTTATTGTTGTTGGTTTTATTAATGGGCCTGGTTTATGGCCCAATATGAATGTCATATGTAATAAAAGTGGGCTTGGTTTATGGCCCGTTCCCACCCTTAAAAATGTATCCCCTACTTGTCATTGTTATTTATTGTAAATACATTAGATTTAGTGGGAGATCAAGATTTGAAGATGGAGGTGGGCCCAGCAGACAATAAAGACAGAAGAAATGTAAATTGGAAGCAAATGTAATAGGATTGAATTGCATACTGCATATTACCTAGGATTGGACTAAGACTCGTGATTGGCAACCACGGGTCGATTAGAAATGGAATCGATCATCCTATATAATATGTGATATTATAGTTGTATGCATGTTTTAGACAAAATTGTGTGAATCCGACAAGCATACAAAATTTTAAAAATGATGAGACAAATTTTTATAATTAAAATCCCTCATTTTAAATATGATTTAAAATTGATATCAAGATAAATAAAGGAAATTTAAATTTGTTTAAATGTTCCTACCTTCCATCAACGATCAATGTATGAGATGCTACCCGCGAATACGGTCCGGCTCATATTATTGGGGGGGCCCGTTCATCGAAAAGCTGTACATTGGATCGACACATGTTGTAAGTTGGGTGGAACTCCCATGGGATCGGCTCATATTATTGGGAGATCCACATGGCGACCGTCCATCACAACTTAATATTGATGGGTCATCTTGACATGTCACAATAAACGGCGTCATATTATTGGGCCCTTATTGGACATGAGGTAAAAACGTGGAGGTTGCTTTGGAAGCAATTGGGCTCTACCTTTTGAAAATTATGGTTGGCTGATATTATTCGGGACCATAAGTTTGTCAATTGGACTCCATGTTCTCACTAAGGAAAACAGTTTCCCGTTTTCACTAGAGGGTAGTGAAATCGTTAAAATAGTGGGAGTGAGATTCATAAAATAAATTTCTTCTATTTTATGTCTTAGTAAATTGCTTAAACAATCACTGATATTTGTCTGTTTCTTTTCAGTATTTCATAAGATGAATTCGCGTAATCCACTTTTCTCGATCCTCGAACAAAATAAGTTGACTGGCGCAAACTATACGGAATGGTTCCGTAAGTTGAAGATTGTCTTGACTTCGGAGAAGATGCTCTACGTGTTAGAAAAATCTCCTCCGAAGGAAGCACCAGCTGACGTAAGTCCGGAGGAGTTAGCCAAGCTTGATACATGGTGGGACCATGATATCAAGACCAAATGCTATATGCAAGCCTCGATGTCTGATGAACTCCAGAGGCGATTTGAGGACACCGTGAATGCTGCTGACATTCACGTTCAACTCAAGAAACTTTTTGGGGCTCAATCGAGGGCTGAAAGGTTCGCTACTGTAAAGGAGCTAATGACGTGTCGCATGCGTGAAGGGACTTCGGTCCGTGGTCATGGGGTACGAGTGATTTGGCTCATACAGAAGTTGGTAACCCTTGATTTGGTGTTGGAGCATGAACTCAACGTGGACTTACTACTTCTGTCTCTTCCTTCTTCGTTTGACGGATTTGTGGTAAATTTCAATATGAACAAGATAGAGGCCTCCCTTGAAGAGATGGTCAATATGCTTGTGATATATGAATCCACATTAAAGAAGGATAAATCGGCTTTCTTGGTGGGCTCCTCTTCTTCTGCTAAGAAGGGGCCAAGTACAAAGGGTAAGAAACGTTCTGCCCCACCCAAGAAAATCGAACCCGAGAAGAAGTACAAGACAAAGGCTTCAAACATGGAAAAATCCAAGGATGTTTTCCATTACTGCAAGAAGCCCGGTCATTGGAAGCGTAACTGCAAGGAATATCTAGAGCAGTTGCGAACTGCAAAGGGTATGTTCTATATTGAAATAAATGTTTCACTTAATACTACTTCTTGGGTATTGGATACCGGATGTGGATCTCACATTTGCAATGATTTGCAGGTGATGACAAGAAGTCGCAGGCTTAGAATGGGTGAGACCCAGCTGAGGCTCGGAAATGGTTCCAGAGTTGAAGCAAAAGCCGTGGGAGATGTTTATTTAATTTTGCAGAACGGTTTTAAGTTACTTTTAAGAGATGTTTTATTTGTTTCGGATTTGATTAAAAACATTATTTCTGTTTCTATGCTTGATAGAGATGGTTATTCTTGCAATTTTGTGAATGGGATTTGCAATATTTACAAGAATGAATGTTTGATTGGAAATGGACAACTTGAAAACGATCTATACAACTTAAAACTAAAAGACGTTCCAATAAATTATGTTGATAAACCGGCAACAACAAACAAAAGGAAAATCGATAGCCAAAACCCGGCAAACCTTTGGCACGCTAGGCTAGGTCATATTTCCTCAAGGAGGATGAACAAGCTAGTGGGAGAGGGAATGTTTGATATGTCTTATATTAACTCTCTACCTACTTGTGAATCCTGCCTAAAAGGAAAAATGACTAAATCTCCTTTTAAGGGGAAACCCGAGTGTAGTCAAAATCTATTGGATTTGATCCATACAGATGTTTGTGGTCCATTTAGAGTTGGGACTCAATATGGCCACACCTACTTCATTACCTTTACTGATGATTATTCAAGGTATGGGTATTTATATTTAATGAAATATAAGTCTGAAGCATTTGAAAAGTTCAAAGAATTCAAGGATGAAGTAGAAAACAAGCTAGGTAAAAGTATTAAAGCACTTCGATCGGATCGAGGTGGAGAATACTTGAGTACAGAGTTTTTGGACTATCTAAAAGAGAATGGGATTCTCTCTCAGTGGACTCCTCCTATGACACCACAGCTTAATGGTGTATCGGAGCGTCGTAATCAAACTTTGTTGGACATGGTTCGGTCCATGATGAGCTTCACTGAGCTTCCACCTTCGTTTTGGGGCTATGCGCTTGAAACGGCGGAATTTTTGTTGAACAACGTCCACACTAAAGCAGTGGACAAAACACCATACGAGTTATGGAATGACAAAGCTCCTAAGTATTCGTACTTGAGGATTTGGGGATGTCCTGCTTACGTGAAGCGGACAGTGGGAGATAAGTTGGATAGTCGATCCAGCTTATGTTATTTTGTAGGGTATCCGAAGAATTCAATCGGATATTATTTCTATTATCCTGCTGAAACAAAGGTGTTTGTTTCAAGGAATGCCACCTTCTTGGAGAAGGAGTTCTTATTGGATAAGAAAGGCGAGATGATGAAACTCGAAGAAATTCGAGAAGAACCCGAAATACAAAATAACGATCCTACACCTCAGGAACCATTGCTGGACACGCCTATACCTAGAAGATCCGAGAGGACTTCTAGACCTCCTATTCGATATGGTCTTCTTCTTGAAGGGGATCAAGATGAACCCGATGTTGGATGTGATCCAAGAAACTTCAAGGAAGCAATTTCTGATGCGGATTCAAATTTATGGCTTGAAGCTATGCAGTCGGAAATAGATTCGATGCATACAAACCAAGTTTGGTCTTTAGTAGATCCTCCCGATGGAATTGTTCCAATAGGGTTTAAATGGATCTACAAGAGAAAGCTTGGGCCTGATGGTAAGGTATTGACCTACAAGGCGCGATTGGTGGCGAAAGGTTATACTCAAAGACAAGGAGTTGACTATGATGAAACCTTTTCACCAGTTGCAATGTTCAAGTCCATAAGAATCCTTATTGCCATAGCTGCTTGGTATGACTATGAGATATGGCAAATGGATGTGAAGACTGCTTTTCTTAATGGAGACATTAAGGAAGAAATCTATATGAAGCAGCCTGAGGGGTACACATCCATGGGAAGCGAGCATAAGGTATGCAAGCTTCAGAGATCAATTTATGGTCTAAAACAAGCATCAAGAAGTTGGAACCAGAAATTTGATGAAACAATAAAGAATTTTGGTTTCATCAAGAACCCGGAGGAACCATGCGTGTACAAGAAAGTAGTTAAGGATGCTGTGACATTCTTAGTACTTTATGTTGATGACATCCTACTCATTGGGAATGACGTAGGGATGTTGCAGTCAACAAAGATATGGTTATCAGGTAGATTCTCGATGAAGGATTTGGGTGAGGCATCCTATATTCTAGGGATACAGATCTATAGAGATATATCTAAGAGAATGATAGGACTCACTCAATCAACCTACATCGACACCATATTGAAAAGGTTTTCAATGGATAGGTCCAAGAGAGGACATCTACCCATGTGTCATGGAGTTTCTCTATCCAAGTCTATGTGTCCCAAGACGGATGAAGAGATAGAGAAAATGACACATGTACCATATGCGTCAGCCATAGGTAGTATCATGTATGGGATGATATCTACCAGACCGGATGTAGCATTTGCTCTGAGTGTCACGAGCAGATATCAAGCTAATCACGGTCAAATGCATTGGAAAGCCGTGAAGGACATTCTTAAGTACTTACGAAGGACTAAGAATATGTTCATGGTATATGGAGGAAGAGAACTAAAATTGGAAGGCTATACCGACTCTAGCTTCCAAAGTGACGTGGATGACTCGAAGTCAACCTCTGGATTTGTGTTCATGCTCAATGGCGGTGCTGTCTCTTGGAAGAGTTCCAAGCAGGACACCACAGCGGATTCCACCACTGAGGCAGAATACATTGCAGCATCAGCTGCTGCTAAAGAGGCCGTTTGGATGAGGAATTTCGTCCAAGAGTTGGGCTTTATTTCTGAAGTTGTTGGTCCAGTCCCGGTGTACTGTGACAACACGGGTGCCGTTGCTCAGGCAAAGGAACCAAGGTCTCATCAAAGATCCAAACACGTACTGAGGAAATACCACATCATCCGGGAGATTATGGAAAGAGGAGACATCACTGTCGAAAGAGTGGCCTCTGCAGACAATATCGCTGATCCACTTACTAAGCCCTTGCCAGGACCATTATTTGACAAACATCGCGAAACAATGGGTCTACGTAGTATGACTAGTTGGCTATAGGGCAAGTGGGAGATTGAAAGAGTGTGTGCCCGGTGAGCCAACTTGTGGCTAAGGGTTTTGATGACTCTTTGTATAAACAATCTTTTGTTTAATATAATTTACACTTTTATTAATGGCAATGACTTTATCTTTCTTCATATTGTTATATTGTGATATACTATTGTTGTTTTGATAAAGACCTTGAATATACTATAGTGTATGTAAGATGTGGTAGAACATGGGGATGTCTATCATGAAACACATCTTATAGTCACTGTATATTCTAAACTGTTCCTAGTCGATTGAGCCGTCCGATAATAAGGATAAGGATCGCTCGAGTTTGAGACTAGCATTTGCGATGCAGAGTACCACGTTTCATTGGTAAGGAACATAGAGATGTTCGAAGCATGCAAATGGATATTCATATGATGAATGATCGAACTACCCTATCCGGACTTTCCAAGTGGTTATCACTTATCGATTGGATATAGTCCGCGGTTTTGGTTGTACACCATTAGTCCTTACTACTTGAAACATCATTGAGACTCTATATGCTAGTACTGTGCTTTGACTCATTTACCGACTCTATTGGGGTCATCAGGTGTCGAGATTGGGTACAGTTACAACACATATAGGAGTCGATGCTTTGTTGTCAAGGATTCACCACATACTTGCGAGTGTGGATATCCTATGCGATCTGAGGAGATATTAGTGTGACGAATCTCTGGCCAGAGTACATGATGTGATTTAAGAAATGGTTTCTTAGTAGTACATGCGATGTCAATATTTGATCTTCAAGATGCATTGTATAGTTATCGAATCTCGAGCGACTCTCGATATACCAATGGTTGTTGATTCGATCGGGATATATGGATGAAGGGACCGTACTGTACGCTAACCAAAATCTATTGGTTCTTGTAGGCACTATCAGTGATACCTAGGGAATTATGGGGCGATGTTGCTAGGCGCTCATACCATGATTCGATGGGCAAGTCGGAAATTGTTGTTCCGAGTCACAAGGAGTTGTGAGCCCACGGCTAGCTGTATCCCTGAACCATTGAGGGTCACACAGTGTAATGGATTTTTAATCCCCGTTGAGATAGTTAAATTTAAAGAGTTAAATTTAATGAACAAAGAAGTTGGACTTCTTATTTAAGAGTTGAGGAGTAAGATTTCCTAAAATGACATAGGGATGAGCATTTTTGGAAACCACTGAATTCGGATTCAGAAAAATTTATCTTGACTTTAAAATGTGCAGAAATGGTTTCTGTGCACATTGGTGAAATCGGTTTATCAATCGGAGTCATGATGAATTTTATATTAATTTCTGAACATGCGGGCTTTGCTTGTCGGGCTTGAACTTATGACTAATGGGCCCTAAGCTGTTAGCGGCCTACATTATAAATAAGTTATTGCAGTATAGAAATGACACACAACAGGTCACAAGAATTTTCGAAAACCCTAGTTAATTTTCTAAAAGGTGGCCGCCCCCTCTCCCTTTGCTCGAAAGAAAATCCAGCCTGTGATTTTGAATTACAGTCTGGTTTAACGGATCAAATTCGTTAATCTCTTCGTAGAAACTTCTGATAGATTTTCTAGTGCAATCTATCAGAGGGATTAAATATCCGTTCGTGGACCTGATTGAAGAACAGTTCGTACATCAGTTCCAGGGATATACAACGAGAGCAGAGAAATCTGTTGGTGTCCAAAATCTCGATTCGAGATTAAAGGTAAAAATTTTATAATTGTTATTTAATTTTTACACACACAATTTAATCGTAAGGTTGATACCCATTATGGAATCGTTCCATATAAAATTTTTAAACTTCCGCTGCACCGGGTATCAATTCTGATTGATCTGATCGCCGCGTTCTACAACAGGAACGAGAGCCACAGTAGATCAACTTGATCAATCAGATTATTCCAAATGGTGCAGATTGGGATATAGTGAATCAGGAAGTACTTGGGATAGTACTAGAAATATGGTATGCTTAGATTCAGCGATTAAAGTGCATTTAGGGAATTCTTCAGTCATTAGGAATCCCCAGGAATGCCGAAATTGGGACTTTTGGATTCTGCAGATCACGAAAGTGGTCTTAGGTTGACTCGTGTGATCATAGTTTGTTGATATTGTTGCTGAGATTACCATGGACGGATTTTGATCTGAGCCTAGCTTGGTGTTAGCAACGAGTGATCCAGTTTGCGGAAATACGATTTAGTGATTGTCCCAGGATTGTCAGCGGACAAAATTTTGGGTACTGTTAGTCGAGGTGTTTTGCTTGGATGCTTCCAGCATAGTTCTCAAGAGTTATTCTTGAGGGACTATTCGACAAGTGCTTATGGACTTCAACGAGCAATTGCAGGTTAGCATTAGTTGCTTCATGGGATGAGACAACAGCTGAGACTTGTGTTTCTAAGTCTGGCATCAGTATTGTCGCTAATATCCCAGTCCGTTCTGCTATGCGGTGTCGTTGAGAGGTTGGGATAGCGGGATTGCCGCTAGTATTGATAGATTCTGTGTGGGATCAAGGTGAACCATGTTGGTTATTTCAGTTAGCGAGTCAAGGGTTTTTCGTTATCTAGGATAAGATAACTGAAATTGTTTTCATCGATACTATCTCTAGTGACGAGATGGAGGTAAGCGTTCGATTTAGACTACTAATGCTGAGGACGGTGTTAGTCCATCCGAGAGTTTCAGCAGGTTGGTAGTATATTCCGAGGCGATGACCTTGAAGAGTGCATTAAGACAAGAAATTGTGTACAATGATTTTGTCACAATTGGGGTTAGTAGACAGAGATTTTGTCATCTTTTTACTTAGTTGGTGTGCTTGGGAACATCCGTCAGCATTAGACAGGGTAAGTTCTGAAAGTACGTACTATGATGCCAGGAATTGTCAGGATTTGGTTGTTATTCATGACATAATGACTAATGTGATCAAGTAGATGCTATCTACGATAGCGAGATTTGGATCAAGGTTGATCGCAATTAGTCTTAGGATTTCAGATGGATAGAGTTGAATCTGGATCGATTGTTTAGCGAATTGCGATAACATCGAGGGATGCGACGTTATCGTTAGACCAGTAAGATACAATGTGTTGTATCTTGTTTTTCTCGTTGGGCAGCGATGGAATTCATGCGTGTCTAGAGATAGCTGAGAACTAGTTACGATCTTAACAGGAGTGTCATCGCTAAGATTTGGAATCAGTGCGGATTCTAAACCGAGTATATGTTTTGATGTGATTGAACAGACCCTACAGGTTAGCGAGGTTTGGGGTTGTCAAGGTTATTCGACCAGATGTTTCGAACTGGAACTATTGGTGAATTGGGCAAGTGGTCTATGTTACGTTCTCGGGGTTTACCCTAGATTTCGAGGACAAAATCTTTCAAAAGGGGGGAGGGGGGGAGAATGTAGTAGCCCGTATCCAAAACTAACAATTAATGAGTAATTAATTAAAGGATCATGTTCGGATTAAGTAAAACATGATTAAGGAAATTTCAAATGGATTAACGGAGTCCAGAAATGGATCCAGGACACTCAAAAATGGTGGTATGGTTTGGCAGGTTCGGGCGCTCCGAACTTGAGTTCGGAGGATCCGAACATTGACGGAGCCAGGCTTTGGAGGCTCTGAAGACTTCGGACGGTCCGAAATGGGTTCGGACGATCCGAACTCGTGCGGCCAGCTGTCCCAAAATAATACGTCATTGGTGACATCATCGGAAAGATGTTCGGACGATCCGAAGAGCCAGTTCGGACGACCCGAACATTGTATTGGACAGGTGTATGGTTGCATGCAATTGGTTGGACTCGTGGCGGAGATCGGACGATCCGATGAGGCGATCGGACGGCCCGAAGCATTTCGGACAATCCGAAGTCAGGATCAGACGATCCGAACGTACTCTATAAATATGAGGTCTGAGCTCCTCATTTGGTGCGAATTCCGAGTTCCTCTCCTTCTCCCACGTGGCTCTATTTTAGGGCTTTGAGTACTCTTATTTTAGAGTTGGAGTAGGGAAAAATATTATAGTATAGTCAGACAATGTCTGACATAGTAGCGGAGCAGTGCTCGTGTAGCGAAGCAGTGCTCGAGGTTGTGGAGCTGCAGCAGGGGTGTGCCCCTAGTTGCGGGATAGTCGCCATCAGTGGGCTGACGACGGACGCAATATTTATAGTCTCCTTAAATTATTTAGGAGTATGCAATAGCTTAGTTAAGGCTTTTAGAGCTTAATGAATGATGCATGGGTATTTGCATTGTAGAAAGGTACGTAAGTACTGACTGAGATTGCCAGCAGATATGCATGCTTATGTGTTACATTTATGTGTTTGCATGTTATTGTTATTGATATATGGCATGTACATATCATCTTGTGCCTGTACGCCTGTACCTCTTTTGAAATGAGCTAGTTAGGGTTACTCAGACCTGTTTGGACGTTTGATATCGAGTACCCTTAGGTACTGATACCTAGAGGACTCCGTGGTCCGCATCCGAGATTCGGGAGTGAGTGGTCGCACACAGTGGTTAGCTACCCCGATGTGACGAGCTCATACTCCAGGCGCCAGTCTGAGCATTTTTGTATACAGTTATCCCAGATATGAATACCCTGTCATTTGCATGCATCATATTTGTATGTTTATCCGTGCTTTCGTATTGAGCTTAGCGCTCACGTCCAGTCTCTTTTGTGTATCTGGACACCCCATTCGACGGGCAGGTTTAGGTGCGGGATTGAGCACCAGGAGCTTGGAGAGGCCAGTAGCCCTTGAAGACAACAAGATTAGTTGTAGGTTTATTTTAAGTAATTCGATTGGGTTGTATAATCGAGTTTGTTTAGCCGGTTGTATTCTGCCGGTCTTCTTGTATTTAAGTCTTCCGCAGCAATTTTATTTAATGCATGCTTAATTATGCTCTTATCTCTTATTAGGTAGCGGATCCGGTATGGGTCACTACATTAGGTGTCCATGTTTGAGGTTTGGCTTGTGATGGGATGTCGACGGATTTTTATGGTACCGTAGACGAAATCATTGAGGTAATGTACTCCGGTGACGCAAATAATAAGACAGTATTTTTCAAGTTTACGTGGTTTGATCTGCATCCGATATTGGTCACTCGTGTACATGCGAAGTACAAAATAGTCGAGGTAAATCGAAAGAGAAGCCTACGGTATTACAAACCGTTCGTGTTTTGTATCCAAGTTTCACAGGTTGTGTACTTAACATATTCCATGACGAGGAGATCGACTTCAAAATGGGTATTCGTCAGTGGACTTAGACAACGTGATTATATTCCACAGAGCAGAGGTGTTGCGGACCATGTCGATGATAACGCAAACAATGCGTTTCAAAACCACAAAATCCAAACTCATGGGTTGGAGACACAATTTTTGATGAACTCCCAGAATCTCGTCGATGTCACAGTGATGTATGACAACGACATTGATGTGAGAACACAAAATAGTGATACAGACGATGTGCAGAAATCTTAAGATGAGAGAACAAACAACCAATATCCAACCAGTGATTAGTAGTAGAGCATTAACTAGTACTATTCTCAATCAATATTTTTTTTATTAGTGGATCGTATTTTTAAAAATTTATTGTGATTTATTATCGCAATGCTGTTTTTTCAATTCATAATCATGTGTATATATCAATATTTGGACATTTATTACTTAGCATTTTACTGAAGCATATCAATAATTGAGATATATCTATTGACCGTTAGTGAAAATATTAATATATAGAAAAATTATAATATTAAATGCGACTGTTTTATGTAAAAGCATCGGAATTTTTGACTCTTGTTTATAAATCGTCGCATTAAATTTCCGATGGTTATAATAAAAGCCTCGCAAACTGCGACGCTTTTATATAAACCGTCGGAAATAAAGTCTTTTCTCTCTTATCGACGGCTTTCTTCCTTCTCATTTTTTTCCTGATCAGTTTTTTTCCCCCCTCTTTTCTCCGCCGTTGGCCACCCATTCTTCACCCAATTTGTAGATTTCAATTCCTCACGTCTCGGGCTTTCATTCAATACCAATTTGCCCAATTTTGGAGATGAAATCCACGCACCCCTACCCACCCTCCAATCGCAAACACCTGCACCGCCGTAGCCGACCGCCGACCGATCGTTTCGTGGTTGTGTGGAGTCGTTCAGGGTAAAATTCGAATTTAGGGTTTCGGTTTTGTGCTTTTTACAGTAGTTTGAAAATGTTGAATTAATTTTTGTTTATTGTTGGTTTTAGGTACAATATTTGAGCCAATTGGAGATATTGATTAATTTTGAGATTTTTGTAGGTATTATTCGAATTATTTAAAATTATTAGGTATTATTTCAGATTTTTTTAGGTATTACTTCAAATTTCTTGTTATTATATAAAATTTTTAGGTAATATTTCATATTTTTTCAGGTATTATTTTGAATTTTTAGGTATATTTCAATTTTTCAAGAATTATTTCGAATTTTTAGTATTATTTCGAATTTTAGACTGCTAAATAACAGTCATTATAATCATAATGTTGATAATGATGTTAATCATAATAATAATCACGATAATTATAATAGTAATAATTTTGATAGTTATAAATCTTTTTTCTTTTTGAAATAATGATAGTTATAATTATAACGATGACAATAGTAATAATTTGAAAGAATATGAAATTTGTATTGGGTAATTATAAATTAATATCCATAATTTTTTAATCTTAAGAGTATTAATTCGTATTAATATTTGCAGCTTAAAAAAAGTATTTATATTTCTTTGAATTTTAAACTTTTTCCGAAAGTAAAAAAATAAAGAAAAGTGTAGTACTGTCGGTAACTGCTACGGTATTATTTAATACAGTATGGCATCGGGTTCGGGTTCTAATACCTAGGATAATCATCGGATTTTTATCTGGACAGAGTACGGAGGGTAAGTTCACAGATCATTAATATTAGCAAATTAATATTTAATCAATTCACCATATCATATGAATTATTCATTTATTTTGAATGTACAGATATCTTCCCCCGAAGAACGGGATTTCTGGTTTTATGAAACAGAAATTCAAGCAGCAGCTTTGTCCTAGCGGCTACTCCTGGCAGTACATCACGGATGCTCAGCGTGATTGGTACTTCGAGCAGTTCGCAGTATGTAATTTTATTTATATTGTTTCATAATTTTCAAACACGATACTTATATTTTGTTTATTTTATTTTTTACAAAATTGCAGGCCGAGTACAGATGAGATATAGGCATGATAAAGTGATCAGGAAAACTTGGGACACAATGTGTGCTCAGGTCTACCGCTGCACATTATATGAATGAATGACTCATGGTAATGTGCCCCAGACTGTAGACCAAGATATCTGGGCGGGCTATCTTGCACACTGGGCGTCCGAACCATTGAAAAAATTATCTCATAACTACGAGAATAACAGACGTATCGAGTCTGAAGGCCCACGTACTGTTATCACCAAGCACGTGGGCGGCTCGAGGCCATATGCAGTGCACACTGCTAATCTAGTAATTATAATATAAAATTTGAAAGAAATTTTAATTCCTTGATATTCTCGGTCCTAATTATTAAATTATATTTAATTTTTCTTTCTAGACAAGTTACAATAAATTGGCAAATATCATGCGTATATTTTGAATATCTTATTAAATATATTTGTCATAATTAATTTATGTCTTGATAAGGTATTTATGAGATATATTAATATTCGATATTATCAAGATATGATTTGGTATATTTGATAGAGTTTTATTCCTACTTAAACATGTTTTCTTATTATTGTAGGATTCTATTTAAGGAAATCTTCCAAGTCTTGGATTTCAATTTATAAAAGGAGATTTCACGCACAAGAAAACATAAGACTTCAGACGTACAATTCCCTGCGCATCGACTGAAGAATTCGGTTGAAGAATTGAAGATTTCTGAAGCAAGGTTTTGCAACCTTCGTTTTTGCTGTCGTTAGTGTTGAAGACATCGAAGACAACACTGTTGAACCTGTGTTGTTGAATTTATTTTGTCTCTCTTCAAATTTAGGCTACGGGAGTTGCATCTATTTATGTTTTACTCTGATAAATTTAGGATGCAAGTTTGATTTCTCAACTTGTTGAGAAATTTAAGATATATTGATTTTTCATAAAATCACTAGAATTGCTTTGTAAGACTGATCTTACGTTTTCTATTGATATTTTTCCCTAAGGCACCTGCACGAGTTTTTATACTCGTGCAAAATTATTTACTTGTGTTTTATTTACGCTTTAAATTTCCGCTGCACTGTGTTGTCGTTGGTGCTACAACACCAAGTACAACACTGCCTGTTTTCACATAACAAACCACGTACAACGTTTCTTTCACGTGGCTTCAGAGCCACCACTTGACTTTACTATGTGATTTCCTGGTTTTTGTTACAGGTTTGTTATGGATACTCCGTACACGAATGTTGCAATTAGTCCACCAATCATGGATGGAACAAATTACGGCCCATGAAAACTGAAGATGAGTATATATATACAATCAATTGATTCCAAGGCTTGGCAAGAGCACAATGGACAGTCGATGAGATCACTTTGTCTAATTATAATGCAAAAGCCATTAATTCTATTTTTACTTCTGTGGATATGAATATGTTTAATCTAATTGATACTTGTACTTGTGCTAGGTATGCTTGGGATAAACTTCAAACTCACTGTGAAGGCTCGACAAGTGTTAAAAAGACAATGATGCGTCTCCTAACTTCAAAATTTGAGAAATTGAGAATGGAGGAAAGTGAGACCATCATGGAATAAAATACTAGATCGAAGAGCCTTGCTAATGAAGCATCTGTCCTTGGTGATCCTATTTCGAACGAGATACTTGTGTCCAAAGTACTTCACTCTCTCCCAAAAATGTTTCACACCAAAGTTTGTGCTATAGATATGAATCTAAAGATACATCTATAATGAGTTTGAATGAATTAATCAGTTCTCTACGCACATATGAGATGGAGATGGAAGTAGAAGATGATCACAAAGGTAAGTCTATTGCTTTTCAAGTGTTTAATGATACTTACAATGATTTCTCTGAAGTGAAGCAGGAAGTGAGCAGATCTGATCTCAAAGATGACTCTATTGCCTTGATCTGAAAAAAATTTACTGATTACCTCAAGTTGATGAAAGAAAAAAAGAAAATTGAGAAAAGTGCACAACCTTCAAAATTCCATAGTTTACCTACTTCGGAGACGCCTCAGAAACCAACTACTACTCGAGGACCACGTCAAAGGTATGAAGGTAAAACTAAGTCCTCAAGTAAAAGTTTTGATAATGTTAAATGCAGGGAATGTAAAGGATATGGACATTATGCATATGAATGTGCCAATCGACTTCGAAAATGTATGAATGTTTTCCTGAGTGATGATGATTCTGAGGAAGAACAGGAAAAGACTGAACATGTAGATCTTATTTCTTTTACTACTTTGCTGGAAGGTAAGAAAAATTTTCAGATCAATCCACTCGGTGTTGGCTCCGGTGTTGCAACACCTGGGCGCAACACAGTTCAAAAATCTGTTTGTTTGGTTGCTTCTAACTTTGATAATTCCAGTGATCATGAAGAACATATAGTTGAAGCATATACTCTGAAAGGTATACAGAAATTCCATGAGGAGTTGTACAGTGATTGGATCAAGAGGAATCAGTTGAACACAACTCTCTCCAAATAGAATACTAAATTGAAAGCAGTTGTGGCTAGGCTGGAGGTTTTCATGAGCAAGAAAGATCTGGAATTAGGGCTGCTGAGTTCGGAACTTGAAAGAGCAAAAGCAACTCTTGCCAGATTTAATTCAAGTTCAAACGAACTTGATTCGTTTTTGAATATGGGTAAAGATGATAAGTTTGGACTTGGTTTTAAAGATAGTGTGTTTGAAATCGGTGAATCTTCTAAATCACCAGTGTTTGTGAAGGAAGGTAGCAGTAACACTTCTAACCAACCTTCAGTGGCTTCCCAAGGTAAGAAACCTATACCGGAGAAGATTGTTTCTATTACAATGTCAAAAAAATGGAAGCGTCCTTTTGTGTGTCATTACTGTCTCAAACCTGGTCACATCAGACCATTTTGTCGTAAGCTTAAGAATGACTATATTTTGTAGGAATCTAAGCAGGTGTTGCCTCCCGTGTTGCACAACACCAAGCGCAACACTGGAAAAAAAGGACCTATTGTGAAGAAATTTTGGGTACAAAAGTTTGATGTTAAAAGTTTTGTTATTTATACCTCCTTAAAAGCTAGCACTGCAGGAAATTGGTACTTTGATAGTGGAAGCTCTCGGCACGTGACAGGTTTGAAAGATCACCTCACGGACTACATTGAACAAAATGGTGGTAGAGTGACCTATGGAGGTGGTGCAAAAGGAAGAATTGTTGGCAAAGAAACACTCAATGTGGAAGGGCTTCCAAAGCTTCATAATGTGTTGCACGTTGAAGGACTTAATGCGAATTTAATTTCAATTAGTCAACTGTGTGATGATGACTTACATGTGAAGTTTGATAAGAATACTTGTGAAGTTTTTGATAATGCTAATCGATGTGTTATGACAGGTACAAAATCAGTTGATAATTGCTGCCAACTAGGTGAGGAATTGGCTTGTAGAAACTCAAAGATTGATGAGTTTAGTCTATGGAACCAAAAGCTTGGACACGTGAATTTCAAGACTTTAAAAAACTTGAGTAAGTTTGAAGCTGTAAGAGGCCTTCCAAATTTAAAGTCTGGTATTCCATACATTTGTGGTGCATGCCAAAAAGGTAAGCAAACCCATGTTTCGCACCCCGTGTTACAACACTGTGGGACAACACGTTATCTTGAACTGTTACACATGGATTTGATGGGTCCAATGGAAGTTGAAAGTTATGGAGGTAAAAAGTATTCTTTGGTATGTGTTGATGATTTTTCTCGTTTTACATGGGTAAGATTTCTTAGAGAAAAATCAGACACTTTTGATGTTTTTAAGAAGTTATTCTCTAAGATTACTAACCTACATGCTTTGACAGTTTCAAGGATTAGAACTGGTCATGGAAAGAAATTTTAGAACTCATCCTTTTCTTCTTTGTGTGATAAGAAGGGTATTTCACAAGATTTCTCATCTCCAAAAACTCCTCAACAGAACGAAATTTCCGAAAGGAAGAATAGGACGTTGCAGGAGATGGCTAGGGTGATGATGAGCTCAAAAAATATCTCCAAGATATTTTGGGCAGAAGCATTGAACACAGCTTGTCATATTTCCAATCATGTTTATTTGAGAAGTGGTTCTTTGATGACTTCCTATGAAATCCTCATGGGAAAGAGACCAAATCTCAATTATTTTCATATTTTTGACTGTGTGTGCTATGTTTTAAATGATAGAAATCACCTAGCAAAATTTGATTCCAAAAGTGATAAGTGTTTGTTCCTAAGTTATTCTACTAATAGTCGTGCGTATAGGATGCATAATCTTAGAACCAAAAAAATTATGGAATCTATTAATGTTATTTTTGATGATGGTGCAGATCTCAAAGAAAAAACTGTTGCTGAAGATGATATTGAAGGCTTTCTGGAAATTCCTCTCGAAGAACACAGTGTTGTCCCTGATGTTACAACACCAAAACACAACAGTGGTTTCTCCAGAAACTGTCCATGAAGAAAATTTTCAAAATGATGAGGAAATTGAGGTAATTACTAAAAAGGACATTCCAAGCAAGATACAAAAGAATCATCCATAATCACAGATTATTGGAGATGTTCATGGAACTAGACAAACCCGAGCTAAGGACAAAGTTTACTACCGCAAGATGGTTGGGTTAGTATGCATGAGTTCCGTGTACTCACAGGTAATGCATTCTTGTTTTGTCTCCAATTTTGAACCTAAGAATGTCAATGATTCTTTGAATGATGAATTTTGGGTATATTCCATGCATGAGGAACTTGAGCAATTTGTTCGTAATGATGTGTGGTTTTTAGTTCCACCTCCTGATCATGGTAATGTCATTGGTACAAAATGGATTTTCAAAAATAAAACCGATGAATCAGGAAACCTCATTAGGAACAAAGCAAGGTTGGTTGCTCAAGGGTATACACAGGTTGAGGGGGTTGATTTCGATGAGACCTTTGCTCCTGTTGCCCGCATTGAGTAAGTCCGACTATTGCTAGCTATTGCATGTCATATGGGTATTGAAATTTACCAAATGGATGTGAAAAGTGCATTTTTGAATGGTATTTTAAATAAGAAAGTGTATGTGAAGCAACCCAAAGGCTTTGAAGATCCACACCACTTGGATCATGTTTACAAGTTGAAAAAGACACTTTATGGCTTGAAGCAATCTCCACAAGATTGGTATGGTAGGTTGACCGAGTACTTTCTCGAAATTGGCTTCAAACGAGGTGAGGTTGACAAAACTCTTTTTATTCAAAAGGCCAAAGGTAAAATTCTTATTTGTGAAGTTTATGTGGATGACATTATCTTTGGTGCTTCTTCTCAAAAGCATGTTGATAGTTTTGTTGAATGCATGTCTTCTACTTTTGAAATGAGTATGGTAGGAGAATTAAATTTCTTTCTTGGATTGCAACTTAAGCAATTGAGTTATGGTATTTTTCTTTGTCAAAGAAAGTATGCAAAGAATTTGGTGAAAATTTTTTGCAAAGAGAATGTTAAGAATATGAAAACTCCAATGGTCTCGAGTGAAAATTGGGAAAAGACAGTGTTGCGGCTGGGGTTGACAACACCATGTATCGCAGTATGATAGGGAGTATTTTGCATTTGACTACTAGTCGTCCTGATATCATGTTCAGTGTGTGTTTATGTGCTAGGTACCAATCTGATCCAAAGGTAACCCATTTAAAAGTTGTTATGAGAATTTTGAAATATGTTTCGGGTACATTGGATTTTGGATAGTGGTATACGAGGGAAACCAACACTAATCTTGTAAGTTTTAGTGATGCGGATTGGGCTGGTGATGTTAATGATAGAAAAAGCACTACGGGTGTGTGTTTTTATCTTGAAAATAATTTTGTTTCATGGTATAGTCGTAAACAAAATTATGTGTCACTTTCGACTTCTGAATCTGAATATGTGGCAGCCGAAAGTTGTTGTTCACAACTTCTTTGGATGAACCAAATGATTGAAGATTATAGTTTTAAGAGTGAACCCCCCATTATTTATTATGATAATTCGAGTGCTATTGATATATCAAAAAATCCAGTTCAACACTCACGCACAAAACACATTGATATTCGTCATCACTTTATTTGAGATTTGGTCAAAATAGGTATGATTCGAATGAAGTTTGTTGGAACCAATAAACAATTGGTAGATATTTTTACTAAATCATTAGATTTGAGAGATTCTCAACCCTTCGGAGGTTTCTCAGCATGTGTGCGTTATAATCATTTGCATGTGTTGTCTTCGGTGTTACTCCACCACCGACAACACTATTGTTTTTCTTTTCTTGCTTTTTTAGGATTTTTGTCATTCTGCATTCACTCTGTTATGTGTAGTGTTTAAATCTCTATTACAATGATTCAATTGATGCCAAATTTTTCTGAAAAATTTTTAAACCACACTGACCCTCTTGCTTTTGAACTCTAACTAAACCACTAATGTGAAAGGTGGTTTCGCAAATTCAGTGTTCATCTTTTTAATAAGTTTGATGACCAATGTCATAAATACAAACTTTTATCAAAGATCGAAAGAAAATGGAAAAAGCTACCTAATTAAGTCCAATGAAAACTGTTCTTTTAGTGTGCAAGCTACCACTTCTGGAAATTTTCTAAAATCAAGGGAAATCAAGTGTGCAAGTTTCAAATATTTTTGAAAAACTTTGGTGTTGTTGATGATGTTGTCAACACGAGAGGGAACACTATACTTGTGATCATTTCATTTGCTTGTAATTGCTTTTTTATGTTACATTCTATTTTAGGCATAAAATAGGTCATGCAAATGCATTTTTCTTAATAGGGATCTGTTTTTTGAGTAAGGCTCCAAATACACAAAATTCGATGAATTACCATATTTACTGAAAATTGAATTTCGGTGATTGATTTTTTTGTTTCAGTGGAGTTAAGCTGATGTGGAGTTAATATTGGAAAATTTTGGGCTGAAATTTGTATCTCGAATTGTTGCGATATTTATGGGATATTTATTCCTAATTTCCAATTGTTTTTTGGCCGTTAGGAAAGTTAATGTTAGTTACTTGGAGAGATAATGATTTAGGGTAATTATGAGGTTGATAGATGGAATATATTACCGTTTGTGATAGGGATTATATATTGTTGCTTCCCACTTTATCGGATTTTATCTTCTTCTTGAATTTTTTTTCCCGGTTGTGTTCTCTGCAAACCCTACCTCTCTCTCACTCTCAAATATTAATTTTCAATGGCAGGATTTGATCTTCAAGATATCAGAAGCGAGATGTGGCATTTGGCTTCTGATGTTGCTGCCGGTGTTGTAACACCGGAAGCACCTCCATCCTTGTCTTCTTTTTCGATTTTTCCGGTTCCCGTGGAACCCGTACCCCTTGCTACAATCATGCCTGGTGAACCTGGAAACGAGATCGATGTGGAGAATTTGCCCAATTTTTATGTTTTGAACCGTGTTCATCCTCCTCTACCAATAGTCCTCAGATCAAAAAGGCATGCAGGATATGATCCCAAATTTACTTAGTCCAAGAGATTTTACAAGGGTCCGCGCATATCCATGGCTGAAGAAGATCGCAGCTCTGGTGATGATTCTGAGGATGCCGATTACGATTTTGTTGCAAGGAAGAAACCCTCTGTTTCCACTGATGTCCCTGTCTCTGCTCCGATTGTTAAATCTGCTTCTGAGAGCAGTGATTCAAGCTCTTTTGATGATACTCCACTTGTGAAAATCCAGAAGGACGCTCCTCTTAAATCCGTGCATAAGGAAACTTCTTTTAATGAAGATGCCACTCTGGCACAAATTCTGGAAAGCCTTAAGCTAGGGAAAGTTGCTTCCCATTCCTCTATTCCTACTGCTCATCAATCTGATGATGAACCTGATGCTGAGATGATAGAGGAATTTTCTACGGGCAAAGCACATCTTGAAGACAGTTCCTCTTGCTCTGCCGATTTTCATTATGAATCTTCTGATAAAAGTGCTGATATCGGAGATGAAGAAGACTCTGATGATGTTTCCAGCATGGATGCTGATGAAGAACCTCTAGAGAAAGTGGATATTTTAGCTGCTGAGGCCAGTGTTGCAGTTGGTATTTTCAACACCACAGACAACACTGTTGATGAAGAATATGACACAGATTTTGCTCATTCCCTCATGTTTTATTCTGGTGAATCCGCTGCTGTTTGGCCTCTTTTCCTTCATAGAGGATTGATAGATGAGAGAAACATTGATGTAGCTCCTATGATAGGTACAATCTCGTTGATTTTCTTAAGCTTCGCAAGCTCTACTCTACTGTCATTGCTGTTGTGTCATATCGCAAGAAGGAAATTCTGGAATTTTATTCAAATCTCACTTCCCCGGTTGGAGATCCAGAATCTGCCAAGTATGACGTTTATCTTCGAGGAAGATTGTTTGAGTTTACTCCGATAGTGATTAATGCCCTATACTCTACTCCGGATGTTGAAGATGGTGTTCATCCTGATATTAATATAGTGATACCAGTTTTGACTGGTGGATTGGCCACAAGTTTCTCCGATCACTTCTCAGTGGCAAAGATCACCTTATTTTACTCTGCTTTGCACAAGATTTCTGTGCATAATTGGACGCCCTCAACCAACTTCAATGTGATCACAAGACCACATACATTCATTCTACATGCCATAGGCACAAGCAGTGTTTTTAATTTTGGAAGGATGGTATTCCGAACAGTGATGAAGTTTGCTGATGAAGGTTTGAAATCCACCAAAATACCTTTTCCCTCCTTGATTTATGGTGTAGCGACCCAACCCAGATCCACTACCTAATAAGAGTTAAGAGCATAATTAAGCATGCATTAAATAAATCGCTGCGGAAGACTTAAACAAAAATAGACCGGCAGAATACAACCGGTTAAACAAATTAAATTACAAACCCAATCGAATAATAAGCCTAAAAGGTAAAAACCTACAGCTAATCCTGTTGTCTTCACTGGTCACTGGCGACTCCAAGCACCTGGTGCTCAATCCTGCACCAACACCTGCCCCGTCAAATGGGGTGTCCAATTACATAGAAAATACTGGACGTGAGCTCTAAGCTCAATACAAAAGCACGGGTACAACTGTAGACAACTGCTCAGTAATGGCGCCTAGGACATGAGTGGTACAATCCGAGGATCAAACCCTGCATACACTGCTCATTCCTAATGGACGTAGACCATGTCTTCCAGATGCCAGTGCCGCCTAACCCGTCGGTCGCGGGGCGCTCGACATCTATCGTCCGAACAGGGCTAAGAGGCCCTACATGGATCATCTCCAAAGATGGACAGACACAATATGATATGCACATGCTGCATAATAATATGACACACAAATGCAACATATTAGAATGCAAAACCCGCTGGCAATCTCAGTCAGTACTTACGTACCTTATTACAGGCAGTCCTAGCAGTCTCACTCTAGGTTCCAAGCCTATCATCAACTCTACAGTACAATTACCCATGCATCATTAATTAAGCTCTAAAAGCCTTAACTAAGTTATTAAATACTCCTAAATATTTTTAGGAAGCCAAAGCTATACCTGTGTCCGTCGTTAGCCCTTTGATGTCGCTTGCCTCAAAACTAGGCCACAGCTCTGCTACGACGCCTGGATCGCTATGCCACTTCCGAATTCTCCATAGGACTCCTAGATATCCCTAGATCTGAGTTAGAAGTCTAAGTATTTGAGATAAAAAAGGAGAGGTGCGAGTTGAAAATGAAATTTCGGACCCCTATTTATAGGCAAAGTTCGGAGCCTCCGAACTCGACTTCGGATCCCCCGAACTGGTTCGGATCCCCCGTTTCTTACTTCGGAGCTTCATCTTGACTTCGGATCCCCCGAAGTCCCATCAATGACGTCACCAATGACGCATTATCTTTGGAGCCTCCGATCCGAGTTCGGATCCTCCGAACCCGTTCGGAGCCTCCTAACCTGGTTCGGACCCTCCGAACCCGCCGAATCCTCGGAACCTTCCCGGCCATTTTTGAGTGTCCTGAATCCATTTTTGGACTTCTTTAACCCATTTGAAATTTCCTTAATCATGTTTTACTTAATCTAAACATGATTACATGATTAATTACGCATTAATCGTTAATTTCGGATACGGGTTACTACATTCTCCCCCCCCCCCCCCCTTAAAAGATTTTGTCCTCGAAATCTAAGGTAAACCTAGAGATCATACTAAAGACCCTTGCTCGAGTGTCTGGTCGAAATAGCTTTCGACACACTCAGAATCTTATCAAATTTCCTGTAAGCTCCATTAATTCTGAACCGCATTAACATTCTTCCAACTGAAGATTACTGTGCTGCTGGTCGACAGTCGAACTCCTCTGGAACTAGCGTATCACAACACTGATACATCTTCCATTCGGACCACGATCTCCCTGATCACGAAGGATACAAACACCCTCTCAATCGAGATCATTGTCCCAAGGAAAAGTCTCAGACTGACGAAGACCAAGTCATAACCTGGCCGGATTAAGACATTCGTTGAATCACTAACCGAATCTAACCACCCAATGGTTCCAAAAAGCTCTCGATGTCTAACACCTCTAGTGAGAAAATACCATTCCCCACACTGTGCTGACACAATAAATCCCGAATTTCTCCCACAGAGAATCTAGTTGACACAAAGCTATACACCAACGTAACTTCTTAACAAGATTCCCTAGACTGGTCATCCTCCCCATGCTCCTTCGAAGCAAAACATGCTTTGCAAAGGCAATTACTGTGAACTCAGACCATCCAGTCTTGTACTAATCACAGTTCATGTTTCTTAGTATAACTTAATCATTGTGTCCTGATGAAATCTATCATCAGCTGCCAACACGACGCTACGAAACCACGCAAAATCCGCAATGGAGATCATCGCGCCTCCGATGAACTTCATCGTCTCTACAACGGAATAGTCACCCATGTCTCAATCAATGAGCAGGTCAAATCCCTCTACGGGACTTGGCCATCCTGGGACATCCTCCCTATAGTTATACCCACTTGCAGATACTATACACATATCAATACTAAAGCAAGCTACCACCAAATTCTCAACTGGGACGCTCCACAGTATACCCGCATATGGAAACGCTTCTTATCTCGTCTCGAAAACTTGACAGTCTTTTGCACTTGGTATAACTCATCTATGAGTTCCTGGTGATACCATCATCATTTATTTCAATCTTATGAGATCTGACCCGTCGATCTTGAGGCAAATTAATCCCAACTGATTATACACAGTCAATTCATGCTCTCGCTGAACGCATCATCCTTAGCATTGAAAAGACTAAGATTCCTGATGAACATGTCATCCCTGGAATATTGCAATTCGCTTGCTACCAAATTACTTGTGGAACATTTCATACTAGAAGTAACTTGTCTCCCTACACACATCCGACTATCGTCCATTGCTAAAGCGCAATATTCTTGACAAACAGTCCGCACGAATGTGGATTTCCGACTGGAAAGAAAAAAGTTGCTTCATCGCTACCTTGCGAAGTCTTCAATTCCCACAACAATCTTGTTGGCCACTAAGTCGATCAATGACTGCCTCGATCATCTCAATGACCTCATGCACCACATGCTGAAAATTAGTGACACACCCTGCAGGATCTTGAAAAGTAGATCCCAGCTAATGTCACACCTCACGATCAGACAACTGATGTCCATACGAGTACACAATTCTCGTTGGATCTCAAACCCAACGGTATACTAAGACATCATCACAAGAACACTATCCGGGGAGCTACCAATTCCTTTGCTTGTTTCTCCTGTCAAGTTAACACCTAACTTGACCATACAAGTCAATTGTAGTCTTTCGGTAGATTCGTCTCTGGCAAACCTAGAGACTTCAAAGCATCACCTGCTCCGAGACTGTACCAAGTTCTCATCTCCTAAGCACTAAGCGACAAAATACTATCCCAAGTATTTCTCGATTGCTATATCCAAATCATCACTGATTGGATTTACCTTATCGATCTCGTCGAACTACTGATGCTCGCACTCGTTCGATCAGACAATCACTGATCATCTAAACCTACGTGGCTCAATCAATGACCATGACTTAGCTGTCACGAAGTACTATTTCCAAATACTTGGAATACCCAAATCGCTCTGGTTTCAACACACCCATACTTGATAACCAGAAAATAGCTATTAGTAGCCTATCGACACAATCTCGTGCCTTACTATTGACAGCTGCCTCGTATACTGAACTTAATCAACCTAACTCTGACAGAGTCAGCCAATTGCCACTAGTAGTCATTAGCACAAATCCCGTGCCACATCAGCACTAATAATTGCTGTTTTGTTCACCCAAAGCGAACATCAAGACGAACTAAGCCCAAGATTTGCTTGCAATCTATCAAGCTAGACCATTTTTATCCCATGAAAAATCCTACGCTCAACCTCTGAAAATATCAGACAATACTTAGTGCAATCACTGGACTTACTATCCTTACCTCGTTCATTCGGGATGAACGCCACGACTCGTCAAGTCCAAGAATCATAACTAACGAAACCCAAAGATTTCCACAATCTTCGGACACGCTCCTGATTATATCCCTCGTTAATATTGTGCAAAAAATTAAGACTAAGGTAACTTACCTCAATAACCCACCTGGATAATCGCCAAGGCTTAACGGGCATAGGCCAAGCTTCCCTCACATCTCAAATAATCTTGTACAATCCTTAACATCTGATATAATCCATCACACATGAAGTCTATCATCATGAAACAATTCTCCTATTCGAGTCAATGTCTTGAAACAGTATCCCATTCAGTATCTTGGATGACTCCTATCACAGGGAAACTCTAACCACAACTCTGAAGACAACCCCTAGTCATCGATGGTAGAAACTCGTCCACCTACTAGATCCACACATCTATCAGTAACCCAAAGGTTAAAACCTATCTGCTCAGAGTACATACTCGTCATGGAAATCCCTCCAAGACTGGTTTAATAGCAGAACACTCAAACAATATTTCTGACAAAATCAGACGATATCAATCCAATGATATCAAACCTGATATCCAATCCAAGGTCATACCCTATTGTAACTGCTACCAAATCCCTAGACTGAGTAGCCTTCCCATCGCCAATCCTGAAGCACGAAGGCTCCCAGGTAACCTCTAAAGTACAAGGACTCCCAGACTAACACTGGCATAGGGTCGCACCCCATCACGTCTAGTCATGGTCATAGTCCACAACTCTCGGCATGTACTTGACCTAGCATCCTGATGAAAAACCCAATCATCACAAGTCTAAACCTAACAAATGTCAGACAGCCTACTGTTCTAAGAAAACAACCTAGAACAAAGCACAATGTTCTAAACCGAACAATACCCTTAATGCCTTTAGAGGAGTCCACTCATCGCTGGCACTATCTTAGTCTTCTGACTAACTAGGTCAATCCTAGGAAAACACCTAGACTAACCGCAAGTCACACTGTTACAATCGGCCCACTCAAACCCCATGAGTTATCACAGTTGAACACTAATCAACTAACGTCATGCCAAACTTAGCAAAATCACTTGCAATCATTCACGAATTGCTGGATAAATAAAACATGTATCATTGCTTAAAGTTATGTACAATTCTCTTTATTACAATTCCATGTAATATAATTATAGTATTCAAAATACAATGAAATGTACAATCGAACTTGAAATGATACAACCAAAGTATGATGATTCATTACAACTGAAATACTGTTTAAAAATTACAACAATACAGTATTTAAATCATCGTACTAGTCTTCGTTCCTTTAGCATGAAGCTTCTAATAGATACATGCATCAATGCAAGCATGCTCATGCTCGACTCCCTCGGTATCTCATCCCACCAAGACTTCCGGAGAAATTAACTCGAGCTCGCTAACCATCTATGCTCTGCATCAGTGCCTGACAGTCGACTCTCTTCTGCTCACGATCTACTGTCAGCATTCTTCTTGTAACCAGATCATGCTTTTTGAACATGAAGTTTCCCTGTGCCTACCGAAAGCATCGATACAAGCATACCGGCACAACCATGTTCTGCATGAGTTTAATGACCTTACGCTCGAAACCTGTCATGCCTTAGACACTTGAGGCATTCCTTTGTGAGGGTCTATCTGGCAATCTCTCCAACTACGACTGGAGAATCTTCAGAGTAGTGTCAGCATGGTAATGACTGTACAGATGCAAACATCAAGTAAGTCCCCACCAATCCTCTGCCACTGCCTCTGGCATCCGGTACTCGATCCAAAGCTAGGACCCATATGAGTAGGAGTCTTGAAAGCTCGGACACGATCCATCACTCCTGTCCGTACTTGCTGGAATTCCATAAGCCAAATCTTTAAAAATCCTGCCGATGATGATAGTCTTCGGGCAACCTAATCGCTGCATCATCACCTCTTCCAAGGTCTCATCAATCCTATAAGGATAACACAAAGTCTTAATACTATATCCCAAGTCTCTTGCATGCATGCTCTGATACCAATAAATGTAGCGACCCAACCCGGATCCACTACCTAATCAGAGTTAAGAGCATAATTAAGCATGCATTAAATAATTCGCTGCGGAAGACTTAATTAAAAACAGACCGGCAGAATACAACTGGTTAAACAAATTAGATTATACAACCCAATCGAATAATAAGCCTAAAAGGTAAAAACCTACAGCTAATCCTGTTGTCTTCACTGGTCACTGGCGATCCAAGCTCCTGGTGCTCAATCCTGCACCCACACCTGCCCCGTCGAATGGGGTGTCCAAATACACAGAAAATACTGGACGTGAGCTCTAAGCTCAATACGAAAGCACAGGTAAAACATACAAATATGATGCATGCAAATGATAGGGTATCCATATCTGAGATAACTGTATACAACTATTCAATAATGGCGCCTAGGACATGAGTGGTACAACCCGGGGATCAAACCCTGCGTACACTGCTCATTCCTAACGAACGTAGACCGTGTCTTCCAGATGCCAGTGCCAGTTAACCCGTCGGTCGCGGGGCGCTCGACATCTACCGTCCGAACAGGGCTGAGCGGCCCTACATGGCTCATCTCAAAATATGGACAGACACAATATGATATGCACATGCTGCAAAATAATATGACATACAAATGCAACATATAAGCATTCAAAACCCGATGGCTATCTCAGTCAGTACTTACGTACCTTATTACAGGCAGTCCTAGCAGTCCCACTCTAGGTTCCAAGCCTATCATCAACTCTACAGTGCAATTACCCATGCATAATTAATTAAGCTCTAAAAGCCTTATCTAAGCTATTAGATACTCCTAAATATTTTTAGGAAGCCAAAGCTATACCTGTGTCCGCCGTTAGCCCTTTGCTGTCGCTTGCCTCAAAACTAGGCCACAGCTCCACTACGACACCTGGATCGCTATGCCACTTTCGGATTCTCCATAGGACGCCTAGATATCTCTAGATCTGAGTTAGAAGGCTAAGGAATTGAGAGAAAAAAAAGGAGAGGTGCGAGTTGAAAATGAAATTTTGACCCCTATTTATAGGCAAAGTTCGGAGCCTCCGAACTCGACTTCGGATCCCCCGAACTGGTTTGGATCCCCCGTTCCTGACTTCGGAGCCTCTGTTCCTGTTCGGAGCCTCCAATCCTGACTTCGGATCCCCCGAAGTCCCATAAATGATGTCACCAATGACGCATTATCTTCAGAGCCTCCGATCCGAGTTCGGATCCTCCGAACCAGTTCGGACCCTCCTAACCTGGTTCGGACCCTCCGAACGCGCCGAATCCTTGGATCCTTCCCGGCCATTTTTGAGTGTCCTGAATCCATTTCTGGACTCCGTTAACCCATTTGAAATTTCCTTAATCATGTTTTACTTAATCTAAACATGATTACATGATTAATTATGCATTAATCGTTAATTCCGGATACGGGTTACTACATATGGTCTTTTGGAATCACAGGGTTTCATTCGAAATATCATTGAAGAACTCTCTGAACTCCCTGATGATTTGAAGATCGCAACTGCACTTTTGAAAGGAAATAGAAATATTGATCTTCCTTGGAGTGAATTTAGTCACAATGCTACTGCTGATATTGCTGATGTTGCACCCGATGTTGCCAACACAAGTGACAACACTAAAAAAATAGTGCCTATTCCTCTGGAATTTACCACTGCCACTATTCAGCTGCTGATGACTCGTGCTGAGGAGAAGATTGCTCAGGCACATGAAGATATTGCCTTTTATAGCACAGTCTTGGCTGATTGTAGGAGACAACTTGGCATTTCTGTCCAAAAAGGGAAAGATAGTGCACAAGATGATGAAGTTGGTCCATCTGGGACAAAATATGATGAGGAAGAAGCTACTGATCGAGAGGGATTTGATAGTGATCAATTTTAGCTTTGATTTGCTTTCTTCTCTCATCTTTGTTTAATTGTTTAATTTCGCTTTTAATGGTTAATATGACTGTTTTTTTTCTTGTTATGTGCCTTAATTGCTTGAATATGCTTTAACTAGACTAACAACTTCTACCCCACTTATGCTCTAATATGTGAAATATAGAATCCCTAAGTGTTAAAGCTAATGTTATCCTTGGTGTTGCCAACACGAGGGACAACACCTTCAGGGGAAGACTTACAAATTCAGGGGGATAAGTATTTTAAACTCAGGGGGAGTTTATGTTTATTCTTACTTGTGTTAGGTTTTGTCCAAAAAGAAAAAAGGTGGAGATTGAAAAAAAAATTTAATTCCTTGATATTCTCGGTCCTAATTATTAAATTATATTTGATTTTACTTTCTAGACAAGTTACAATAAATTGGCAAATATCATGCATATATTTTGAATATCTTATTAAATATATTTGTCATACTTAAATTATGTCTTGATAAGGTATTTATGAGATATATTAATATTCGATATTATCAAGATATGATTTGGTATATTTGATATAATTTTATTCCTACTTAAACATGTTTCATTATTATTGTAGGACTCTATCTAAGGAAATCTTCCAAGTCTTGGATTCCATTCTATAAAAGGAGATTTCACGCACAAGAAAAAATAAGACTTTAGACGTACAATTCCTTGTGCATCGACTGAAGAATTCGGTTGAAGAATTTAAGATTTTTGAAGCAAGGTTTTGCAACCTTCGTTGTTTCTTGTCCCTGTGTTGCCGTTAGTGTTGAAGACATCGAAGACAACACTGTGGAAACTGTGTTGTTGAAGATATTTTGTGTCTCTTCAAATTTAGGCTACAGGAGTTGCATCTATTTATGTTTTACTCTGATGTATTTAGGATTCAAGTTTGATTTCTCAACTTGTTGAGGAATTTAGGATTTATTGATTTTTCATAAAATCACTAGTATTACTTTGTAAGACTGATCTTACGTTTTCTAGTGATATTTAGCTCTAAGGCACCCGCACGAGTTTTTATACTCGTGCAAAATTATTTACTTGTGTTTTATTTACGTTTTAAATTTTCGCTGCACTGTGTTGTCGCTGGTGCTACAACACCAAGTACAACACTGCCCGTTTTCACATAACAAACCACGTACAACGTTTCTTTCGAAATTTTATTAATCAAAACATTATTTGAATTTCAATCATTCCTACTCACTTACAATATACTGTAAATACTTGTACGTACATATGATGCAGCGTCAGCAGCTGCAACAAGATCCCAGTAGCTACGGGCTTCATCTAGCGACGCACAGACGTCCTGACGGGACATTCGCAGACGAGAAATCTCGACGGATTACGGTGCGTACGACTTCAATTATATTATTTTTGTTAATTATAAAGTTTTAAACACCGTTAATGGTTTTTATAATCATAAATATTGTGGGAATAGGCGGAGGTGGAGCTTCGTCTCTCGGAGAACAACTACTCGTTCAGGCCATATGAAAATTTATAGATTGGAGATGTTCACCCCTCGGTGTAGGAGGTTAACCACATCATTTTCGATGTCGTCGGTGGTGTCAGTCATTGACGGGTATACGGTCTCGGGTCTGTCGCACCAACCATGTACCCGGATGAGATGACTCCTCGTCCACGTGGTCCGAGTCAGATGAGTTCCATGGTTGCGGCATAGGATGAGGCGTTTCATGCCGCCAGAGAGGAGGCGAGACTGGCACCAGCGCAGTCGCAGCGGCTGGAATTTGAACATAGGGGGATGCAGAAAAACTTGATGATATGCGGCGAATGGTGACTTCGTTGGTGACTGCCATTCAAAGGGGTAAGCAGAAGAAGACCGCCAATGACACCCGTGCTCCACAAAACGGAGGGAAGACGAGGAGAACGATGTTGCGCATCGAGGAGCCCACCAATCAGCTTGGCTAGGATCAGGACGAGGATGAAAACGAGGCAGACGATAACGAGACACAAACTCCGGATTTCATTGCATTTATGCCGTAGTATTGTTGTATTAGATCGAATTAAATTTTAATAATATTAATCTCTTATCAATCTGTTACTTGTATGCCATTAATTATGTTTTAATATTACTAATAATATTAAAATTAAACCGTTTATTGAAATATATATATATATATATATAACACATCCTTTTTTTAAAAAAAAATCGATTATTTATTCCGATGGTTTATTATAAACCGTGGGAATAGTTTTTGACGGTTTTTATTAAAACCACGGGAAATTTTCCGACGGTTGAATAGTTTCCGATGAAGGCTTTTGCAACGCCTTAAAAAAACCTTCGTAAAAGCGTCGGAAATTCGAATTTCCGATGGTTTTGCAGCAAAAAAACCGTTGGAAATAGCCGAATTGTTTTTTGTAGTGAACGATCCTAATTGTCCAGCATTTGTGTCATCATTCGCCGGAACATTTATATCCAAAACGAACTGAGCCAATTTATCATACTAAAACGAAAATTTGGCGGATTACTAGAAGATCAAAATCTTATTTCAACCAACTAACTTGGTAACTTAGCTTGAAGGTGCCGTTGTGCACCCGTTGGGACCTGCAACAATCTCCACAATTTTTTTTCTTTTTTATATATAATTGAACTATAAACAGGGCCGATCTTAAAATTTTTTGGGTCTGAGTCTAACTTTTAAAAGAGGCCCCTAAATCATAATGTGTTCATATTTTTTTAGACTAATAACAAATTTTTCGATTTAAGAAATGTGCAATAGTCAAAATATTTCTATTTTAATTGAGTAATAAGATCAAACATGTACAAAATGATTACTATAAAACAACTCATCTAACAATTTAGAGCTAACAATATTGATCAAATTGTTCAGAAATTATTTTTCTCAATTAATAGCATAACCAATTCATTCAATTTTTTTCATATAACATAGTTTATTGAGGAAATATTTTGAAAACATTTAAATTTGAGAAATTTTTTTTTGCACTTACAACTGTAAAAAATATAGTCAACAAGATTTTATAAACAATATGAGTATTTGAGAAATATCCATCAATTTTTTTTTCAAGTAATTCACTACATCCATGGTCGATTTTGTTTCTCTTGGTAATGAGAACTTCAAGAATGTCAACTCCGAAAATAAATCGTGCTCATTAATATCAGAACAACTCTTATGAGTCAGAAAAAGTGTTTTTATATTGGTCCAATTACACTAATATATAATAAATTTAGGGAATAAAAATATTTTTTGTTTATATTGGGTACGAGAAAAATAATTTATATTTGAAAAAAATAATCAAGAGACATAGAAATAATAAAATTCATAAATAAATTTATCAAAAATCCCAGAAATAATAAAAAAAAGTTTATATTAGGCAGTAGACAAAAAAAAAATAATTTCCTGAAATATGAATGAAAAAAGCCCAAAAATAATTAATTTATATTGGATCAATTTACATTTTTATATAATAAATATTTTTTTTTCAAAATTATGGGCCCAAAAAAAAAATGAGCTCGATTCGGACGATTCTTCAGCCTCCAAATAGGAACGGTCCCGACTATATATTATATATATGCATATATTGACAAATTGAAACTAATATGATTGAATTGTTTTTATTTAAAATATAGAAATTGCGGGCACAAAATATAATATATCGAAAAGTTGATTATTTCTACGCCTTGACGTAACACAATATGATATATAACGAATAAATTGCTAAAAATAGTAAAATATCTGCACCTACGTCTTTTTTCAGTGCCCAAAAATAATAAAGTTAACTCCTTTAAAAAAAATAAATAAATAAATAAAGTTAACTATACACATCACAATATTATTAAAAGCTGTCAGGTCTTTTAATTAATTTATCACTCGTAACAATTACGTAAATTTCATTAATAATTATTTTTTTCCCATTTGAGCGGTATTTTAATTACCATAACTCCCCATAAGGGTCGGAATTTGAATTCCTTATTCTACATTTGATTTATTCTCCCTGCTGCTTAGTAGTTGAGATTGAGATCACAAAATAAGAAATAACATAATTAATTGTTATTTTCCAAGAAATTAGACAAAATAGAGGAAATATATGCGAATAGTTGGAGCACTTAGTGTGTGGTATAAAAAGATAAAAGTATCTCTTTTGTGAAACGGTCTTACAGACTTATATTCGTGAGAAGGATTAACTGGTTCATATATCCGATGAAAAATACTACTTTTGACATAAAACAAAATTATATTTATTAATATGGTCGAGTCAGAGATTCATATCACAAAATTATCAATAAAATAAACACATAAATTTTTTTGTGAAATTTTAGCTATCCAGATCGATTATATTTATTTAGGGGGGCAAAAAGAAAACCCTTATACAATCAAGCCTTACAGATTAATTTGATATTTCTAGTCTTGATATTAATTTTTTTTAAATAAAAGAGAGAAGAAAAAACTCTCACGTCATTTATCCATATCTCGCTTTGTGAAGTCGCTAGGTCATTTAAAAAAAAAACAAAAAAACAAAACCGGCAATTTTAGCTTTTAAGCAATGGATTCATGCGTGAGCAATAATATTTTTTTCTCCGTAATAATTTTTTAGTCACCATTGTTTATTTGTTTTAGGGTCACAATCGTTTTTTCACCTTCCTCACCTGTGATATACGAAAATGCTACTTAATTCAACTCAGGGACGATTATGAAGTGTGGGCCCCAAAATTTTTAGATTTTCATTATTATATATAAAGTGAGTTTAATGTTCATTGGCTATAATATTCGCCTATGCTGCAGGTTGCCTTTATAGAAATGACGCAAGGTTCGAATCATAATGATGCCAATTTTTTTAATTTTATTTTTTAAAAATGGTTTAACACTTTATCAGCTTCATTTAAAATTTAAGTTAAAACTTGATTTCCCTAGTGATGGATCTCTGCAGTCCCTATTAGATCAATTAAGTTTTGATATTAATAAATACAAAAAGCAAAGATTGAACTAAATTGAATCAAGTCAACTCAACAAATTAACTAAGTCTTTAAGTTAATATGTTTGATCTAAATCTGGATAAAAGACTTAGACATCGACCGGATATCAAAATTAACTTTAACCAAACCGAGTAACTAAGTTCCTGAGTTAAACTGGATGACCTAAACAGGACAAGGACTTAGTTCACAAACTGGACAACGAACTAAATGGTGAACTAAACTGGATTCTTTAGAGCATAATTCAAGTCAGTCAGTGTAGTAACCCAACATCATTTTTAAGTAATTAAAATTGCAAAGCATGTTAAAGTGGGTAAAACATGATTAACGAATTCATATTTTGGAAAAGAAGTAGAAAACCAGTTTTAGGACTCTCGAAAATGGTAAGGAGGTCCCCCGATGCCCGAGTAGTTCGGAAGATCCGAACTCAAAGAATGGTAGGTTCGGAGGATCAGAATCGTTCGGAAGAAAGAAGGGAGATCGGATGCAGAGGGGGAGTTTGGAAGATTCAAACTCTAGATCGAAACATCTGAACTCCGTTGTACACGCAGTGTTTAAGCTGTCAAATGAAGATCAACACGTGGCAGAGATCAGACCATCTAAAGTGCTAGATCGGACCGTCCAAAGTCAACAGGGACAAGGATTCAAGGTGAGTTTGACGGGTGGCAGTTCGGAACGTCCCAACCCGGATCAGACCGTACAAACTTTTATGTAGTGTGAGATGTCTAAAAATTGTTTACACGTGGATGGTATTCCCGCTTCGAACTCATATCTACAAATAGGGGCCGAGACTCACATTTTAGTCTATGAATTATGTGTGAGTTTTAGATTCAGTATAGTTTTCAGGGTTTCTAGTCGTCTTCTCAAGGTTCGGGCACTAGCGATGTGATACGAGGCTTGTAGTGGAGCTGTGCTTGGGTCAAGGCCTTCGACATCAGTGGGTTGACGATTGACGCAAATATAAGTCTAAACTCTTAGTTGGTTTTTGGATTAGTTATTTGTATTGTTAAGGCTTTAAGATAAGTTATGGTGATATGGTATTCACGTGATTTGTAGGCTTGGACTGTAGACAGTTGTAAAACTAGACTACTAGTTGAGGTACGTAAATATAGATTGATATAGCCAGCCGAATGCATGTTTCTGTGTTGCATTATTATCTGTCATATTATGTAGTAGCCCAGTTTCATTTTACAAGATTAAGTGATTTCAAACATGTTAGAAAATTACATATAATTTTAAAAGTGTCAAAACATGTTTAAGGAGTCATTATTTGGTAAAAATAAGTGGAAAATCAGATCTGAAACATCCAAAAATGGTAGAAAGAGACCCGGGGGTTTCAGACAGTCCAAAAACAGCCAAACGAGTTAGGAAGGCTCGAAGTAGTTCGGAGCATGCGGACCAGTTTGGACCGTCCGAACTCAACAGAGTCCAGATGTCAAAAGTGGCTCGGACAAGTGGCATTTTGGACCATCCGAACCCAGTTCATACCTTCCGAACTCACCGCCAGATTGAGGTGTCAAAATGCAATATACACGTGGAAATCATGCCCTGATCGGAGCCTCCGAACCCAGGCCTATAAAAAGGGGTTCGAGGCTCTCATTTTGAATGTAAAATTTTCTCTCCTCTCTCGATAATGGCTCTATTTTAAGGGCTTCGGGACTCTTTTTTTAAGAGTTGGAGTAGGAAATAGTATTTTTTTTAGCGAACAGTGTCCGCAGTAGCAGCCAGGCGGCGAAGCTCTGGCAAGGCGTCCAGGGGTCGTAGTTAGGCTATGCCCAGGCTCTGGGGCATGCGACATCAGCTGGCTGACGATGGAAGAAGGTATGACTTTGGTTCCCTATAGTAAATAGGAAGTAGACTATATTTTAATTAAGGCTTTTAGATCATGTTAGGAGATGTTTGGCATGTTAGATAATGCATGGTATTTATGCATTGTAGTGCTACATGGTAGGCTTGGACCTAGATGGGAGCTTCTAGGATCTACTTTAGTAAGGTACGGAAGTATTATTCGAGATATCCAGATTGAGTATGCATGTATTATGTGTTTGCATGGATTATGTGATTGCATGTTTTATATGCTTTTATATACAACATGTCATGACTGTATGTTGCATACATGAGAATATTGAGCCTTTACCTTAAAGGTATCTTGTAGTAGG
Source organism: Henckelia pumila (assembly GCF_033568475.1). Taxonomy (NCBI): domain Eukaryota; kingdom Viridiplantae; phylum Streptophyta; class Magnoliopsida; order Lamiales; family Gesneriaceae; genus Henckelia; species Henckelia pumila. The sequence goes on along the minus strand of NC_133121.1, from coordinate 158,923,133 downwards.
ATGCTCACCCTATGAGTTTGTGGATGGTTGGATACGTAAGTCTTGTGTTAGGTTACTGTGATGGTTGGACACATGTACTAGTATCAGGTCACCACTATCCACTGGGCATATGAACCACCTCCTAAGGCGACGGCGCAGCGTGCTATAGACCTTGGGCCCGGTCTATGAGCTAGTTTCTTGACTTGAGTGTCTTGGTACCCAGTTCATTTGCATTCATGCGCATATAATAGTGTATACTCATACTCTCATACTGAGCATGTTAGGCTCACTTCCGATTGTTTTATGTTGGCTGTATGTCCAATTCCATGGGGCAGTTGCAGGTAGTTCTTCCGGGGACAGGGAGGTTAAGTGGTGACCAAGGCTGGATAGAAGGGTTGAACACTAGGTTTTGCTTACCTGGTATTTGACTTACTTTAATTCCGTATTTACTCTGATTAAAATTATTTTATTGATTAATTGCATGCTTAAGTTCTGATTAGTAGTGATCACGGCGCGGTTCACTACATTTATGGTATCAGAGCATGCAATAAGATTCTTTGGGACATAGTATTGATTTTGGGTTATCCTTGTAGGATTATAAGTTGGATTCAATATCGATAGCAGTATCAGGAATTGGAATAGCAAGATGTCTAGGATTTTCCAAGATCGTCATTGTCAAGGTTGGTAGCAAAAGTTTGTATTATGTGGATCCCAACAGGATGGAGCTGGAAGAGAAGATCTAGTTTTTAACGCCAGGCGCTTCTCATAGTTGAATGGAATGTGTGACATGTAGTCATCCATTCTGCATCAACCAAGGAAGACATCCCGGAAGACTCTTCACTTGTAGTTGGAGAGATTGTCAGGGAAATCTTGTCTCATCTACCAGATTAGGAACCCAACAATATTGGAAGGATCCGGTAGATTAGCAAGATTTAATCTTTTAGATATTGTGATGAAGAAGGTCTGTTAACATGAGTAGCAGACGAGAAACTTCATGTTCAAGATCAGTAGACGGAATGAAAGACTTCCGCAGGAATTTAAATATTGTATTAAGTTTTGTTGTAATCAGTATTTCAGTTGTAATCAGATGTAGATTTCAGTATTTGATGTACTAAGATTTTGTTGCATTGTACATCTTTCAGTGTAATCTTTTGATTAAGTTATGTATTAGATGTGATTGTAATAAAGATTGTATTAGAACCTGGATTGGTGGTTCAAGTATTGTAATCTTTTGGATTATCTTGATCATATTGAATAAAAGATCAGTTGTTTGTTTTAACGTGTGTATAATTAAGATTGAATTATGCATGTTTTCGGTTGATTAGTACTACGTGTTTTTCCTGGGATGACCTAGTTAATCAATTGAATATGGATAGTGCCATGGGTGATGCGATTCATCAGGGGGCTTGAGTGTTTGTTCTATGCGGGTTTCCTTAGAACAGTTGGTTGTTTTGACCTTTTTAGGTTGTTGCTTTATGATGATGGATTTTCATCAGGATAGCAGGTCAAGTAATACCAAGAGTTGTGGATTGTTACCGGGACTAGACGTGAGGGGGCGCGACCCTTAGTCAAAATTGCTCTGGAAGTTTTCATACTTCAGAGGATGTTTGGAGGCCTTTGTGCTCCAGGGACTATATAGGGAAGACTACTCAGTCTTGGGATTTGGCAATAGTCACAATAAGGTATGACCTTGGATTGGAGAGAAACCAGGTGTGGTATCAGGGTTTAGATTTTGTCTGTTTTCATACAGATGTTCTGTTGTCAGAATTAGTCTTGAAAGAAATTTTCATTGACAAGTAATCGTTCTGAGCAGATAAGTTTCAGTTTTGAATTGGGATTTTGAGGATTTAATCCAAGAGATTAGTTGAATTAGTATTTGACAGGATTTAATTATCAGATACTTGCAGACTCGGGATTTGAATTGTTCCTCTACAGAGAGTTTTCCTTGACCAATGCTTTTGGTCCAATTAGGAATGTTTCATAGTAATATAGACTCAAGGATGTGTTATGACAGGATTGCTAATGACTGTCAGGTTCCGAGATGGTATAGTAAGTGCGACCTTATGCCGGTGTACTATGGAAGGATTCTTTTTCTCCAGTTGGGCATTTTAGTAAGACTTACCTCAGTCTCGTTGTATGTACAGTCATAGCAATGAGTATAAGGAGAATATCCATGATGTATTTGAGTCTTCTAGAGCTTATTCTTGGTGCTGGGATTAGTACCAAGGAATGTGATTAGATATCGTCTGTCTTCATCAAAGATTCAGATTTTAGTTTCCATGGATAGAATGGTCTTGGAAGAATTTCTTGACAAGTGAATATTTTGGACTGATAGCTCTCGCACGTGATACTAGGGAAGAACCAAGAAGTTTTACTAGTATTATCTAATTCTATCAGAAAAGTAAATAATGATCAGGAATATGATCATCATGATAATTGAGATTCTAAGTAATGGATTTACTTAGATAAGGTTTCTTTATAAAAACTGGAATTTTATTGTTGGATTGTCAAGTAAATACAAGTTTACATCAGAACACCGAGATGACTTATACTGAGAGATGTGAACTGTGATCAGGGCTAGAAATGGGGGAGTATATTTCCAATGATGAAGTCTTTTATACTTCAGAGAGTTGTGGGAAAATTTACTCAGTCTAGAGATCATTTCAAAAGTTAAGTTAAAGTATAATTTGGTGTAAGTTTCATAACTTTGAAAAGTTATTTGATCTTATTGGTTGATAAGAACAGTGATGAATAAGTGTTTTCTGGCTAGAAACATTGTACATCAAAAGAGGTTGAGATCTATCAGATGATTGATCTAGTTAATGATTGATAGATGTCATTAGCCTGCTAACTTATAGTTTGGATTTGTCAGTCTAAGAATTCACTTGGATAAGTGAAAGTTGTTCACTTAGGTGTTCATGTCTGCTTTGAAATGGTCAGTTAAACTGGTGCAAGTTTGATGCCCAATGATTATTTGCAACTATTTGTCTGAGGTAGATACAGATGTTATAACCCCGTGATGGGGGAGGTAAATATTCTTTTGCAGAAAGAACGATTGAAATTGTTCACTTTTTGGTAGACTGATAAGATGAGTATAGTACTCAGATATTCAGTTCTCAGGAATGTTTTGCGGTAATTTTGGGACTTCAGTGTCAGAAATTTATCTAGCAAGCGTTTGAAATTTAATGGATACTAACAGGATAGCATCAAGTGTTTATACATGGAAAAAGGACAACAGCTGAGATCTAAGGTTATCAGATCCAGCGGGATTGTTGTCACCAATTTTCCGGGATGTCTATTGGATACATCAGGTCATTGATATGTTAGATTCGATGAGATCGATTCAGGAGAATTTCTAGGTTGTATTGGTTTTAGGACTTTGCCTAAGAGGGATAAAAAAGTTTTGTTCATCTAGTAGCGTAAGTCAGAATTCAACAAGAAATTATTATCCGTGACAGGATAATCAGTATTCTTATTTTCAGATGTTATCTCAAGTTATGAGATAGATATCAATATATATTGGCACTAGAGATTGTACTAATCGATTTGTGGATCAACAAAATAATTGTATTGATATTTCCAAGAAGAGAACCTGAGGGGTTCAGGAAATCAAGAATTGTGGACAACGACGTTGTCACAGGTGTTATGACAAGTGTTAGTCATAAAGTATAAGAATCCTTTTGTTGTACAAAGATTTGCGTACGAGGTTCTTTCTAGTGGAAAGGAATGAAGAAAAATGTGTATCAGTATGTTTCTAGATGATTGGTGTATCAGTAGATCAAGGCAGAACATTGACGACCTGGAGGATTGCTTCACAGTTTATCCATTACTGAGTGGAAATGGGAGTTGATCATGATGGACTTCATGACCCATTTACCACTGAGCTCGAGATTTGTGATGCTATCTGGGTTGTGGTGGACCGACTCACCAAGTCAGAACATTTCATTCCTTATAACAAAGACTACAATTTTGATAGGATGACACATTTGTACATCCAGGAGATTGTTTGATTGCACGGAGTGCCTGTGAGCATAGTCACCGATCGAGATCCCAGGTTTACATCCAGGTTTTGGGGGAGTCTTCAGCGTGCTATGGGAACTAATCTTAGCTTGAGTACATCATATCACCCAGAGACTGACGGACACTTAGAGAGCACGATTTTGACTATTGAAGATATGTTGCGAGCATTGTTATTTGTACTTTGGTCCAGCTTGGCAAGATCAGTTGTCATTGATTGAGTTTGCGTACAACAACAGTTACCATCGCAGTATTGAGATGGCTCTGTTTGAGGCGTTGTACGGGCGACGATGTTGTACTCCATTGTTCTGGGAAGAAGTGGGGGAGCGACAGTTAGAGGGACCAGAGTTAGTCCAACAGACTATTGATGTTGTTGGACAGATCAAGAAGAGAATTAAGACTATGCAGGATTGGCAGGCTAGCTATGCGAATGTCAAGCACAGACCTTTGAAATTTGAAGTGGAAGAGAAAATGTTCCTGAAAGTTTCCCCATTTCGCAGAATTTTGTGATTTGGTCTCAAGGGTAAGTTAACTCCTAGGTACATTGGTCCATTTGAGATTCTGGAAAGTATTGGAGATTTGGCTTACAAGTTGGATTTACCGCCGTATTTGTCTAGTATCCATGAAGTGTTTCATGTTTCACTGTTGCGATGGTATGTGGTAGATGAGTTTCATATATTACAGCCGTCTGAGGTACAGTTGGACTCGGATTTGACATACGTGGAGAGACCTTTGCGTATCATAGGTCATAAGGATAAAGTGTTACGCAACAAGACCATTCCTCTTGTTCTAGTTCAGTGGCAACGCCGAGACACTGAAGAGGCCACTTGGGAACTTGAGAGTCGTATGCGTACAGATTATCCAAGGCTATTTTGAATTGTTGTATTTTAAGATTTTAACTTGTAAAATAAATTAGTTTGAATAAAAGATGTTTATTCATTATCTTACTGCATTCAGTACTTAAGATTGTTCGAGGACGAAATATCTTAAGTAGGGGGAGAATGTAGTAGCCCGGTTCCATTTTACAAGATTAAGTAATTTTAAACATGTTAGAAAATGACCTATAATTTTAAAAGTGTCAAAACATGTTTAAGGAATAATTATTTTGTGAAAATAAGTGGAAAATCAGATCCGGAACGTTAAAAAATAGTAGTAAGGGTCCCGAGGGTTTCAGACAGTCCAAAAACAGCCAAACGAGTAAGGAAGACCCGAAGTAGTTTGGACCGTCCAAACCCAGTTCGGACCGTCCAAACTAAGCAGAGTTCGAGTGTCGAAAGTGGCTCGAACAAGTGGCAATTCGGACCATCAGAATCCAGTTCAGACCGTCCGAACTCACCATCATATTTAGGTGTCAAAATGCACTCTACACGTGGAAATCATGCCCGGATTAGAGCCTCCGAACCGAGGCCTATAAAAAGGGGTCCGAGGCTCTCATTTTGAATGTCAAATTTTCTCTGCTCTCCCGGTAATGGCTCTATTTTAAGGGCTTCGGGACTCTTTCTTTAAGAGTTGGAGTAGGAAATAGTATTTTTTTAGCGGACAGTGTCCGCAATAGCATCCAGCTGGCGGAGCTTTGGCGAGGCATCCAGGGGTCGTAGCTAGGCTATGCCCAGGCTCTGGGACATGCAACATCAGCGGGCAGACGACGGACGAAGGTATGACTTTGGTTCCCTATAGTAAATAGGGATTAGGCTATATTTTAATTAAGACTTTTAGATCCTGTTAGGAGATGTTTGGCATGTTAGATAATGCATGGTATTTATGCATTGTAGTGCTTCATGGTAGGCTTGAACCTAGATGGGAGCTTCTAGGATCTGCTTTAGTAAGATACGGAAGTATTATTCGAGATATCTAGATTGAGTATGCATGTATTATGTGTTTGCATGGATTATGTGATTGCATGTTTTATATGCTTTTATATACAACATGACATGACTGTATGTTGCATACATGAGCATATTGAGCCTTTACCTTAGAGGTATCCTGTAGTAGGGTGCTCACCCTACGATTTTGTGGATGGTTGGATACGTAAGTCTTGTGGTAGGTCACCGTGATGGTTGAACACATGTACTAGTATTAGGTCACCATTATCCACTGGGTATATGAGCCACCTCCTGAGGCGACGGTGCAGCGTGCTATATACCCTGGGCCCGGTCTATGAGCTAGTTTCTTGACCTGAGTGTGTTGGTACCCATTTCATTTGCATTCATGTGCATATAATAGTGTATACTCATACTCTCGTACTGAGCGTGTTAGGCTCAATTCCGGTTGTTTTCTGTTGGCTGGATGCCCTATTCCATGGGGCAGTTGCAGATTGTTCTCCTTGGGACAGGGAAGTTAAGTGGTGACCAAGGCTGGATAGAAGGGTTTACCACTAGGTTTTGCTTACCTGTTATTTGACTTACTTTAATTCCGCAGTTACTCTGATTAAGATTATTTTATTGATTAATTGCATGCTTAAGTTCTGATTAGTAGGTGATCACGGCGCGGGTCACTACATATTTCGTATGATATTATTGTTCATGATTTGTATGTGTCATTGGAATACATGTTGAGCATGTTATCCTTTCAGGATAGCCTGTTGTTTCTAGGATCTCTAAACTCTAGTGTTCTCATATATGATCGGGGATCGTGTGACACTCATTGGACTGATGAGACAACGTGTGCGGTTTACCCAGGATGGTGATAGTCCAAGATCGAGTTCAGTATGTGTGGCATCCACTGGATCTTCGAAGCAGCGTGCATATACTATAGGCACCTACTTTCTGAGCATGTTAATAGATCTTGATCCTAGAGTACCAAATCATTCATGTGCATGCATCATTTAGACCTGTATACTCATACTTGTAGTGACCCGTCCCGGAATCACTAAGAGCCAAAGCTTAAGCATGCAATTAAACTTAATAAACAATAATCAAAATAAACATTCAAAACCTAATCAATTCAACAAAAACAACCGGCATGAATACAAATGATTCCAAAACAATTACTGATAAATGTATTAAAACCAAATCGAAGATAATATTAAAACTCCACACTGGAAACCTGGTACAGTACAATCCACCTTGCTGCTGCTCAAAGATCTCTACCACTCTATCTGACCAACCTAAGTCCTGCCCCGTAAAATGGGGTGTCCAGAACCAAAATTGAGGACGTGAACTAACAACACTCAGTACGAAAATATAAATATACACATGCTATGAATGCTAAATGTAAATGATCGGGTACCAAAAATCTATCACGGTACAAACTCTTACTCAACAAATGGCGCCATTATATATAGCATACTGGGATGTCACACCAAGAGGTACTCCCATAGAATAAGAAATAAGTGGACTATCCGAAACCCAATCCAAGGCATCCATCCACAATATCCCGGGGTTGAGCAACCCCTCTACAACTAATATCAAGGTATAGACTCAACATGATAAATGCATGCAGCATAATAGTCGTGACATAATAAATGCACATAATAGATGTGAGCTAACAACGGTCAGTACAAAAGTATAAATATACACATGCTATGAATGCTAAATGTAAATGATAGGGTACAGAAAACCTATCACGTTACAAACTATTTCTCAACAAATGACGCCATTGTATGTAGCACACTGGGCCATCGCATCAGGAGGTACTCCCATGCCATAAGAAATAAGTGGATTATCCGAACCCAAATCCATGGCATCCATACACAAAATCTCGGGGCTGAGCATCCCCCTCTACAGGTAATACCAAGGTATAGGCTCAACGTGATAAATGCATGCAGCATAATATCCGTGACATAATAAATGCATAAGTCATGCCATATAAAATCATGCAAACATAGAACATGCATACTCAATCAGGTTATCTCATATAGTACGTCTGTACCTCAGAATAAGCAACCTATCAAAAACGGCACTCTAGTCCAAGCCTATAAGGAGACAATCACTGTATCACTAAATATCTAATAAAAACTTTAACTAGAATAATAACTACTGTAGTAACCCGATTTTAATTTTACAAGATTAATTTGACTAAATATGTTTGGAACAAGTAAAACGTAATTAAGGGATTCTAATTATGTCGAATGGATCAAAAAATCGGACCCAGAATGTCCAAAAGTGGTAAATGAGTTTATTTAGGCTCGGGTGGTTCGGAAGAACCGAACCCAAGCCCTATAGAGATCGAAAGGTCCGAAGAGTTCAGAAGGGGCAAAGGAGTTCGGAGGCTACGTTTGAGATCGGAATGTCCGAACGTGATTGGAGCTTCCAAACAAAGTTAGACCATGCGCATTATCGACGTGTCAAATCGCTCGGACACGCAGAAGATCGGAGCTTCCGAAGAGGAGTTCGAAGCTTTTGATCGTTGCATTTCTACAACGTGGCTGGCATGCGAGTTCGAAGCTTCCAAAGGGGAGTTCGGAGCTTCCGAACTCTATCTATAAATATGGAATCCGAGTCTCACTTTTTGAGACGACCCTAACCTCTACTATAAGCAAAACTTAAATAAAAATGCAGATTTTAAAAAAATTTCGACATGACCTATCTACAACTCTTAAAATTCACCTGCTTCAATAACAAACCAAAGATGCAACCAAACGAGAAAGAAATTCGAAATGAGAAACGAGCATGAAACTAATGAAAGTGGTTCGAAAACACAAACATCAAAGTTTAACAGTTGAATAGTTTACAGACCAACAAAACAATTCGCAAGGAATGCACATCCTGCCACCTAACTCTGAAAAGAAACATAATGTTACTAGTTCTATTATTTCAAATAACATAATGCGGAAAAAGTAAAGCAACGGTCGAGGGTCTAGCAATGCTGGGTACCGTCAGCCCAGGATATCCTGCCCCTCAATACCTACATCGACCTCACGTGCACCAAGAAAAGGTAGTGAGTCTAAAGACTCGACAAGTATAACACATGTAGTAACAAAGGATACATAATACATGCACATTTGTACTCAAAATACTTTGAAATTTTTCTCGGAGAAATGCTTGAAGTTCAGTGGAGATAAGACTTGGAACTTTAAAGAAAATCGCATACATGGAACTCATGCATTTTAACATAAACTCACACTTGAAACTTTAACTTAACTCATGCCTTTAAACATAAACTTTCATAAACTTTAACTGGAAATTTTATGTGAATTTAGATCCTCGACTGTGACCCTCTTTTGTTTGATCGATCAATGGCTACAGTACTATGCCGGTAAGGAAGCCAAGATTTCTTCTGACCCCACATTGCCCCTTTATGGCAAGGAAACCAAGATTTCTCCCGGCCCCCACATTGCCCCTCTAATTTGATAGGGAAACCAAGATGTCTGCTGGCCCCTCCTTACATGTCTAATTTGGCAAGTGAGCCGAGACATCTCCCGACCGACATTGCACGTCTATTGTCACAATCAACTCTCCTCATTCAAAACTTTTACTTTAACTCAATTCAAAAGAAGATTTCTTTGAAACAACTCGCTCAATTACTCAACTTTAGATGATGAAAACATGTTTTAGATCAAGGAAAAACAATAGTTAAGTGGCTGACCCTTGGCTAAGCTAATCGACTAAAACTCTCCTTTCTCCTCAACCAAGACATACCACGAGCGTTCAAACCAAAAAACCCATAACTCGACCTTTCCTTAACCGAATTGACTTCTGCTTGAACCGACATCCTCTACCCTTCCGAACCAGACACACAATCCCCTTCCTCTCAATAATGACACAATTTTCTGCCCAACAAGATTTCCGGTAACAGCTTTAACCGAACCAAAATCTGTGCCACTTCCATTTGTTAAGTTAAAACCCGACCAAATCACAACCGAATTGACTTCCGTTTGAACGGACCTATTCCTAACATCCTCAACTACTTCTAGAGTCAGCCCCTTAGTCAGATCTTATGCCTAAGCCTGACTTAGACACCACTTTCCCAATAGCCACAAACATAACCAAAAATCTGCACAAGTCCACTACTAACTTAGCCCCTTCTAAACACTTCACCGAACAAATTTCCCAACTTTCAGCCTACATACCGACCCTAATAACCCCACTTAGACCATGTTAAACCCTCGAGCCAAGCGCTCATACCCAAAGTTAGCTCAAAGTCCAACTCTTAGTCGACTTTCCCCAACCGTAACTCCATTCCTGATGCGAATCTTGGATGCATGAAAAGCAAACACGATTATAAAAAATCATACCCTCAATTCAATAACAAAAAGATTCAATAATTTTGTCTCGATCTTTTGAACAAGTTTTTGGATATCCACCACTAGTTTACGACGAAACTAGCAACAGATAATCACGAGAAGAAAACAATCAACAATTCAATTAGACCTTCAAAGAAACCTGTCTTTGACAACACAACTGAAAAAATCAATTGACAAACGCCACAATGTTTTGACACTTTGATAAGTTTGACTTGTGCAAAGCTAAAATCTTCAGTAAAATTCTAGAGAGAATTTTACACTGATAAAAATCAATATTATGAACTATGTTATTCAATAATGAATGTAAATTTTACAATATATAGAAGAAAACTAACTAAGAATCCTAATAGAATTATACTATAGATTTTTTAGTTGGATTATAATTCCAAAATCCTAAAGATAATGCAAAATATATCTAAATATATAAAAGATATCTCCTAAAAGTTTCCTAATAGACTAATAAGACTCAAAATAATACAATATATCAAAATATATAAAAAAATACTCAAAATTCCACTCACACACGCTAACATGCCGAATTGTGTCAAAGAGAAAACAGGCGCGGGCGCGCGAGGTAGTAGGCGTGGGCGCGCATGTGTTTCTGCCTATCATCGTCATAATTCTTTCTTCAGCACGGGTGCGCATGGGCTGCACAAAACATGCGCGAGTGCGCGGCAGTACTGGCCGGGCACGCATGGGCTTCGGCCTAGTTGATTTATTTTTGCATTTCTTCAAGGTTTTCTTCAATTGCTTGACCTTTTTGGACTTCAATGATATTATAACACCCTCCAGCATGATCTTCAAGCATTCCAACTTGATTTCCATGTATGCCATATTCGTCCAATCTCGATGGAAACTTACGGGACAATTCTTGGAACAATATGAATCTTCGAGCGCCGCCTAGATTCATATCAATTTCACACGCCTCCAACCTATATCAACATGACCTCATTTCCAGCCCTTCTAACCATCTTAAACCTCATCCAACACACCATTTAAACTCCAATCCACTAGCCTAGGCAGCCTCTTAAGCATCATTCAATCCAAAAATTCAGAAATGAGCTCAAACTCTCCAAGTACCAAGCTAAAAATTTTGAAACATTCAAGAATCTTCAAGAATCAATCAACACATATAATATAGCTCATTTCAACACCAAGAATACATATTAATTTCAAAATTTGGGCATGAAACCTACTGAATTTTTTGAAAAATTCGAAACCCTTGTTCAATAATCACAAAAACACAAAATACACGGAGAAAACAAAGAATACAACATAGTATCTTCATTTGGTGGCCAAAGAACATGTTTATACTTGCCTTAACTCAATACAAACCGAGAAACAACTCAGAAAAGGGGCTGGGCGTGAGATGGCAGCCTTACCTAGCACCTAAACTCAACTTTTGGCAGGTGGGGAGGCGGGACGGCGGCGACGGCGGCTTCAGGTGATGAAGGGGATGATGGCCGAAGGTTGAAGGGTTTTGGAGTGAATGGGGTGGCGGCCAAAGGGGTTATGGGGTGAAGGGGCTTCAAACTTTTGTGTTCTAGGGTTTGGGAAATAAAAGGTCGGGGGTTAAATTGTGTGTGAGTAAAAGTCTTAAAAGTGCTATTTTAATAACTTAAAGAAGTTCTACTAGATATATTACAACTCTTACAATACTCATACCAAATCCCTTAAATTCCATATGTTTGAAAAGTTAAGAATTGAAAGAAATAATTAAATTTCATTTGCACGGGTTTTAAAATCCTAAATTTTAAAAAGTTCTAAAATAAACTCTAAAATACCATAAAAAAAAATTATGGTCACCCAAAAAGTCTTACAACTGAATTTTATCTATTTTCCTCAATTTCTCATAAATATCAAATCTTACAAAACTAAGAATTACTGCCAAAATCCACCGTCTCCTCATGCCGGACCCGAAAGTCACTGAACTCAAGAACTCAAGATTAATTAGCTTAAATAATTAAGCAAAATAAACATTTAAAACAATTAAATATCTTAAATTAAAATTATAAATATTTAAGCGAAAATCGGCATGTAATAAAAATTATGGAATTCTTGATGCTACACTTTTAGCTTGCCAATTCATGATCGAGCAAATACTACCACTAAAAATCAACGTAAATATATCTATCAATTAAGCTCGAATAAATCGCAAGTGCACGATTCAAGTTATAATATAATATACTGAGTACGGGTATCGTCCTCAGGGACTAACGAAAATAATTGTCTTTTCAATTTTTAACTACACAAAGTATCGAAAAAGTGATTTGTGAATTAACTAACATCTAAAATTAAAACTCAATATAAATTAACTTAAATTTCACAACCAAGCCAACAAATCTCAGAGTGAAGAATAACAATTCAAAATGATTTTGTTGGAATTTCGGTTCACCTTTTCCCTAATTGAACTGGACGATTGGAACTTAATTTATTTTTATAAATTTAACAGAAGTTCCTATAACATTGACATTCTCTCTCGAGGTGATGCCAAACTAATCAAATCAGTGAAATAATTAAATCTCTCTAATTATTTATCACGACTGATTGCTTTGCGTTCTATGAATTCTACAACTTTCAACCTGGTGGTCTATGGCTATCAACATGTACTAAATACCATATCTCTATGCATATTTTAAGTCCATGGATTATATCATTCGTCCTAATTATAAACCTATCTCTCGACAGCAATTCATAATTTACGAATCTATGTTAAGGGTAGCTAATCATCAACATAAAAAGAAAAACATGATAAAATCAATTATAAACATAAATAAATTCCCAATACGTCCGGTGATTCAATCACACTACAGTGTTTCGGGATTAGGATCCCTTCGATTCCAACAAAATAATAGTTTAGCTACTAGAATTCATTACAAAAATTCAATCTCCAAGATGTTCAACATAAAAATTAAGAAGAAGAAGAAAAGGAAAAACTCCCAATGGAGAAGAGAAATCTCCAACATTCAGCCGCCAGTAGTCTCCTGATATGCGTCCCGTGTAACCCTCAAAAACTAAAGAAATAATTGTATTTATAGTTCCCCAGAATCCTCTCCGAAATAAACTCTCAAAATAATAAAAAATAAAAACTGTGCGCCGCGCCCGAGCGGTAGAATATGGCCGCTCGGGCGCCTCGAAATTCCTTGCGCTACTGTTTCAAAAATACGTGACCGCGCCCGCGCGGTAGAATATGGCCACTCGGGCGCCTCGAAATTCCTTGCGCTACTGTTTTTCTCAACCGTGTATGCGCACGCGCGGTAGAATATGGCCGCCCGCGCGCCCTTCTTCTTTTTCAAAATTTTTCCTTTCTTCTTGTTCTATCTGCATGGCCTCTACTGTGCATCACTTTCCCACCAAGTATCGGCATTTCTTGGTGACTTCCTGCCATAAAAATTGATAAACCAGAGGAGTGAATACGAACATAATAAAACAATAAAAAGAACAAGAATGGAAAAGAACGGACAATAAGTAAACGAAATGAAAGCAAAACAAACACAAAACAAACAATAAAAACACATAAAAACGACTCCTATCAACCTCCCCAAACTAACCTTTTGCTCGCCCTCGAGCAAAATAGGAGATAAACTAACATGCAGACACAACAGAACGACAAAACAATGAAGTGAAATTAATCTTCTTAAGCCTCAGAATATTTTTCACAAAATAAACAATCCAATCAATCAACATGCTGACATTTTGAAAATGTAACACCAACTAGCAAACCTTTCAAACTTCAAAATCTCGCAACTCCGTATTTTTGAATACTCTACTCTAAATTAAATTCACACATTCTAGAATCATGAGGACTTTTTCGGGTATATCAGGATCAAGATTTTGAAACATTCAATAATACACACACTCATGACTGGTATAACTCAATGAAAAATAGTGTGTGCATGTTTTTGATCAAGAATCCACATTCATTAACTGTGTCTATCAACAGTCCATAGGCAAAATTCTCACAACTCCTCTCCACTAGTATATTAGGCAACTGTAACTCGGTCAATAGGTCTTATTCGGCTTATAATGTTAGGCTAGGCTAATGGCTCCAAATGAAGGACACGAATTCAAAGAGAGAGTAAATAATGATCATTCAATACAGACTACTCTTTTCGAATTACAAATTTGCACTTCTTCTCATTCATTGATTTCCAGATTTTTCTTTCCTTTCACTTGCCTTTTGCCAACATTCTTCTCTTTCTTTTTCCCCATTTTTTTTTTCAATATTTTCATATTTTTAAACATATCCCTTCTTTTTTCTTTTCTTCTTGCTACCCCCTTTTGATTTTTTTGAACAACACTCAACACACCATTCGTTTCTCCGCTTTTCAGTAGGAGCATACACATCAATGATCTACATTCAATTTACTCCCAAAAAGGTAGGAATGAGTGTTTAAGCTATGGGTAGTAATTGTAGGTTCTTGAAAAATGTCGAATGGGGGTTTTCCACACGTTTTCACGCGTGCCATTCATTTTCTATTAAGCTCAAATAAGGTACTAGGGACAAAATAAATCAAGGGTAGTTTGAAAGGCACAAACAAAATTCAGAAAGAAATGCCTATATCACTCCTAAATCACAGTATGCCCGTATTGCGCCTCGAGGGATGTTCGAACTTGTTCTAGACAAATCTCAATTCACAGTTAACTCATACAGATCTCAATCAGTGCAAAAAAAAGAATCATCAGTAGTAAGCGATGATTACACCAACATAAAATCCAGATTATGCACCTCTCGTGCTCATATAAATGTGAAGGCTCAATTGGTCATCTAAAGGTAATTCACGAAAGATTTCTTTCTAGCCCAAAAATCAAACAAATTGCCTCAATCATATCCAAGTTTGTGTGTTTCAAATACAGATTCAAGTGTACCTCACAGAATGTTTTGAGACCTATTCATCGACTTGGTTATACTAGTTCAAAATGATTTGTCAAACAAAGAAGATAGTCATGGACTTAAGCAAAAACAAACAGTGAACCCAAAATATTTTTTTTTTTTTTTCATCATTGGCTTTTCTGATTTTCATTCACAACACTTGCAACTACATTACAAACGACTCAAACGAACAAAGAAAACACGAAAAACAATACTGAAAACACAAAAGACACACACCCTCCCCAAACTAAAGACAAGCATTGTCCCCAATGCTACTTAACACCACCAAAACTAAAACAAACTAAAAGAAAATAAAAACAATAAAAACTCCCCTGGTGCTAATCAGACTCCTCCTCATCCATGTCTTCGGGCAGATCCCGAACCGGTGGAGCATATTGGAACTGAAACGGTGGAGGATATGGCGGTGGTGCAGGATAAACGGCCGGGTCCATCCCAGCATTGGCGAGCAGTCCTCGCATCATGGCATGGGTGGATTCATTGTAGGTGGAATTTACCTCTTGGCAGTGCTCCTGATGTTGCATCCATGCCGATATTTCACTCAATGAATCATGTGTGGTGCGGCGAGCAGGAGGTGGCCGAGGTGCAGTCCGTGATGATTGACCAGGGCCAGAGCTGGCCTGGCCAGGAAGTGAAAACTCGCGTACGCGGAAGGCGTGTTTTGCTTTTAAAATTGTGTTATCCACTGCCTGCATTGGGTGCAACCATTCTTCTGTGTCCTTGTATGGGACACCAACTTGCACACACAGTAAAGAAACAATGGTCGGAAAGAAAATTGAAATGTTGGACGTGCGAATGGATGTGTACAACTCTTGGTTGATAATTTGTCCAACATTAATCGGCCATTGTTTGTGCACAGCATAGAGAAGCACCGCCCTGCTCATTGTCACAACATGTGTATGGGACACCGGCATCAACCTGTGGGTCAGAAAAGCATACCACAAGGCCGGTTCCAGCCGCAAATTTTTCTCCTTAAAAGATATGAACTTCACCGAATCCTTCCACACATTAGCTTCATAGCACAACTCATTCGAAATTTCATTATAATCCGGATTGGCCTTAAAAGCCTGAAATTGGCTATCATCTACTTCCGGAGTTTGCAATAACGCATTAATAGCAGCGGAAGTAAAAGAAATCATCTTACCCCGCACGAAGGTAGTGTTATCGGTACGCTTGGCGGCGTTGGCGTAAAATTCACGGACCAAGGGGACTAATGCCGCGACAGGTTGGCGGCAAAACTCGGCCCATCCTCGAGCTACGATGCCAAGGGAGGTGGTGCGGTTTTCAGAAAGATTAATTCCTCGCTCCGGAATGGGATTCCTAGCGGCCTTGGCTTCCTCATAACGTGCCTTTGCTTCTTCATAAATAAATTTCCCATATATTAAGTGGGATGGGTTGGCCCTAGAGGTGGCAATCTTCTGTTTCTTTGGCGCCATGTCGAGAGATGTGAGAACTCGAGTGAATTACCTGCGAAATTGAGAAAAGAAGAAGAAATTGAGAGTGAGGGAGATGGCGGCTGTGAGGGAATTAGGGTTAGAGAGAAAGGAAAGAGAGAAAATAAAGAAGGGAAAAAGGAATCGGGTGTTTTAAATTTTTGATTTTGAGCGAGGCGCCCGCGCGGTAAAAAAGTGCTGCGCAGGCGCACACCTCTTTTTTTAAAAAAATTATGACAGAGGGTTGGGTGCGCGGGCGGCAGAAAACTGCCGCGCGAGCGCACCCCCTTTTTTTCCAAAAAATTTTTAACAGAGAACTCAACTCGAGAAAGACAGGAAATTAACTAAAAATTCTACACTTGAACTAAAATGAACAAAAAAAACGCGAATAAATAAAAGGGAAAGTAGAATGTAGTTCTCAATTTAAAGTCGAGAGCTTGACTTTTCACCCTCCCCAAACTAGTCTTGGTCAGTCAATGTGGTGATGACTGGCATGGAATCCACATCACCCCCCACATAGTGTTTTAACCTTTGAGCATTGACCGTGAACGACTCTTTGCGGGCATCTTTGATCTCTATGGCCCCTGATGGATACACCCTGGTGATCTTATAGGGCCCAGACCATCTAGACTTTAGTTTCCCGGGAAATAGTCTTAACCGGGAGTTGAACAGCAACACAGCCTCTCCTTCCTTGAATTCCCGCTGACGAATACGCCTATCATGTATTCTCTTTGTCCGTTCCTTGTACGAAACCGCCATGTCATATGCATTGTCGCGGAATTCTTCCAGTTGATTGAGCTCCAACAATCTTTTTTCACCTGCAGCAGCAAATTCATAGTTTAGAGTCTTAATAGCCCAAAATGCTCTATGCTCTAATTCAACAGGTAAATGGCATGCCTTTCCAAATAATAATCTATAAGGGGAAGTGCCGATAGGGGTTTTAAATGCCGTCCTATATGCCCATAAGGCATCATCAAGTCGAAGTGCCCAATCCTTCCGATTAGTACTCACACTTTTCTCCAAGATCTGTTTGATCTCTCGATTGGACACTTCCACTTGGCCACTGGTCTGGGGATGATATGGGGTAGATACCTTATGCTTGACACCATATTTCTTTAAAATTTGTCAAAAAGTTTATTGCAAAAGTGGGTGCCACCATCACTAATGATTGCACGGGGTGTACCAAACCGATTAAAAATATTTTTCTTCAAAAATTTTAGTACAACCTGTGCATCATTTGTTGCAAAAGCTTCAGCCTCTACCCATTTTGAAACATAATCGACTGCGACCAAAATGTATTTTTTCGTCAAAGAAGGTGGAAATGGTCCCATAAAGTCGATTCCCCAAACATCGAATATCTCACACTCAATGATATTATTCATAGGCATTTCATTTTGGTTAGAGATATTACCTGTCCGCTGACATCTATCACAAGCTAAAACATACCGGCGCGCATCCTTAAAAAGGTCAGGCCAATAGAACCCACATTCCAGTACCTTTGTTGCAGTTTTGATTGGCCCAGTATGGCCACCTACCTCACGATCATGACAATGACTGAGGATGCTTTGCATTTCTCCTTCCGCCACACATCTCCGAATCATTGAGTCAGCACATATTTTAAACAAAAATGGTTCCTCCCAAAAATAGTGTTTGACATCCGATAAAAATTTTTTCTTCTGATGGAACGATAGATTATGTGGGAGTGTGCTTGTGACCAGAAAATTAGCAAAATGTGCATACCATGGTGAACTCTCTATGGCAAAAAGTTTTTCATCAGGGAACCAATCATCTATATCATTTACTTCATTTTGTGCATCATCAGTAATGCATTCTAATCTAGACAGATGGTCAGCTACTACATTTTCAACACCTTTCTTATCCCTGATCTCTAAATCAAATTCTTGCAAAAGCAAGATCCACCTAATCAGTCTAGGTTTCGCATCTTTCTTTGCCAACAGGTGTTTAATAGCAGAGTGATCTGTGTAGACTGTGATTTTTGAAAGCACAAGGTACGAATGAAATTTATCTAGTGCAAATACTACAGCTAGCAACTCTTTTTCAGTTGTGGCATAATTGAGCTGAGCTTCATTAAGAGTCTTACTAGCGTAGTAGATGGTTCGGAATACCTTGTCTATTCGTTGGCCAAGTACCGCACCAACGGCAGAATCACTAGCATCGCACATTAATTCAAATGGAAGCTCCCAGTTCGGTGATGTCAATACTGGCGCAGTCACCAGTCTTTCTCTCAACACCTCAAAGGCCTGCAAACAATTCGAATCAAAATAAAAAGGGGCATCTTTCATGAGCAAAGAGGACAGAGGTTTGGCAATTTTTGAAAAGTCTTTAATAAACCGCCGATAAAAACCAGCATGTCCGAGGAAACTTCTAACTCCCTTTATTATCGTAGGTGGAGGCAGATTTTGAATAACGTGCACTTTAGCCTTGTCTACCTCGATCCCCTGCTCAGAAATTCTGTGACCTAACACTATACCTTCTGTCACCATGAAATGACACTTCTCCCAGTTAAGCACCAAATTGGTCTCCTCGCATCTCATCAACACAGAATTTAAGTTATGCAGACATGCATCAAAAGATTGACCGAAAATAAAAAAATCATCCATGAAAATTTCTAGAAAATTTTCGACCATATCATGAAAAATAGCAGTCATACATCTCTGAAAAGTAGCAGGAGCGTTACATAATCCGAAAGGCATACGTCTGTAGGCAAATGTACCATATGGGCAGGTAAAAGTCGTTTTATCCTGGTCTTCAGGTGCAATCGCTATTTGATTGTATCCTGAGTACCCATCTAAAAAACAGTAAAATTCATACCCAGCCAATCTTTCTAGCATTTGATCAATGAACGGGAGGGGAAAATGATCCTTACGGGTTGCGTCATTTAATTTTCTATAATCTATGCACACACGCCAACCCGTAACTGTCCTAGTAGGTATTAATTCATTATTCTCATTCTTTATGACAGTTATCCCCCCTTTCTTTGGTACACACTGCACTGGACTCACCCACAGACTATCAGAAATAGGATTAATGATACCTGCGTCAAACAGTTTGATCGTTTCAGCTTTCACAACTTCCTGCATCTTTGGGTTTAGTCTCCTCTGCGGTTGGACTAATGGGTTGATGCTCTCTTCCATTAAAATCTTGTGCATGCATATGGATGGATTGATTCCTTTGATATCCGCCACTTTCCAAGCAAACACACTCTTGTGTTTCTTAAGCACCTCCATTAGTTTGTCCTCCATCTCACCTGTCAAAGAAGAAGATATTATGACAGGTAACTTATCGTTCTCACCTAAAAACATGTATTTAAGATGAATGGGTAATGGTTTCAATTCCACAGTAGGTGGTTCCTCAATGCTTGGTTTCTGAAGAACTAAATCCTTCCGGTCACCAAGGTCTTCAAGTCTAAGCTTTCCACCTCTTCTCCATGACTGGTTGTCATTCAAGTATGCGGTCATCTCTTCTACTCCGTCACTGAAGTCGCCCAACTGTTCAGATACAAGTGCAGCCTCTAACGGTTCCTAAAAATTATCCTGCACATAATCAAATAAGAGTGAGTCTACTACATCTAACTGAAAACATTCTTCATTATTCTGAGAAAATTTCAAAGCATTAAAAACGTCAAAAGAAATTTTCTCCTCTCCCACTCTCAACAACAGCTCTCCCTTCTGGACATCTATAAGTGCTTTTCCTGTTGCCAGGAAAGGTCTTCCCAAGATGAGTGGCATGTCCAGATCTTCTTCCATATCTAACACCACGAAGTCCACGGGAAAGATGAATTTGTCCACTTTCACAAGCACGTCCTCGATAATCCCTCGTGGATATTTGATGGACCTGTCCGCCAGTTGTAAAGACATTCTGGTGGACTTTGGTTCTCCCAAGCTCAGTTTCCTGAAAACAGAGTAAGGCATTAAATTTATACTTGCACCCAAATCACACAAAGCCTTATGAAACTAAACATCATTAATTACACAAGGGATAGAGAAACTCCCTGAATCCTTTTTCTTTTGTGGGATTTTGTTCTGCACCAGTGCCGAGCAATTTTCTGTCAGACTTATCATTGCATGCTCCTCCAATTTCCTCTTGTTAGAGAGGATTTCCTTCAAGAATTTCGCATAGCTTGGCATTTGCATCAGTGCATCGGCGAAGGGTATATTGATGTTCAATTTCTTGAACACTTCTAAAAATTTACCAAACTGAGAGTCTAGCTTGGCCTTCTTAAGAGCTGCAGGAAAAGGTGGTGGCACAACAATTTTTGATTGTGAAGTGGGTGGGGGTGTTGAGATAGATGACTTACCTGAAGTTTTTTTTGATGTACCCGTTTCGGGCTCTTTCTCGTTTTTTTTGTTCAGGCTCGACCGTCTTTCCACTCCTTAGTTCAATTGCTTTCACTTGTTCCTTTGGATTCTTCTCAGTGTCGCTTGGCAAAGTACCCTGATCTCTGCTGGAAATTGATTTGGCCAATTGACCTATTTGATTCTCCAGATTTTTGATTGATGCATCTTGATTCTGCATACGGGTTTCAGTAGATGATATAAATTTCTGCATCATCTGCTCCAAGCTTGATTTCTCCTCTTGAGGATGCCTGCTGTAATTCTGATTTCCATACGGCTTATTATTCTGTCCACCCCATGAAAAATTCGGATGTTGTCTCCACCCTGGATTGTATGAATTCGAAGATGGGTCATTCCTGGGGCGATTCTGATTTCCCATATGGCTTGCCATAACTCCCTCCGATTGAGAGAATGTTTGACAGTCTTTCGTGAAATGCTCTGCACCACATTTTTCACACCATACTTCTTGCACTCGCATTGCCGAATGTCCTACACTCAGTTCCTCGATCCTTTTGTTCATGACTTCAAGTTGAGCAGCCACAGATGTGAATGCTTCAACTTGATGAATTCCAGTTGATTTCCGGGCCCCACTCCTTTCAGATTGAGGATGATAGCTACTGGTTGGCATTTCCTCGATTAATTCATAACCATCCTCCGATGACTTTCGCAGTAAATTCCCACCTGCAGCTGCATCTAACATGGTACGATTTGAATGAGAAAGTCCATAGTAAAAAGTTTGTACCACAAGACCGTCTGGTAATTGGTGGTGTGGACATCTCCTCAGTAGATCCTTGTAGCGTTCCCATGCTTCATAAAATGTTTCCTGTTCACCTTGGGAAAAATTTGTGATGTCCGCTCTCAGCTTCATTGACTTCGATGGTGGGAAGTATTTGGTGAGGAAAGCTTTAGCCAGATCATCCCAAGTTATGATGGAACCTGCAGGTAAATTCGTTAGCCATGCTTTCGCCTTGTCTCGTAGTGAAAAAGGGAATAAACGCAAACGAATAGCGTCATCTGAAACTCCCTGTATCTTGAATGTATCACAAATTTCTAAAAAATTTGTGAGATGCACATAGGGTTCATCAATGACACTTCCACCAAATTGAAGCGTGTTCTGAACCATTTGAAGAATCGCCGGCTTTATCTCAAAGTGATTCGCTGCTACAGTTGGCCGGATAATGCTTGGTCGAGCGCCTTCAATATTTGGTAAGGCAAGATCCATCATGGATCTGTAAACTGGTGGTTCTTGTTCGTGTTCTCCTTCCATTTATTGCTGCTGTTGCCTTCTTCTTCTGTGAAAGGTTCTGTCGATTTCTGGATCAAAAGGCAATAGTCCTTCAGGTGAGTGTTGCATGTACTGCAAGAGAATCCTGCAGTCCACAGATGGAAAAGAATGATTAAAATTGTAATAGAGAAAAATCAAATCAAACAAATTAAAATCTATTTAGTCCCCGGCAACGGCGCCAAAAACTTGATCGAGCAAATACTACCACGAAAAATCAACGTAAATATATCTATCAATTAAGCTCGAATAAATCGCAAGTGCACGATTCAAGTTATAATATAATATACTGAGTACGAGTATCGTCCTCAGGGACTAACGAAAATAATTTGTCTTTTCAATTTTTAACTACACAAAGTATCGAAAAAGTGATTTGTGAATTAACTAACATCTAAAATTAAAACTCAATATAAATTAACTTAAATTTCACAACCAAGCCAACAAATCTCAGAGTGAAGAATAACAATTCAAAATGATTTTGTTGGAATTTCGGTTCACCTTTTTCCTAATTGAACTGGACGATTGGAACTTAATTTATTTTTATAAATTTAACAGAAGTTCCTATAACATTGACATTCTCTCTCGAGGTGATGCCAAACTAATCAAATCAGTGAAATAATTAAATCTCTCTAATTATTTATCACGACTGATTGCTTTGCGTTCTATGAATTCTACAACTTTCAACCTGGTGGTCTATGGCTATCAACATGTACTAAATATCATATCTCTATGCATATTTTAAGTCCATGGATTATATCATTCGTCCTAATTATAAACCTATCTCTCGACAGCAATTCATAATTTACGAATCTATGTTAAGGGTAGCTAATCATCAACATAGAAAGAAAAACATGATAAAATCAATTATAAACATAAATAAATTCCCAATACGTCCGGTGATTCAATCACACTACAGTGTTTCGGGATTAGGATCCCCTCGATTCCAACAAAATAATAGTTTAGCTACTAGAATTCATTACAAAAATTCAATCTCCAAGATGTTCAACATAAAAATTAAGAAGAAGAAGAAAAGGAAAAACTCCCAATGGAGAAGAGAAATCTCCAACGTTCAGCCGCCAGTAGTCTCCTGATATGCGTCCCGTGTAACCCTCAAAAACTAAAGAAATAATTGTATTTATAGTTCCCCAGAATCCTCTCCCAAATAAACTCTCAAAATAATAAAAAATAAAAACTGTGCGCCGCGCCCGAGCGGTAGAATATGGCCGCTCGGGCGCCTCGAAATTCCTTGCGCTACTGTTTCAAAAATACGTGACCGCGCCCGCACGGTAGAATATGGCCGCTCGGGCGCCTCGAAATTCCTTGCGCTACTGTTTTTCTCAACCGTGTATGCGCCCGCGCGGTAGAATATGGCCGCCCGCGCGCCCTTCTTCTTTTCCAGAATTTTGCCTTTCTTCTTGTTTTATCTGCATGGCCTCTACTGTGCATCACCTTCCCACCAAGTATCGGCATTTCTTGGTGACTTCCTGCCATAAAAATAGATAAACCAGAGGAGTGAATACGAACATAATAAAACAATAAAAAGAACAAGAATGGAAAAGAACGGACAATAAGTAAACGAAACGAAAGCAAAACAAACACAAAACAAACAATAAAAACACATAAAAACGATCCTATCAATTCACAACTTTTCCCTCTCATTTCTTGGTTAGTTTAGGGGTTTCCAGCCATCTTTGGGAAGGGATGGGGCCTTGGCGAGACGTTCAGAAGTCGTACCAAAGTGGTGCCCAAGTTCTGGGACATTCGACATCAAAGGTCTGACGACGGAAGAAAGTATAACCTTAGATCCTATAAATACTTTGTGAATATCTATTAGCTTAGTTAAAGCTTTTAGATGTTCTTTAGTGATATAGTAATCTTGTTTTTATAGGCTTGGACAGTAGAGCTGTTGTAGCTAGCCTAGTATTATTAAGGTACGAAAGTACTGTTCGAGATACCCTTACTGAGTATGCATGTATTATGTGTTGCATTATTTATATGGTATGATTTTATCTGCATATATTATGTCATGTTATTATGTTTCATGCATGATCATCTTGAGCTTGTATCATTGCAATATCATGTAGTAGGGTTTCCACCCTATCCTGTTAGTGAATGGTTGGACACGTAGATTCGTGATCAGATCACTTATATCCACTATCGGGTATGTGAGCCACCTTCTTGTACTACGACGCAGAGTGCTATATACCTAGGGCCCGAGTCTGTTCTTGACCAGAGATTCTTGACCTGAGTCTTGGTAACCCGTACACTTTCATTTATGCACATATCATATTGTATACTCATATTATTGTACTGAGTGTAGTTAGCTCACGTCCTTTATTTATGTGATTATTGGTCACCTTATTCAACGGGGCAGGTCTCAGGTGTGTGTGGGGACCTTGGCTGCTAATCTTAATTCTTAAACACATTTAATATTAATCTAATAATTAAGCAACCAAAAGAGGTAAGCTTTTAAATTTTTTTTAAAACCAATTCCTCGCTCGAGCGCATGAACTACGCTCGAGCGAGCGCAGTTTTGTCCGGAAATTACACAGGCGTGCTCGAGCACGCAAAGATGCGCTCGGGCAAGCCCTGTGCTGTTTCTCGCCCTCTTTTGCTGCTCTTTTGTGTGTTTGCTGAAAAAATGATACAAACAACATAGTTTTAAAGATATCCAACAACAAAAATATACAAACTTACCCAAAACCTGATCCAACATCAAATACAACATAATCTAAATATCTATAGACTATGCAACAACTAAAAATTCATAAGTTGAATAATCTACAAACTAAACATGTTTCAAAGTAAGTTCTAGACCAAAAACTACAACTCAACCCAGAGCACCACTTATAACTCTTCCCAAACTCTCATGGCCTCCAATGAATCGGCCTTGAATCACCTGTTGCAATGCACACACAAAAACAAAGCAACAGTAGGACAAACCGGTAAGTATAAAACTTTGTATGAAACAACGAAACATATAAATACTAAAGTATGGCAACATCCATGCATTTCTCATATAAGCAACAACAATAATATGCAAGGAAAATGACAAAAAGGCTATCAAGGATCAAGGCTCAATAAGCGACAACGGTTTATATGCTAAAACGCATCAACTCATCATCAGGCTAAAACTCATCACTGATGCTATAACCGGAGTCTAAGTATCAATGCTAAAATCTCATCACTGATACTTGATATCGAAGCTTATAACTCATTGATGATATCATGGAAAGGCTAGAAGAAAGTTAGGCTCAACTTGCACCAAGAGATGATACTATACACAATCACCTCATACAAGGCATAACAAGTATGCTATAAAACTCAAGAAAGGCATATCAAAACATATAAACATATAAGATAGATAAACTGTGTGATTTAAGGGATCGAGAAGGCAAACTCATCTCGACGTTGTTCCCCAATTTGATCATCGTCGAATCATACCTGTCAATCTTGATAACTAACTAGCTCCAATCCTCAAGCTACAACACACAAAGCTTGTATCAACTCACTACACTACAACAAAAACTGCTTTCCGCAGCGTGCAAATTAGCTTTCTGCAGCGCGCAATGCATGCTGCACAATTCAAAGTTGTTGATAATAGAAGTTATTGACGTGCATTGCGCGCTGCGCAAAGTAACATCCGCGGCGTACAATGTACGCTGCGAAAATTAACATATCAACAACACGTATTGTTTGCCGCGGAAAGAGGTATAAACAGCTTGCAATGTATGCCGCGAAAAACTATTGATAGCATGCGAACGCACGTTGCGAAATGAATTATTGTCAGCACTGAAAAGTTTATTAACAGCATAAGTTCGCACGCAGCAAAAAAAATGTCGATAGATAGCCTTCATATGATGTGAATGTAACAAAAACTTCAATAAATAAACGAAGAAATGAAATCGAATAACTAAATAAAAACTTTCAATTTCATTCATGAAAACGAAAGAATCAAGTCTTTACCACAACCTAAGCACAATTTCAAGTCTAATCCACTCGCAGAGTTAACACACGAGTTTCTTCATCATACTACCTAAACACGATACAAAATATCTCAACAAACTAGCTAAACATCACAACACAAACAAAAGACTACAAATTTAGATAACCAAGCAGTTTTTTGTTCATCATACCAACATAGAAGTCGCAACACCATAAACAAAATACAAATCTCTCACAAACTAGCTACACATGACCATTATTAGACTATCAATCCACGGAACTCCAAAGACCATTCCGTAGACTCTAGCTCGAGCTTTTTCATGAATTTAGGTTGCCCACTGAATTTAGGTTGTCCACTTTTTTTGTAGCCTTCTGCAAATAAAAAATAAGAAACAGAGCGACTATACATTGGTGCAAATAATAAGCAGACAGAAAAGTTAATAAAAAAATGTTGGTCAATTAGAACACTGACAACCAATAAGGATAATAGCGCAAAAATAACTACAGAAAAAAAAACCTCACCTGTCATGTAATCTTTACAAAGAATATATCTTCCATCCTTTGCGATCTTAATATCTGAAATCAAAGCAATTATCTCAATGAAAAACGATCTTTTGAACCATTTGCCTTCTATTCCTCGAATCTGTTCATGAATGAACATTGATATCTCATCCAAAAAAATCACAAGAAATTATAGCACAAAAGTCACTATAAAGAATATGCCCTCCCACAAGTCATGAAATTTGTAGAGTGGATGAAATGTAATAGTGGTGGAAATTCAGTACCTGCTCAATGAATTAAGTACCTGAGCGTGAATCAATATCTATCTTGCTGTTGGCATAAGGTTGTTGGAAAGGCAACTCGTAAATGAAAATGTCGGAATGAAGCTCAAAGTTGATCGACAATATTAGCTTTCAGTTTCAAATAACTTCCAGAATATTGAGGAAACAGTGATAACTAGCTTACCCTTGAATTGATCTGCACTGGCTGATCTGCTTGTTTCTCGATGGTTATTCTTCCATTAACACTACTACTCTGCCCTGGTGTCGAAAAAAATAAAAAATAATTAGTTACCCATGTATGACGGAAAAATCGAATTTTGTTAAGACAACACCAAAAAATAAAAAGCTTCTAACAACCATTTTCCTGCCTTAGAATATTAAAATAGCATGAGATGAGATCAAAAAAACCAAGATTATTATAGGATGTACCATGGTATCATCTTCTACATTTATCATCAATTGTACTTCAATATTCAACAACAAATAACAACCAAAGGATAGAAAAAAACATATGAGTGAAAATTAATAAATTATAAGATTGAAAACAAGGAGGGCCTTACCAAGTTCTAACTTTTGTATGACAGTACTCATAGATTTCATCTTCTGTACTTATACATTTAACAAATTGATAAGAGCTTCAAAGCATTTGTTCTCTGAAATAAGCATAAGCAATGCCAATCATGAAGCTTACGATTTAAAATCATTCAATGAACAAATATAGAGCAGACAAGATCACCTTCACAAGAAGTCATATCCGCAAATCAATTCATACACCGCTACCTTTTTCCTTTTGATACCATTATCCCCTGGCTAGCACGGGCTGCATCAGCAGCTGCTGCAGCGGCAGCTTTGGCAGCAGCTACTGCTTCTTCGGCAATACTTGGTTTTGTATCAATTTTCTTTATATGACTCCCCTCTCCTTCCAGTACAACCTTGCAAATCCAAGACTTCAATTTGGGAACTATTGCCTTCTGACTCATGCAGGAACACAAAAAATTGGATGTTACTTAATAAAATTAAATACTATTATTGTGAAATTGCGAAATGAATCCATCACAATATTTCCATTTTAGGCACACACAATCACCATCCGGGTAGCTTGTCTGAGGACAAGGTGTTTTTCATCGAGAACATTACCTTGAATAATACAATTGTCCCAAAACCTGAAGCAGCCAGAAAGCTTATGGCAAAGAGAGCATAGGACCAGTGGAATCAAGATGGTGCTACGGTTGCTGAGATACTGCCCACAGGTAGAATCTGTTTAGGATGTGTAATTTGTGTTGCAGCCTGCTAGTGAACATTTGATGAAGAGATTATCCGGCCATCTATTTCCCGTCAGTCAGAAAATAATGGATAAAATTAGCATTATCAGCAAGCAAAAAGCTCAATCATTAACCTTATGACATGAAGAAAATTTAAAACAAACAAGATTAGAAATACCTTGAGTAGTGTTAACGGGCTAAAATGTCACAGTAGTTGAGGTTGGATCCTATGATTTTTTATTCAAATTATAGTGAGATTACAAACCTTCACTTCAATACATGCTTAAGACTCTGAATAATATCAGATTCTTTCAAATAAGAGGCAAAATATCTTGTCCCAAAATTGGAAGGGGAACGGGTGACTTACAAGAACACGCCGAAAGGCTTCATATATTTCCTCCTTTGTGAGTCCCTTACTCTCAAGAAATGACTTTTTGTACATGATTGGAGATCCCATAACATTGTGATGTGAAAGAAATTTCACGGCATTTTCCACTTGATCCTCTCAAATTGGTTCTGAGTTCACAAAAACTGATGGAGGGCTCTCTCTTATAGCTGCTATCTTGGCATCTTAATGATCAACAATTGGTTGTACCACCTGTGAAATTGCACCTCGAGAAGAAAAATTAATACAATATAAATCCATATTTTGTTAACATGGAAACCATGAAAGAAAAATTCATTGTTAATTCTCACTCCGTGTGTGTGTGTTCATTGCCTCGAGGCTAATAGTTAAAAAGAAAAAAAGAAAATGTTTGCAGATAAAAATGATAAAAGTTTAGAGTTGAGGTATTATACTAGACTTGGCGCTTGTATCCCATATGGACTTTTACATTAACGGAAACATTTTTTTAAAGCATTGATAGAAACATATAAGAAAAAGATGCAAGTACTAAAGAGGAAGGACTGATAGAATAGAAACACCATTCTATCCATTTTAAGGGCCCTGCTAAAGATCAAACTGTAATCACTATTTTATATTGTGCATAAATTAATCAAAATAAAATCAACATATAATTAATTGAGCAGATGGTTAATTTTGGAACAAATAAAGTTTCTAATCAGATTTTAAGTTAAATAACTAAAAAATAGAAACATATTTTCAACAACCAGGACAGATGTATCCTGTGTATGAGCCATGAGAAGCATCACTTTTTTTACCATGAAAAACCTCATTCCACTGATTTGAAAAACCGTTTTTACACAATTAACACAAGAATATTCTGATCCCGTAAATTTTAGTTACAGATCATTTTAAGTTTAAAAACATGTTTCTTGCATGAGTATAAATAAACCATTACAAACATAATCTATTTGAATATTGAGTCTCTTGACCACACAAAGTACTCATCATCTAAGATCAGTTCAGTAACCGATCGTTCTTGCCACCACATCTAGACGACAAAAAGGAAAATGCAGGACTCATCTGAAATCTCATGGCTTCAAATTAGTGATTCACATTTCAGCAATCCAACAATCTCTAATAAATTGGTGACATGATAATAGACATTAAACCATGCTCTTGACAACTTAAACATACCGAGTTGACCCTAAAAGGCTAAAACCGCAGTCCTTAACTACAAAATTCATCCAGTTCACCTGACCACCACAAGATAAAGTTTCACATCATTAAAATTATACTACAATTCCATTCTCATTGGCACATCAGGCAAGCAAAGCTGAAATAATTTTAACATCGTTAAATCTCGAAATATTATTCAATTGTCTCGAACAAGCACCGCAAGGCATTCTTAATAAAAATGAATTCCTCAAAACATACCCAATAAAAAACAGAAGAAATATTTAATCCAAAATCAAAGAATCTGAGGTTCATTCGTAATAAATTCGAAGGATTAACCAAAAGCCCAAAATTTCAAAACCCTAAAATTCGAGTTATACCTTCTAGGCTACGAGATAAAGCTTTAAACAACTAGAAAAATTTTCTCCTAACCTGAATGGAGGTCGGAGACGGTAATGGGTGGCGAAACGGGCGGCTGTCGGAAATCAGGCCACCAGGTTGTGCTTAAAACTTAGGAAAGGGGGTATCACTAGATAGCTATCATCAAGAGGATTTCGAATCTGATTTTTCTTTTGAAAACCGGATGCAAACGAAGAATATACGAACGATTCAAGTTGCGAAAATGTTGTTGAGAAGAAAGAAGGAAGAAAAATCGAGAAGCAGAGCAAGAAATCGGACGAGAGAGAAATGATTTCATACACATCGGTATCCTGGGGGTATATCTTATTTTGTTTTATGTGAAAACGTCAGCAGCAAAAAAATTGTACGCCGTCAAAAAGAAAATTGGCAGCGTTTTTTAACGCACGCTATAATTTATAAAATATTACCAATAGCGTGTGTTTAAATGCACACTGTGGAAAGTAATATCCACAGCATGCTCTTAATGCACGCTATGGTTTTTTTTAGCCAATATTAATAGCGCACATATTGATGCACGCCGTAAAAACTATTATCTGCGGCGTGCTTTTAATATACACTGTTGATATCACGCTGTGAAAAGTTGATTTTCTTGTAGTGCTAGCTAGAATGGTAGCAATCTCAAGGCTAGAAACTCAAACCTTGATTAATATTCAATTGATTCAAATCGGTGCAAACTCGAACTCGATGTGCTCTTGATCAATCTGAAATTCATAACAAATAATTCAATATAGCATTCTAACTCACCAAGAACACTAATCAGCTCAAACCAATGCTCAACAACTCAAGGCTTGATAATTTGACCGGAATTCAAACTGACGGTGTAACAGTCCAAAACCGGTAATTCTATCAACTCCCACATCATCTAAACATTGATATATAACTCATATCAATATCATTTCATCACAAGAATATCGAAATCAACAACATACATTTCCAAAAATTCATCAAACTTAATTTGACGGCGTAACGACTTGATTTTGATATTTCCAATTGCATAGACATCATCAATAATACAATCCAAGACTCATAACATCATCAAATATATCTAATTCCCACGACATCATCAGCCCAATATTTTCATATTTCTGAAAAATATTCAAAAATTCATAAACATGTTCAAACGATGATCTTTTCTCGATCCGTCTTAGATATGCTATCTTCGTATATACTAGAACACATTTATACAATCAAATCTTAATTTTAGCAACATCTGAAAATAAAAACATGGTAGAACTTAATCAAACTTACGTCAAAATGTAGCCGTCAACGTTGTGATCGCAAATATATGATCAATCTTGAATTCTACCGGGTGGATTGATTTTAATTGAAATTTGGAATGAAGATATAAGTGTTGGAAGCTCTTATCCCTTTCCTCTACTTCTTCTCGGCTGAATCAAGAATGAAATACATCCACTTACACACATAAGTATATATCTTACACGTGTGGTTTCCCACAAACATGCATAAATTGCATTTTGGTTCCTGAGCTTCTGCCTATTTTCAATTCGGTCCTTATTCAATTATTTACTTCTATTTTAATCTTTTTTATATCCAAACTCAAAATTTAAATCATAAATCCCATAAATATTCAATTTAAATATTCAAATATTTTAATTTAATAATTCCGGAATTTAAGTCTTAATATCCGTAAATCCTCAAATTAAATATTTTCGACTCGGAATTTAAATCTTTAATTTCGCAAATTTTCCAATTAATATTTTCCCAAATTCGGAATTTAAATCTCAAATTTCGTAATTAATAACTTAATATTTTCGGGCCTTACAGGTTGGATAGCACAAGAGATGCTGGGAGATCCTAGGTGTCGAGGTTGTTAGCATGGGGAAGTTTATCTTTGCAGTGTTGTTTATCATTCTGAGGATGTTGTTACTGAGAATATTGTTATTCAATTTGGTTGTAATAATTAAGTTTGCAGATTTCTTCTCTTGGTATTGTATAAATTTATCAGTTTCCGTAGTTTAACTCTGATTATGTTTTTATTAAGATTATTGCATGCTTAGTTCTGATTATTTGTGGGTCACTACATTTATGGTATCAGAGCATGCTTAAGATAATTTTGGGAATTAGTTTTGGGTCTTTGGGTTTTGGTGAGCGTTGTATTTTGATATGGCTGGTAGAGACGAAGAGAGTCAGGGTTGTGTTGGCCTCTGGGGAGATGGTGATGCTCCTAGACGTCCCCGTGAACATCGCCATCAGCGAGAGGGCATGCATCATTTCGAGCTTCATAGATTCGTGCAGATAGGCCTGTAGTGACCCGCACCGTGATCACCTACTAATCAAAAGCTTACGCATGCATATAACTTAATTAAACAATAATTAAAAAATATTCAGCGGAAACCATAAACAAATACAATCCCTAGGAAAGGAATCTGTAAATACTCAGTTATACAACCATATCAAATATATCAACCCAAATACATTAATACTGAAAGCTTAGACAAACATCTCCTACTGGAAACCGGCAGCCTAAGCCCTCCTAGAACCACTCGCCTCGTCCAATCGCAAACCTTCCCCATGGAATATGGTGTCCAAAAACAACAGTACGAGGACGTGATCATAAAATGCTCAGTACAAGAGTATAAGTATACAATATTATATGTGCATGTATTAAAGTGTACAGGTACCAAGACATGAAGTCAAGAATATCTGATCAATAACAAACTTGGGCCCTAGGTAGGTAGCACGATGTGCCGTTGCTTCAGAAGGTGACCTACATACCCAACTGATGGTGACCTGAGACAATCCCATGCGTCCAACCATCCACTAACAGGATAGGGTAAACATTCTACAACAGGATATTACAAGGATGCAAGCTCAAGATGATCATGCATGCATCATAATAACATGTCATAATATATTCAGATAAAATCATGTCATATAAACAATGCAACACATAATACATGCATACTCAGTCAGGGTATCTCGAACAGTACTTTCGTACCTTAATTCTACTAGGCAAGCTACACCAACTCTAAGTCCAGCCTAAAGTCAGCAGTACAATGCAAAATACTCATTCATTATAATCTTATTTTAAAAGTCTTAACTAAGTTGTAGCATACTCTTTATTTTATATAAGGAGCCAGAGCTATACATTCGTCCGTCGTCAGCCCGCTGATGACGACTGCCCCAGAACTTGGGCACTCCTCTGCAACCTCGGAGCACCTTTCCAAATCCTGGACCAAGTCTAGGATGGATGGAAAAAAACACATAGAAAAC
Source organism: Henckelia pumila (assembly GCF_033568475.1). NCBI lineage: Eukaryota > Viridiplantae > Streptophyta > Magnoliopsida > Lamiales > Gesneriaceae > Henckelia > Henckelia pumila. The sequence continues at coordinate 158,889,830 of NC_133121.1, read as the reverse complement.
TCTAAAACCGAGAGAGAGAGAGAGAGAGAGAGAGAGAGAGATAGAGAGAGAGAGAGAGAGAGAGAGAGAGAGAGAGAGAGGAGTGAAAGGTGTGAGAATTCTGATTCTCGGAGGCCCAATTTATAGGCAGAGATCGAATGCTCTGATCGCGGGTTTGGACGCTCTGATCTCAACTTCGGAGGCTCTGAACTGCTGCATGTCCGATCAGCAATGATACCTCACCAGCTGCATGTCCTAACTGAGTTAGGACGCTCCGATCGGGGTTCGGATGCTCCGAACTCAGCATAGCCTCCGATCCTTGAATTGTGCATCCGAAGGGTTCGGGCCCTCCGATCTTGGGTTTGGACCCTCTGAACTGAAAGAGTGGGTGCCCGGTTAGCCAACTTGTGGCTAAGGGCTTTTGTGACTCTATGTATAAATAATCTTTGTTTAATATAATTTACATTCATTAATGGCATTATCTTTGTCTTTCTTCATATTGTTATATTGTGATATACTATTGTTGTTTTGATAAAGACCTTGAATATACTATAGTGTAAGTAAGATGAGATAGTGAATAAAGAGAGATCACTATTATGAAACACATCTTATAGTCATTGTATATTCTAAACAGTTCCTAGTCAATTGAGCCGTCCGCTAATAAGGATAAGGATCGCTCGAGATTGAGACTAGCATTTGTGATGCCAAGTACCATGTTTCATTGGTAATAGACATGGAGATGTTCAAAGCATGCAAATGTATATTCATATGATGAATGATCGAACTACCCTATTCGGACTTTCCAAGTGGTTATCACTTATCGAGTGGATAAAGTCCGCGGTTTTGGTTGTACTCCATTAGTCCTTACTACTTGAAACATCATTGAGACTCTATATGATAGTACTGTACTTTGACTCATTTACCGACTCTATTGGGGTCATCAGGTGTCGAGATTGGGTACAGTTACGACACATATAGGAGTCGATGCTTTGTTGTCAAGGATTCACCACATACTTGCGAGTGTGGATATCCTATGCGATCTGAGGAGATATTAGTGTGACGAATCTCTGGCCAGAGTACATGATGTGTTTTAGGTTACTCAGTTTTCCTAGTAACACATGCGATGTCACTATTTGATCTCCAAGATGTAATGCATAGTTATCAAATCTCGAACGACTATCGATGCACCAATGGTTGTTGATTCGATCGGGATATATGGATGAAGGGACCGTACTGTACGCTAACCAAAATCTATTGGTTCTTGCAGGCACTATCAGTGATACCTAGGGAATCATGGGGCGATGTTGCTAGACGCTCTTACCATGATTCGTTGGGCAAGTCGGAAATTGTTGTTCCGAGTCACAAGGAGTTGTGAGCCCACGGCTAGCTGTATCCCTGAACCATTGAGGGTCACACAAGTAATAAATTACTAAACCCCGTTGAGATAGTTAAATTTAAAGAGTTAAATTTAATGAAAGAGAAGTTGGACTTCTTAATTAAAAGGAGTGGGATTTCCTAAAATGACATAGGGATGGACATTTTTGGAAATCACTGAATTCGGATTCAGAAAAATTATCTTGACTTTAAAAGATGCAGAAATGGTTTCTGTGCACATTGGTAAAATCAGTTTATCAATCGTAGTCACGATGAATTTTATATTAATTTCTATAACAACGGGCTTGGCTTGTTGGGCTTAAGTTATGGATTGTGGGCCCTAAGGAGTTAGAGTCCTAATACAATTATAACTTAATCTAGTCTATAAATTATCTATAAATAAGTATGTAGTGTTCGAAAATCAAGAGAATTCATTCTAGCAATTTTTGAAATACATACAATATATTAAAAGGGATTTTTCGAAAATTCCTACTACTTTTGAGAAAATTCGGTTTGTGTTTTTTTCGATAAATTACATTCTGAATTAACAGATCAAATCTGTTTATTCTCATCGATAAACATATGATTGATTTCTAGTGCAATCAATCAGAGGGTTTCTGTTTTCTGTTCGTGAACCTTATTCCGGAGATTGATCGTGAAGCCATCGGTTCCCGGGATATACAAGAAGAGCAGATTAAATTCTGTTGGTGTCCATAATCAAGTCGTTGCTTGAAGAGGTAAAATATTATTACTTGTGATTATTATTATTTTACTTGCAACATAATTTAATCGTAAAGTTTTTATACCCATGATATGGAATCGTTTCATATCGAAAAATAAAATTTTTTAAAACTTCCACTGCACCGGGTATCAATTCTTAATTGATCTGAACACGTTTTTCAACAGTGGTATCAGAGACAGGTTGCTCAGATCAAACTATTAAATTAATCGATTGTACAAAATTATGGCCTCGGGTTTTTTGAAACAAAAACAAAATTTTAAATTAAAATTTTATGATCACATCGGGCAGCGAACGTCGCTGCCCAGAGCAGCGCATGGTGCTGCCCATGGGCAGCGATTTGATCGCTGGCTGCCCAGCCCGGGCCCATTTTGGGGCGCGGGCTGCCTGGGATTGTCCCGGGTAGCCCGGGAAAAATTAAAATTAATTTTTAATTAAAATATTAATATTTTGGAATTTTAGTTTTTGGTTCGATCGAAAATTGTTTTTGATTGGTCCACGAGGCATCGGATCGAATTGTTCGAGTCCGAAATTTTTAAAATTGATTTTTGGATAAATTTGAATTTTTGGAAAATTTATAAATTTTATCCGTTAAATTAGATATTATAAAATTAATTATTTTGGTACAATTGATGATAAGATATGATCTTATGTATGTATTAGATAAAATATGATTTTATCTTTTAATTATGATGTCATTGCATGTTATCCAATGTTTTAATTAATGAATTAATTATTGGATAAAAGGATGATCGATTGTCATGACCAATGTTTTAGGTGTATGTTAGGTAATTTACATTTGGTTTTATTGTTGTTGGGTTTTATTAATGGGCTTGGTTTATATCTCAATTTGAATTGTCATATGTAATAAAAAGTGGGCTTGGTTTATGGCCCGTTCCCACCCCTTAAATATGTATCCCCTACTTGTCATCAAAATTTATTGTAAATTTGTTAGACTTAGTGGAAGATAAAGATTTGAAGACAATGGTGGGCCCAGCAGACGATAAAGACCGAAAAAATGTAAATAGAAGCTCAATGTAATAGGATTGCATTGCATACTTGCATATCACCTAGGATTGGACTTAGACTCGTGATTGGCAACCACGGGTCGATTAGATAATGGGATCGATAATCCTTAAATAATATATGATATTATTGATGTATGCATGTTTAGACTAAATTGTATGAATCCCGCAAGCATACATAAATTGCATGATGAGACAGATTTTCAAAATTAAAAATCCCTCATTTTAAATATGATTTAAAATTGATATCAAGATTTATAAAAGGGAATTTAAATATTGTTTAAATGTTCCTACCTTTCATCAACGATCAATGTATGAGATGCTACCTGCGGATACGGTCCGGCTCATATTATTGGGGGGGCCCGTTCGTCGAAAAGTTGTACATTGGATCGACACATGTTGTAAGTTGGGTGGAACTCCCATGGGATTGGCTCATATTATTGGGGGATCCACATGGCGACCGTCTATCACAACTTAATATTGATGGGTTATCTTGACATGTCACAATAAACGGCGTCATATTATTGGGCCCTTATTGGACATGAGGTAAAAAACATGGGGGTTACTTTGGAAGTAATTGGGCTCTACATTTTGAAAATTATGGTTGGCTGATATTATTCGGGACTATGATTTGTCAATTGGACTCCATATTCCCACTAAGGAAATGAGTTTTCCGTTTTCACTAGAGGGTAGTGAAATCGTTAAAATAGTGGGAGTGAAATTCATAAAATTAAATTTCGCCATATTTTATGTCTTAGTAAATTAATTAAACAATCACTGATTATTGTCTGTTTCTTTTCAGTATTTCATTACAATGAATTCGCGAAATCCACTATACTCAATTCTCGAACAAAACAAATTGACTGGCGCAAACTATACGGAATGGTTCCGTAAATTAAAGATTGTTCTAAACTCGGAGAAAATTTTCTACGTGTTAGAAAAGAATCCTCCAAAGGAAGCACCGGCTAATATAAGTCCGGAAGAATTGGCAAAACTTGATCAATGGTGGGACCATGATGTCAAGGCTAAATGCTATATGCAAGCTTCACTTAATACTACTTCTTGGGTATTGGATACCGGATGTGGATCTCACATTTGCAATGATTTGCAGGTGATGACAAGAAGTCGTAAGCTTAGGATGGGTGAGACCCAGCTGAGGCTCGGAAATGGTTCCAGAGTTGAAGCCAAAGCAGTGGGAGACGTTTATTTAGTTTTGCAGAACAATTTTAAGTTATTTTTGAGAAATGTTTTATTTGTGTCAGATTTAGTTAAAAACATTATTTCTGTTTCTATGCTTGATAGAGATGGTTTTTCTTGTAATTTTGTGAATGGGATTTGCAATATTTACAAGAATGAATGTTTGATTGGAAATGGACAACTTGAAAATGATCTATATAACTTAAAATTAAAAGAAGTTCCAATTAATTATGTTGATAAACCGGTAACAACAAATAAAAGGAAAAACGATAGCCAAAACCCGGCAAACCTTTGGCATGCTAGGCTAGGTCATATTTCCTCAAGGAGGATGAACAAGCTAGTGGAAGAAGGCATGTTTGATATGTCTGATATTAACTCTCTACCTACTTGTGAGTCCTGCCTAAAAGGAAAAATTACTAAATCTCCTTTCAAAGGGAAGCCTGAGCGTAGTCAAAATCTGTTGGATTTGATCCATACAGATGTTTGCGGACCATTTAGTATCGGTACTAAATTTGGTCACACCTACTTCATTACTTTTACTGATGATTATTCGAGGTATGTGTATTTATATTTAATGAAATATAAGTCTGAATCATTTGAAAAGTTCAAAGAATTCAAGGCTGAAGTAGAAAACAAACAAGGTAGAAGTATTAAAGCACTTCGATCGGATCGAGGTGGAGAATACTTAAGTACCGAGTTTTTGAACTATCTAAAAGAGAATGGGATTCTCTCTCAGTGGACTCCTCCTATGACACCTCAGCGTAATGGTGTCTCGGAGCGTCGCAATCGAACTTTGTTGGACATGGTTCGATCTATGATGAGCTTCACTGAGCTCCCACCTTCGTTTTGGGGCTATGCGCTTGAAACGACGGTATTGTTGTTGAACAATGTCCACACTAAAGCAGTAGATAAAACTCCATACGAGTTATGGAATGGCAAAGCTCCTAAGTATTCGTACTTAAGGATTTGAGGATGTCCTGCTTACGTGAAGCAGACAGTGGGAGATAAGTTGGATAGTCGATCCACCTTATGTTATTTTGTAGGATATCCGAAGAATTCAATCGGATATTATTTCTATCATCCTACTGAAACAAAAGTGTTTCACTACAAGAAAAACGGCCAAAGACAACGCTTTTTCCGCGTTGTTAATGTCCCCGAAAAAGCGTTGTCTTAGCCAGTGTTGTAAAAGACCATGCTCAAAGACAAAACAGAAAAAGCGTTGTCGTTTCTGGAAAATCTAATATACAATATTTCAATATTATAAATCATTCAAATATAACAAAAATCATTCAAATATAACAAATAATCGAATTCTTCGTGTTCATCTCGGCCATGCGCTATGCTTTCTGCTTCAAACCGGAGTCGGCGATCAGACCAACTCTCAGAATGCTAAATCCATTTGGAGGACTGGGAATGTGCTGAACAATAACAGCAAAGAAGAATAAAACCATGAGAAAAGTTAACTTGATTGAGTTAGTAAGAACTTAAAAAAAAACACTATAATACTCCTTTCAAAGTTTCACAACCACCGTGATCAATGATTTCATAACTACAGTGTGGAGTCAACTATTTGCGAAAGAAAAACAGCATCCCATTTCATGAATAATATATGCAACTTATCAATATTTATTTATCCAAACCTTATATTTAATCACCTAAGCCATACAGAATGAAAAATCATATGAAACACATCAAAACATGTTTACTGGCCGATTCAAAACCTGTCTATTGGCTGATTCAAAACAAGGCAGAGATTTCTCATGAGAGAAATACAGTAGTTCTGTCTGCATGTTTCTTAGAGGAAAGAAATACAAGATTCACTTTTATCAAAGAAATTATATATATGGAGCTGAATCGAATGCTACAAGCATAAACCATATGTTACCTCTCGGGCCTAGCAGAGGCTTCCTCCCTTCTTTTATAGCCTTCCTTATATCTGCCGCTTTCCATGTGGCATACTTCTGTTTCTGCTCAAGCTGTAGGAGAGGGGAAACAGAGAGAACATGGGAAGAAAAATGAAAAACATACAGTAGAATAAATCTGCACGATAAAGTGTCTGAAACGCAATGCTTGTCAATAACTTATAATGTAGATTCAGGAATGCAGTGGGAAACTTACATCGGACAACGACCACGAATCCAAGTCATTGTATCCAAATTGCTACTAAGTTCAAAAAACAAATGTAACCATTGAAAATCATAAATAGTGGCATTAAGTATGTATGCTTCATGAAAAAAACATCAAACAACATAAAAATATAATCTTTTGCATGCATGCTGAATATATATCGATCGGAAAGTCATGATGCCGTGGACCATATATACCTGCCTTTCCTGTCCTTAAAAGGCCAGCAACTGTCGTCGTAGCCCTGAAATAAACTCCCTGCAATAAATAGCTAATATGTAAATCATCAGATAAAATATTAATTCAGATATATATATATATTTACTTTCCATTTCCAATAAAATCGTCAGAAGTCAATTTGTTGCTATTCCAGACAGTAATATTAATCTCCAATAACCCTTGTACCAATGTAATCTCGAATTTCTCTTGAAAGGTAGGATATCTCCCTCCTCCTGCATGCATCAACAAAATTAATACATTAATCAATAATAAATTTTTATATATATGTATGTATATAGATGCATGCATATGCAGGGCTGACCATGACGAGTACGTGTACGATGCTTGGAGCAGGTATAATCCACACAAACGTAGGGATCTTGCCGTGAAATCCACTCGGTGTTTCTAAACTTATTAAAACCAACAACTGCATGCATATATATATATATATCCCAGATCGATCAATTTAATTAGGAGACAAAAATTAAGAACTAATTAAGAAATTAAACACCAAAAATCAAAAGATATATACATGTTATCTCTAGGAGTTGACCTTGGATTAATCCAGAAACAGACATTGAATCAGCTACAAGGACTGAGGCACAGTGGTGGTTGGACTTTGGGAGGGATATTCACTTTGAAACCAACTTATTATATAGTAGAGTACTCGCCATTTTCATTGACTAATTAATTAAACGGGGAATTAATTTGCATTTATATTTGATTTTTTCTTGATCGATCGATATAAGTGGACATTTTTATTTGGAGTGATGTAAACTAATATTAATTTTTAAAGCATGCAGATCAAAATTACAACATTAATGATTGGAATATAATAAACATGTCTCTAATTAAACTGAGAGATCGAATTTCATTATTAATTGTGCTTATTATGAAAATTATGTTATAAAATAATATAATATAATATATATATTGAAGAATGACTCCATTATTTTAAGAGGTTAATTTCGTGTGTGGCATATATAGCAGCATGGATAACTATGTATTTATATCAAGAAATCTAGCTAGCTATCGAATTGCTACTAAGAGCAAAAACTTTTTTGTCTCCTTCTCTTTTCAGTGATCTGTAAAAAGCATGAGATGATAGCGGTAAGAGGGCGTGACCAATCCGAGTCAGTGTGCAACACTATATAATTAGAAAACACGTGGCTTACGAGGTTCTTCCGGAGACATGAAATCTGATTTTTGCAAGAGCTAAGCTCCATTTCAACTGTCTTGATTCGAGATTTAATAGGTACAGTGCATTGCCGAACCATCTGCTCTTGCCTGGCTCGAACGACCTCCGGCTGCCAAACGTTCAATGCAACGGAAGCATGCCTGATGATCCCAGTTGCAACGTGTCAGTTGTTCGAAAGCCACATAATTTGGGAAGGATAATTAATGTGAAAGTGAATCAAACCTAATGAAATACAAATAAATAGCCTAAAAATAATCAAACCAAATCCAAAACTCCAAATTTGATAGTTACACACACATAATTAAGCAATTTTATGCATAACCCACTGATTTAAAAATGAGAATGAGAAAAGCTAAAGAGTCTAATAATCATCAATATTTAATCAAATAACCACTGGAGGACTCCATTAAAACTAATCTACATTTCTTTTTTAAAAAAAAAGAAAGGAAAAAAATTAATCTATGCATGTTTAAACAAACCAAACAGTGATAAAAATTTTAGCCCCATAATTTATAAATCAAGTTCACTAACCTAAAAATTGCATTCACAATAATTAACAGCATGCACGATAAATTATCGAGTTAATTATATAAGGTATAAATATTGAATTATGATTAAATCACCCCAATACGGTTGACTATAAAACCCTTTGACAACTATGCTAAATTCAAAATTCAACAGCAAATTGCAGCCTTCATGACAACATACGTATTAAATCAATTTTGGGATACAACTAATGTCACCTCCGTGATTGAAACTCCTCTCAATCAAAATTCAGAGACTAATATGTAAACAGGTTACAGAACAAATATATAATTTTCTGAGTCCTAAACGTTAACCCCTGAACTAACATCCCCCACTAATGCTATTATTCAATTTTCACCACGGATGCCTCGTTCAATTTCTGGCTGAAAACTAGAACCTAACTTCAATTCCAAACATTAACATAAACATCATCAATCAAGCCCTAGTGAAAGATCGGTTGAGGATGTTAAATATCAACACAAACTTCAAAAATTTACAAAGATAATAAGAATACTTGCATTATAGCTTCATGAGTTTCCAAGAGTAAATAGTCGAGTCACCTGATTCGGCATAAATACTTTCGTTCAGCATCTTCTTTATCAATTATATCTTTCTCCTCTAAAATCTGAAGCTCAATCCTCCGAATTTTACCCGAATGCTCAGCTATTTTGCCCTGTAATTTAAAATAGCACAAATCTGTTGTTGGCGCTTCCGGTGTCTTTCGGACTCATATCTAGCAAATTAGCGTCAACTAATCAGCGGATATCACAACTAGATCACTATGTATTTTTATAGTCGAAGCAGAAGCTTGCGCAGATACAAGAATACTATCGAGCACTTGGTATGCATAGATGTAACACAGCCAAGAACTCAATTACAACCTCACCCAACAACTCCAGAACATCCACAACTAGATCAACACACGAAAAGAAAGCACACAAGAATAAAACTAGGCAGAAATACCCTCAAGATCAAGCAAGGCGAAGTACCTCAATGCAATCTCAAATCTGAAACTGCTCGGAATTAGAACTCAAAACTCAGCAGTTAACAAGCTTCTCAGTCGCTGAATCATCGTCCAAACACAGCAATGAACACCTCCAAACAAGAACAAGCTAAGACACATATAAAAACTTTATGGTTTGAATACATTACGTTGACATATACTCTTACCCTTGTTTGAATGCAAGTCCTTGTTCGTTGATGCGTCCTTTATTCTGCCCAAGTATAGTTCTAAACTCCCGACGGATGGCCCGAGCGAGAATAGAGTTTCGAGGAAGGAAGGGTAGGAAGAAGCTCTTGGAGAAGGCTTGTCGGAGATCACTTCAAAATTCGTCTGAAGAATCGAGCAAAAATCGACATGGGATTTTCAATTGAAAGAGAGAAAGATGAGAAAGGCTAGGGATCAGATCGGAGAAGAGAAGTAATCGGGAAGGGTCTGATTTGGGGATCTGGGTAATATTATTTACTTTATGATTTATTTTAAATAAAAATAATATATTTTCTACAACACTATTTAAAAAGTGTTGTGATACATAGAAAAAAATGCTAATAGACAACGCTTTTAAAAGCGTTGTCTTTGGCCCCCAAAAAAGCCTATTCTACAACGCTTTGTAAATAAAGCGTTGTCTTTCATAAATAAAAAACATATAATGACAACGCTTTTCATTAAAAGTGTTGTCTTTCAAAAAATTACAACACTTTTCACTAAAAGTGTTGTCTTTTAAGTGTTGTGTTAGTGCATTTTTCTTGTAGTGTTTGTTTCAAGGAATGCCACCTTCATGGAGAAGGAGTCCTTATTAGATAAGAAAGGCAAGATGATGGAACTCAAAGAAATTCGAGAAGAACCCGAGATACAAAATAACGATCCTACACCTCAGGAACCATTTATTGACACGCCTATATCTAGGAGATCCGAGAGGACTTCTAGACCTCCTATTCGATATGGTCTTCTTCTTGAAGGGGATCAAAGTGAACCCGACATTGGATGTGATCCAAGAAACTTCAAGGAAGCAATTTCTGATGCGGAGTCAAATTTATGGCTTGAAGCTATTCAGTCGGAAATAGACTCGATGCATACAAACCAAGTTTGGTCTTTAGTAGATCCTCCCGATGGAATTGTTCCAATAGGGTGTAAATGGATCTACAAGAGAAAACTTGGGCCTGATGGTAAGGTACTTACATACAAGACACGATTGGTAGCAAAAGGTTATACTCAAAGACAAGGAGTTGACTATGATGAAACCTTTTCACCAGTCGCAATGTTCAAGTCCATAAGAATCCTTATTGCCATAGCAGCATGGTATGACTATGAGATATGGCAAATGGATGTGAAGACTGCATTTCTTAATGGAAACATTAAGGAATAAATCTATATGATGCAGCCCGAGGGATTCACATCCATGGGAAGCGAGCATAAGGTATGCAAGCTTCAGAGATCAATTTATGGTCTCAAACAAGCATCAAGAAGTTGGAACCAGAAATTTGATGAAACAATAAAGGACTTTGGTTTCATCAAAAACCCGGAGGAACCGTGCGTGTACAAGAAAGTAGTTAAGGATGCGGTGACGTTCTTATGGCTTTATGTTGATGACATCCTACTCATTGGGAATGACGTAGAGATGTTGCAGTCAACAAAGATATGGTTATCAGGTAGATTATCGATGAAGGATTTGGATGAGGCATCCTATATTCTAGGGATACAGATCTATAGAGATAGATCTAAGAGAATGATAGGACTCACTCAAGCAACCTACATCAACACCATATTGAAAAGGTTTTCTATGGATGAGTCCAAGAGAGGACATCTACCTATGTGTCATGGAGTTTCTTTATCCAAGTCTATGTGTCCCAAGACTGACGAAGAGATAGAGAAAATGACACACATACCATATGCGTCAGCCATAGGTAGTATTATGTATGGGATGATATCTACCAGACCGGATGTAGCCTTTGCTCTGAGTGTCATGAGCAGATATCAGGCCAACCCCGGTCAAATGCATTGGAAAGCCGTGAAGGATATTCTTAAGTACTTAAGAAGGACTAAGAATATATTCATGGTTTATGGAGGAAGAGAATTGAAATTGGAAGGCTATACCGACTCTAGCTTCCAAAGTGACGTGGATGACTCGAAGTCAACCTCTGGATTTGTATTCATGCTCAATGGCGGTGCTGTCTGTTAGAAGAGTTCCAAGCAAGACACCACAGCGGATTCCACCACTGAGGCAGAATACATTGCAGCATCAGCTGCTGCTAAAGAGGCCGTTTGGATGAGGAATTTCGTCCAAGAGTTGGGCGTAATTCCTGAAGCTGTTGGTCTAGTTCCGATGACTGCGACATCACTGGTGCCGTTGCTCAGGCAAAGGAACCAAGGTCTCATCAAAGATCCAAACACGTACTGAGGAAATACCACATCATCCTGGAGATTGTGGAAAGAGGAGACATCACTGTCGAGAGAGTGACCTCTACAGACAATATCGCTGATCCACTTACTAAGCCCTTGCCAGGACCATTATTTGACAAACATCGCGAAGCAATGGAATTGCGTAGTGTGACTAGTTGGCTTTAGGGCAAGTGGGAGATTGAAAAAGTGGATGCCCGGTTAGCCAAGTTGTGGCTAAGGGCTTTTGTGACTCTATGTATAAACAATATTTGTTTAATATAATTTACATTTATTAATGGCATTATCTTTGTCTTTCTTCATATTGTTATATTGTGATATACTATTGTTGTTTTGATAAAGACCTTGAATATACTATAGTGTAAGTAAGATGAGATAGTGAATACAGAGAGATCACTATTATGAAACACATCTTATAGTCATTGTATATTCTAAACAGTTCCTAGTCAATTGAGCCGTCCGCTAATAAGGATAAGGATCGCTCGAGATTGAGACTAGCATTTGTGATGCCAAGTACCATGTTTCATTGGTAATGGACATGGAGATGTTCAAAGCATGCAAATGGATATTCATATGATGAATGATCGAACTAACTTATTCGGACTTTCCAAGTGGTTATCACTTATCGAGTGGATAAAGTCCGCGGTTTTGATTGTACACCATTAGTCCTTACTACTTGAAACATCATTGAGATTCTATATGCTAGTACTGTACTTTGACTTGTTTACCGACTCTATTGGGGTCATCAGGTGTCGGGATTGGGTACAGTTATGACACATATAGGAGTCGATGCTTTGTTGTCAAGGATTTACCACATACTTGCGAGTGTGGATATTCTATGCGATCTGAGAAGATATTAGTATGACGAATCTCTGGCCAGAGTACATGATGTGTTTTAGGTTACTCGGTTTTCCTAGTAACACATGCGATGTCACTATTTGATCTCCAAGATGTAACGCATAGTTATCGAATCTCGAACGACTCTCGATGCACCAATGGTTGTTGATTCGATCGGGATATATGGATGAAGGGACCGTACTGTACGCTAACCAAAATCTACTGGTTCTTGCAGGCACTATCACTGATACCTAGGGAATCATGGGGCGATGTTGCTAGACGCTCTTACCATGATTCGTTGGGCAAGTCGGAAATTGTTGTTCCGAGTCACAAGGAGTTGTGAGCCCACGACTAGCTGTATTCCTGAACCATTGAGGGTCACACAAGTAATGGATTACTAAACCCCGTTGAGATAGTTAAATTTAAAGAGTTAAATTTAATGAAAGAGAAGTTGGACTTCTTAATTAAAAGGAGTGGGATTTCCTAATATGACATAGGGATGGACATTTTTGGAAATCACTGAATTCGGATTCAGAAAAATTATCTTTACTTTAAAAGATGCAGAAATGGTTTCTGTGCACATTGGTAAAATCAGTTTATCAATCGGAGTCACGATGAATTTTATATTAATTTCTATAACAACGGGCTTGGCTTGTTGGGCTTAAGTTATGGATTGTGGGCCCTAAAGAGTTAGAGTCCTAATACAATTATAACTTAATCTAGTCTAAAAATTATTTATAAATAAGTATGTAGTGTTCGAAAATCAAGAGAATTCATTCTAGCAATTTTCGAAATACACAAAATATATTAAAAGGGATTTTTCGAAAATTCCTACTCCTTTTGAGAAAATTTGGTTTGTGTTTTTTTCGAAAAATTACATTCTGAATTAACAGATCAAATCTGTTTATTCTCATCGATAAACATCTGATTGATTTCTAGTGCAATCAATCAGAGGGTTTCTGTTTTCTGTTCGTGGACCTTATTCCGGAGATTGATCGTGAAGCCATCGGTTCCCGGGATATACAAGAAGAGCAGATTAAATTCTGTTGGTGTCCATAATCAAGCTGTTGCTTGAAGAGGTAAATTATTATTAATTGTGATTATTATTATTTTACTTGCAACATAATTTAATCGTAAAGTTTTGATACCAATGATATGGAATCGTTCCATATCGAAAAATAAAATTTTTTAAAACTTCCGCTGCACCGGGTATCACTGTACGTGTTCAGATCAATTAAGAATTGATACCCGGTGCAGCGAAAGTTTAAAAAATTTTATTTTTCTATATGGAACGATTCCATATCATGGGTATCAAAACTTTACGATTAAATTATGCAAGTAAAAATAAAATCATAATTAAATTTTTACCTCTTCAAGCAACGACTTGATTATGGACACTAACAGAATTTAATCTGCTCTTCTTGTATATCCCGGGAACCGATGGCTTCACGATCAATCTCCGAAATAAGGTCCACGAACAGAAAACAGAAACCCTCTGATTGATTGCACTAGAAATCAATCAGAAGTTTATCGTAGAGAATAAACAGATTTGATTTGTTAATTCGGAATGTAATTTTTCACAAAAATCACAGACCGAATTTTCTCAAAAGGAACAGAGGATTTTTGACCGGCTAAATCGGTGTGATATAAATCTACTGGCAAGCGTACCAGGTCAAGTAATAGTAAAGTGGACAGAGAGTCCAAGTATCGATCCCACAGGGACTGCAGTCAATTCTCAAGAATTAATTATTTTACTTAATCTAGACAAAATAATAGAAGAATTTTGAATTAAATAAAATAAGAATATAAAATAAAAACTGATTAAGAAATAAGAATAAAAATAACTGAAGATAAAAATAATTAAGACAAAGACAACCAAGACACACGTAGGTACCGAACAAATCTTGTAACATGTAGTCGATTCAGGACTCAGATTTAATCTTAATTCACGGGAATTCTCCTAATTTGTTCAAAGGACTATTTTTAGAACAATCAAACCTATTCAAATATTGATGAACTAATCTTTCGTAATTCTAATCAAATTTGAATGCATTAAATATTTGTGAAAATTCAGTTTACACCTAAACCGCACACTGAAACCGAATTCTATTTCTAGTCGGTTTTACAATATGTTAATTATCAGAGTGATCAAAATCAAAACCTCCTCTGTCGATTTGGAATTGATTAACATGCAAGCAAACAGTTGATCAGACTATTCACAAGACAATTATAAATCTGACAATCAATAAAATAAAATCAAGTCTAAAAAATCCCAAACAAACATCCAAGTTTTCTACATGAATTTGTGCGGCCCAATCACGCCGTCTTGGTTGAAAATAAACTACTCATTAATTACAAATAATAATTCAAAAATAAAAATAAGAAGAAGAAAAGAAAAAAGAAATCTTCTCTCCCAAGCCTTGTAGCCGCCTCCTCTTGCGTTGTCTGCACTCTGAAGCTTCCCAAACCCTCAAAAATATGTTATATCTTTTATATATATGGTCCGGAACGCCTACCAGTTAATTTCCTCTCAAAATAAGGATTTTTCGAAACACATATGACCCCCGAACACACGCGCACGCGCAGCATAGGCCTCGCGCGCGCGCAGCACATAAAAACAGAGGCCTGTACGTCGGACTCGCGCGCGCGCGAGCTTGATTCTCGCGCGCGCGCAGTACAAAAAATCTGCACCGAGCGACAATTTTCAAAAATTCATATCTCGAGATTTAGCCGTCGGATTGAGCTGAAATTTGGACAGCAGCTTCAAAACATCTTTAAATTTAATCTGAACGGTGGAGATTGGATTTCAATGTGTCTAAAATTAAATATGATTTTTCGATCAAGGCTAATCCGTAATTCACTCTTCAAAAATCCATTTTCCTACAAAATTAACCCAAGGAGTGAAATACACACACATGCACTAAAACACATAAAAACACATAAAAATAATATGAATGCACACAAAATAGACATAAAAATAACATGAAATAATGCATATAAAATGCACTTATCAACACCCCCATACTTAAACCTTGCTTGCCCTCGAGCAAGACATGCAAAAACAAAATGCAAAAAAAAACATAAGTAAGGACGATTCATAAATGTGCAAAGCCTCTAAGAAGTTTAATCACAAAACAAAAAACACAGACATGCTCTCAACTTTTCATAATACACCTTCGGTTTAACGTGAACGTGTGTGTGTGAAATGTCATTCCAGTTTCATGCAACTTAGACCGAATTCGTCTCAAATCTGCTTAGCGACCTGTGACAAATTAGTGAAAGTTTTACTTTTCAAGTGCACATTCCTTCCAACGACCTCTAGACAAACCCACCTCCCTTGAGATAATAAATTACACACCTCCGGATTTTGCACCCGGTATTGCATTAGCCCCAATAATTACCCGCTGACTTAGCTATAACTGGCTAGGATACGAAAAATCATTCTATTTTTTCTTTCTAATCCCCTCGTCTATAGCCCGGATGGAGCATCAATTCCATTGAATCCGCATACTTAGCCTTAAATTTAATCTTTTTTTTAGGATTTTAATCCTTTCAAGGCCCGGATGGAATTGAATAATTTTTTTTTCCTCTAGGTGCGCCCAAGATCATAAGTGTCTTACTAGAGCCTCATAAAAATTCATAAAACACAATCCAGATCCACAAATCACCTATTTCCGTGCAATGGTCAAACAGACAGAAACTTCATCAAATCTTTCGCTACAATTCACTGGTCTAACATTAGTGCTTAAAAATATTCATGGTTCAACCTACAGTTTCTCATGTCCAGTCAAGAGCAAAATTTTTCAAAATTTTTTTTTTTTCAAATAAACTTCATCATCATTGGCTACCATGACTCATCCTACTCATGCAAGACAACACAAACGAACTTAAACAAACAATATGAAAACAAACACGAAACATGACAGATGCAACACAAACAATGCAAATAAACTATTTTACCCCCCATACTTATCCAAAGCATTGTCCTCAATGCTTCAGAACAATGAATAGAATGCATAACAAACCCACAAATGCAAAGACAAACAAAAATACAATGAGAACAAAAATAACACTCCCCTGGTTTTCGATGCATCCTCTTCCTTCTGGATAGTATCAGCTGGGACAGCAGCAGCAGATTGCATATATCGGCAGGCACGACCAACTGGCATGGGAAAGAAACAAAAATCAAACAAAAACAAAAACAAAAACCAGAAAAAAAAAAAAAGCAAAAAGAAAGAACACTGGGTTGCCTCCCAGTCAGCGCTAAATTTATAGTCTAATGCCCGACTATGCAGAAGCAACCATCAAAGAGCGGCTGCCGCCCATAGTAAGAATCATACAACTCTACGTATGGGTCTTGATTTCCTTCGCCCTCAAGCTTGGCGTGATATATACTTTGTAAGCTCGTCGGTCCAACAACACTTGTTCTGAAATTTTTCTTTTGGAAGGAGACTCCGAATCTAGGCTGAAGGTCATAAAGGATGGAATACTGTGGGATTGGCGTCAATGGCAAGAAAGTATCTTCTAACGGTGTACATGGAACGACCACTGACGAGTTAAAATCTCTCTTTGAATGGTTCTTCCTCCTCCACTATCATGTTTGGCTCATCCTCACAAGAAAATTCCTCAAAAATTATTTCTTCATGCTCTGGCTCAGTTAGTTCACTCTCTTGGCAGATCTCAAAAATTGGTTCTCTAATAAGCGCAATCTGTTCATCCAAAAGACTTATGCGGCTTTTTAAAAATTTATTTGTCTCTGTCTGTTGCCGCAAAAAATTCTCCAACTGAGCCACATAATCTTCGGAACGCCCTATACACTCTTCTTGATGCTCTGGTGGTTGGTTCGCAAAATTTTTAGAGTTGATATCTGGAGGATATTGGTGACTCCAACCCTGCAGTGAAGGATCACAATGCCAATGGTAGTCAAAATCTGTCATATCGTTCAACAAGTGCATCGCACTGTCTTCATCTCTTCTAAACAATTGACTGTCAGTGGCCAGAGCTCCAGAGTCTACACAACTTCTTGTAATCTCATCCAAACCACCATAAAAAATTTTAGTGAGGGTGTAAGTCGAAAACTGATGGCATTGAAATCTGTTCGCTAAATCATTGAATCTCCCCCAAGCAGCATAGAAAGGCTCCAAGTATTGTTGGCCAAATCTTGTGAACACCTGTCGATGGACCATCTCCAAGTACCTCACAAGCAAAAGAGAATAAAATTAAAATAAATAATTAAACAAATGCAAGAAAAAAAATCTAGTCTCAAGCAAATAATCTATCCTAATATTAACTAAACAGTCCCCGGCAACGGCGCCAAAAACTTGACCGGCTAAATCGGTGTGATATAAATCTACTGGCAAGCGTACCAGGTCAAGTAATAGTAAAGTGGACAGAGAGTCCAAGTATCGATCCCACAGAAACTGCAGTCAATTCTCAAGAATTAATTATTTTACTTAATCTAGACAAAATAATAGAAAGATTTTGAATTAAATAAAATAAGAATATAAAATAAAAACTGATTAAGAAATAAGAATAAAAATAACTGAAGATAAAAATAATTAAGACAAAGACAACCAAGACACAAGTAGGTACCGAACAAATCTTGTAACATGCAGTCGATTCAGGACTCAGATTTAATCTTAATTCACGGAAATTCTCCTAATTTGTTCAGAGGACTATTTTTAGAACAATCAAACCTATTCAAATATTGATGAACTAATCTTTCGTAATTCTAATCAAATTTGAATGCATTAAATATTTGTGAAAATTCAGTTTACACCTAAACCGCATACTGAAACCGAATTCTATTTCTAGTCGGTTTTACAATATGTTAATTATCAGAGTGATCAAAATCAAAACCTCCTCTGTCGATTTGGAATTGATTAACATGCAAGCAAACAGTTGATCAGACTATTCACAAGACAATTATAAATCTGACAATCAATAAAATAAAATCAACTCTAAAAAATCCCAAACAAACATCCAAGTTTTCTACATGAATTTGTGCGGCCCAATCACGCCGTTTTGGTTGAAAATAAACTACTCAATAATTACAAATAATAATTCAAAAATAAAAATAAGAAGAAGAAAAGAAAAGAGAAATCTTCTCTCTCAAGCCTTGTAGTCGCCTCCTCTTGCGTTGTCTGCGCTCTGGAGCTTCCCAAACCCTCAAAAATATGTTATATCTTCTATATATATGGTCAAGAACGCCTACCAGTTAATTTTCTCTCAAAATAAGGATTTTTCGGAATACATATGACCCCCGAACACACGCTCACGCGCAGCATAGGCCTCGCACGCGCGCAGCACATAAAAACAGAGGTCTGTACGTCGGACTCGCGCGCGCGCGAGCTTGATTCTCGCGCGCGCGCTGTACAAAAAATCTGCACCAAACGATAATTTTTAAAAATTTATATCTCGGGATCTAGCCGTCGGATTGAGCTAAAATTTGGAAAGAAGCTTCAAAACATCTTTAACTTTAATCTGAACAGTGGAGATTGGATTTCAATATATCTAAAATTAAATATATTTTTTCGATCAAGGCTGCTCCGTAATTCACTCTTCAAAAATCCATTTTCCTACAAAATTAACCCAAGGAGTGAAATACACACACATGCACTAAAACACATAAAAACACATAAAAATAATATGAATGCACACAAAATAGACATAAAATAACATGAAATAATGCATACAAAATGCACTTATCAATTTTCGAAAATCCCCTTGAATTATTTTATGTGAATTTCGAAAATTGCTAGAATTAATTGTGTCAATTTTCGAACACTACACATGTATTTATAGATAATTTCTAGACTAGATTAAGTTATAATTATATTAGGACTCTAACTCCTTAGGGCCCACAATCCATAACTTAAGCCCAACAAGCCAAGCCCGTTGTTATAGAAATTAATATAAAATTCATCATGACTCCGATTGATAAACCGATTTCACCAATGTGCACAGAAACCATTTCTGCACCTTTTAAAGTCAAGATAATTTTTTTGAATTCGAATTCAGTGATTTCCAAAAATTCCCATCCCTATGTCATTTTAGAAAATTCCACTCTTTTTTAGTTAAGAAGTCCAACTTCTCTTTCATTAAATTTAACTCTTTAAATTTAACTATCTCAACGGGGTTTAGTAATCTATTACTTGTGTGACCCTCAATGGTTCAGGGATACAGCTAGTTGTGGGCTCACAACTCCTTGTGACTCAGAACAACAATTTCCGACTTGCCCAACGAATCATGGTAAGAGCGTCTAGCAACATCGCCCCATGATTCCCTAGGTATCAGTGATAGTGCCTGCAAGAACCAGTAGATTTTGGTTAGCGTATAGTACGGTCCCTTCATCCATATATCCCGATCGAATCAACAACCATTGGTGCATCGAGAGTCGTTCGAGATTCGATAACTATGCATTACATCTTGGAGTTCAAATAGTGACATCGCATGTGTTACTTGGAAAACCGAGTAGCCTAAAACACATCATGTACTCTGGCCAGAGATTTGTCACACTAATATCTCCTCAGATCGCATAGGATATCCACACTCGCAAGTATGTGGTGAATTCTTGACAACAAAGCATCGACTTCTATATGTATCGTAACTGTACCCAATCCCGACACCTGTTGACCCCAATAGTATCCAAGCCTATAATCAAATGTATACCGCATCACTTATACCATTATAAAATCCTTATAAACTAAGCTAATAGATGCATATCATGGCAGATAAAAATTCAGCACATAAGAATGCATACTCAGCTGGATATCTCAGTCAGTACTCACGTACATCTATAGTTCAAGTCTACGTGAACAACCTAGTATCCAAGCCTATAATCAAATCTGTACCGCATCACTTATACCATTCTAAAATCCTTAACTAAGCTAATAGATACTCCCAAAATTATCAAGGATTTCGGAATATTACCTGTGTCCGTCGTTAGCCAACTGATGACGAAGGTCCCAAATCATAAGCAAAACTTTGTTAAGACCCCGGTAGCACCTCGCTATCGCCCAACCCTTGAGATGACGCTTAAAAATACCTAAATAGACAACTAGAAAATATAGAGAAAACTTGGGAATTGGAAAGAAATAATGAGAGTCTCGGCCCCTATTTATAGGCAAAGTTCTTACCTTTCCAATCCCTGGTTCGAAGCTTCCGATCTCTAGCCACCTAACTTGTGTCCTTTGTTTGGACAACCCATCGTGTTTGCAGCGTTTGGACCTCCCAAACTTGGGTTCCGAGATTCCGAACTCACTCGAGTCAAATCACCAATCAAAAACCCATACCCTGTATATCTGGGAGAGTTCGGATGTTTCGATCTCGAGTTCAGAGCTTCCAAGCTGCTCTGTGCTTCCGAACACTTCATTGTCATTTGAACAAATATTCTGGACTTTACATGCTCTAGTTCGGAGCTTCCGAACTGCTCAGACCCTAGATACCCTTCGAGTCATTTATGAACGTCGGAAACCTATTTTAATACTTATTTTCCTCAAATAAGGGTTTCTTAATCATGTTTAAATATTTAAAGGTCAACTAACAGATTAAACAATTATCAAATGTCTTAGATAAACAGAAATAAGGTGCTCGACTAAAATTTAAAGAACACTGAAATTTTTTATGGATGTTTGGAGACTGAAAGCTCCTGCATCACCCCTTCTTCCACATCGAAAGGATTCACTCTAGAAGACTTTGAGTATTATAATGGCTTGCAACACCCCGATCCAAGACTAGGATTTATCACTGCCTATCTCAGAACTCCTAGACTTAATTCAAAAGTTGCATCCTCGACTGAACTCTTTTACAACAACAGTGTTGACAGAACACTCAATTGATCAAAGATAATGAGTTTAAAACTTGATAGACGTAGTACATTATGATCCTATACTTGATCAAATATGACTTGTGGTGTGTGCATGTTCAATTTCTTCAATGGTTCTTTGAAGATTTTAGGTTGACTGATTGAATACATTGAGAATACGAGAGTGTAGCTCGTATGCGCTTCTATTATTTCTCAACTGATCTTCTTCTGCTATTTATAGTTTTGTATTGCAATGGTCATGATCTAAAAAATAAATGTTCAAATATATCGTCATTTCTTTGTATTTTAGCTTCTAACATCTGTATTCTATTCTTGTGGCATCTGGATTCCTGATCCATTGAACAGGATGCTTTCATAAATTCTTGTCTAGCCTTTTGGTAAATTAGTCGATTGAATGTACCACGCCAATTTCATTTGAGCTTAAATCAGTCTTCTTCAATTTGTCCAGTCTTGCTCCGCTTGACTGAATAGCTTGACTAGTCCAGTCATCCTTTCATGCAGTTTAGCTTGTGGACTAGTTAGCTAGTTGTAGTTGAATCATCCAGTTGAGTAGTTACTGTTCATGCGATACCCCTGTCCTACATGGGAAAATAAAATATTTAAAATGAGTTTATAATGGGCTAAAATGAACTTCTATAGCAACTTTGGTTAATAATTTTCATAAAGCGAGACGAATACGAAGTTGTTGCTATAAGGGCCCATTGTGCAGTCGGGGCATTATGAATTGTATCACAGACAGTCACCAGCAAGAAACCCGAGAAATAAGCTCTGCGGGGAAAAGTACTACGTGCGTGAGTGCCAGCTCTTGAATCCGTGGGGCAAAGTGCTACATGATAGGAGCCAACTTTTGAACCTATAGGAGCCACCTTTAGATTTTTGGTGCTAGAGGATTGAGGGGTCAGGTCGCAACGAGGACATCGCATTCTGAAGGAGGGGTGATTGTGATACCCCTGTCCCAAATGAGAAAATGAAAGAGTTAAAATGAGTTTATAATGGGCTACAATGGACTTTTATAACAACTTGGGTTAATCATATTCGTAAATCAAGGACGAATATGAAGTAGCTGATATAGGGGCCTATTGTGAAATCGCGTAGGTGCGGACCTGGGCCCAAGGCATGACAGTTCAGTCATGGACAAATTCAAACGCCTGATGATTTTTTCCTATATCGTTTTTCATCGCCAAAACTATTAATTTTCCAACAATTTCCCTCTGTTTGGTGTTGGAAAATTCTTGTCATGATAATTCCATCTTTGGGCAAAATCATTTCTTGAAATCTTCTGGTAACTGCTATCATATAGCAGCATTGGAAGCTTCAGTACTAGGTTTTAGTTCTTCTTTTTCTGTTCTACTCTTAGAGTGATCTTCATGATATATCTTCACCATCTTCAAGATTGATCAACTCATTTGTTTCCAGTGTGTTGTACCAAAATCTCTTAGCAATTTCTCCAAATGCAGCCATTTGAATATGTTCAGAAACAAGAAAGAAGCCTCGCTCTGATACCACTTGTAGAGATGGAATATACTTGTTTTGGACTTCGACAGGATCCTTGATTGGTTGCTACTCCAGTTGTGAGTTAAGTTGAGTTGGAAATTGGACTCTTGTGTTTTTCGAGTGTCGATGTTAATTGACCAACAAATGTATGTGCGGAAAGAGGCCAAGTAATAGATTAAACAATTATAAAATGTCTTAGACCAACAAAATAAGGTGCTCGACTGAAAATGTTTATGGAAGTTCAAAGACTGAAAGTTCCTATGTCACACATTCTTTCACCTCGGAAATATTCACTCTAGAAGACTTTGAGTATTACAATGGCTTGAAAAAACCTGGTCCAAGACTATGATTTATCACTACTTATCTCAGAACTCCTCGACTTAATTCCAAAGTTACAACCCTCGACTGAACTCTTTTATAGCAACAGTGTTTGACAAAACACTCAAATGATCTATGATAATGAGTTTACAACTCGATAGAATTAGTACAATATGATCTTATACTTGATTGAATATGACTTGAGACATGTGTTTGATCAGTTGCTTCAACGGTTATTTGAAACTTTTTGCTTGACTGATAGAATATATTTTGAGAATACGAGAGTGTAGCTTGTATGCGCTTCTATTATTTCTCAATTGATCTTCTTCTGTTATTTATAGCTTTGGATTTCAACGGTCATGATCTTCAAAATAGCCATTCAAATATATATTTGTTGTTTTGTCTTTTGTTCTGACAACCATTGTAACGCCCAAAATTTATTAAATCCATTCACGAGTATTAAAGGGATTTTTAATGAATTTTAAATGAATTTATTTTATTATGAATTAAAAATTATGTTTAATTAAATATTTTTTGTGATATATTAATGATTTAAAACTTATGTTTAAAATATTTCGTGCTATGTAAATTACCTGAGATTTTGTGTTTCAAAGTTGAGTTTTTTTAGATGTTAAAATATATGTTTAAATGTTGTGTTAAATGATTTAATATTACGTAATTTTCCAGATGTTTAATGATTGCAATTTAATTTAATGAATTTCAGGTATGGGTTTAATCTCGGTGACGAATGAATCGATACTAGCCTACGAACGAGGCTTAGGGATTTTAAAAGAGTTAAAATTCCATTATGCAGATTTTGGTTAAAAAGTTATGTATGTTATTTAAGTTTTAAGTGAAAAGTGTTCTTGGTGCAAATTCTTTAATTTGGGCTTGATAGACATGTTATAAATTAATTGAGGGAGAAATTTAAAAGTCATTATTTTTTTTATTGAATGGGTCAGCTTTTGGCCCATTAGATACTAACATTAGTTGGCATTGAATGAAAGAATTTTCTCCTCCCTTAACCGCCAACTCTCATCTTCTTCTCTCTCAATCTTCAAAAGATGCACCTGTGAAGTTTTGAAGAAGAAATCATTCGATGATCTGTTCGTGACAAGGCTCGATCGATATCTTGAGGTACCGATTACTCCCTACCAAAGAGAAAAGGCATGTTTTAAATGCTTTTGAAACCACTATTCAAGATATTATGTATTTTGATAAAAATATATGTGTTACATTGTATATGTTGATATATGTTTAGATTTTTAAGAGTTTTGAAAAAGCATGTGTTTCCATGAGATAGTTCGATGAAGCATGAGTCGTTAATGATGTTTACATGGAAGAGTTTGATGAGAAAATGATTTCAAGATACTTAGATCAGAGATTTTTGGTGTGAGTAAAGGTTTTATGAGAAAAAAAATCAAAAGAGGTCTAGATGTAATGCCTAGAACGAGGTATTTTTAGGGATATGAATTTTTAAGGAAAATTCATTTTACGAGCGCGTAGACGGGACTGTGGACGAACGAGGTAAAACTTTTTATCGAAATTTATGTCTAAGGTTTTCAAGAGTCCAAAATAATTATTTTGAGACTTAATTTATAGGAAATTCTGGGTTATATATATATATATATATGTATATATATAACTCAAAACCCATTTTTCACCTTAGTAGGCCATTTTAAAGGCTTTTAGGGTACTTTTAAATTTGGGTCTTTATGAATTACGAAAATTGGGAGATTTTTAATGTCAAAATGTAGTATTTAAGTTGTTGAGTGTTGGGCTAGTGATTTTTAAGCCTTTTAACTAATTTAATTAATTAAAAAGCCCAAAACCCACTACACACACAAACAAATACCTAGAATTAGATTTCATTTCCTCCATCACTTCATTCACGTTAACTTGGAGAGCAAGAAGAAGTTTTGGCAGCCGCCTCACCCACACAAGCACACAACCCACGAAATTTGAAGAAAAAATCAAGAGTTTGGGCATTCTGGTCATCACGTCACGAGCAACGCACCCGTATTCGATTTTATTGAAGAAAGGCATGTTTTATTCCCATTTACTCACCCACTTAAATCATATATGCTCTATTTTGTGAAGAAATTCTGCTGGTTTCATTTGTTTGTGGCTAAGAACTTCAAGTTTTCATGATTCATGCATCATCACTCATGTGTTATGCTTCTTGGCTCGGTTTTTGTTTATTTATGCCCAAGGGATGGTTCGTAGCTGCTGATCCTTGTTCGGTGGCTGGGTTAGGTCCCTTACGGTCAGGGTTCAAGGTGGCTTGGGCTGGTGATGGCTAGGTGAGGAGCTGGTCGGCTGGATGGATGAACCACCCATCGGCGCAGCAGGGCTCGAGGAAGAACAGCTTACGGCCGAGGCATACATTGCATGGTTTGAGCCATGGCTGGTCCAGAAAGGACCAGCAAGACCTTGGGGTGGTCCTGCTGGTGGGGCTTCGGCCGAGGCATACATTGCACGGTTTAATATTATTTTATTTTTTTTGGTAATTTCGACAATAAAACGATCATATAATACCAAACACATCAACATCTTTAAGTTGTTTAAAATAAGTTAATTCAAATACTTTAACAACTTATTTTTAAAATAAGACCTGACAACTTATAAGCTTCTAAAATAATTTATAAGCTTTAGGAGTTTATAAGCTATTTTTAATAAGCTTAGTCAAACACCATCTTAGTCAAGGTACTTGGCGTAATGGACGAAAGGATTGGGGTCTATGAGATGAATACGAAGTTGAAGGAGATAGAGAAAAGAGGAAACTAATTTGATATTAAATAAAATCTACCAAATCATTATAAATATATTTTCATATCTTTAAATTAAATGTGAAAAGAATCTTAGAGATAGACTTGGACTCAAATCAAAAAAAAAATCTCCTCATCTACGGATACCTTCTAGAATTTTTTTATAAATACAAAGTTTTGCTTTACTTTTTGAGGAAATGTAAGGCCCTAAAAGATTACGTTATTCATTATGGAATTGAGATTTAAATTTTTCATGTGGAAAAATATCAATTGGATAATTTATGAAAAGTATAGATTTAATTTTCGAGTTGAAAATATTTAATTTGAGAATTTACGGATTTTGAGATTTAAATTCCGTCTATAAATAGGGGTGCTGAGATTCACTTTCAGACGCACCAATCACCTCTCTTCTCTCAATTCCTTGGTCTTCCAGCTTAGATATAGGGCATTCTAGGCGTCCCATTGGGAATCCGGAAGTGGCATAGCGATCCAGGCGTCGTAGCGGAGCTGTGGCCTAGTTTTGAGGCAAGTGACAGCAACGGGCTAACGACGGACGCAGGTAAAGCTTTTGCTTCCTAAAAATATTTAGGAGTATGCAATAGCTTAATTAAAGCTTTTAGAGCACTTTAATGATATTAGTATCATTTGTCATTATAGTGAGGACTATAGACGTGGACCTAGAGCTGGTAGAGCTTGCCTAGTATTTGAGGTACGAAAGTACTGTTCGAGATATCTTGACTGAGTATGCATGTATTATGTGACTGCATGATTTATATGACATAATTATATGATGCATACATCTGCATCTTGAGCTATCTCTTTTGAGATGTCTGTTATTAGGGTTTTACACTATCCTGTTAGTGGATGGACTTCCATCGATTTGGGTTCGGAGTATCCACTGGTTTTCAATATGTGAGCCACCTCCTGAAGCGACGGCACAGCGTGCTACATACCAGGGCCCGGTCTGTCTTTGTTATCTGATTCTTGGCCTCTAGTCAGTAGGAGGTACACTTGCATGCATGTATACTCATACTCTCGTGTTGAGCATTTTATGCTCACGTCTCGTACTTTGTGTATCTGAACACCCTATTCTATGGGGCAGGTTTGCGACTGGATGAGGCGGGTGGATCCAAGAGGGGCTAGGCAGTGGTTGGCCAGCTGGAGCTTCGCCTAGGATTTTATTGTATTGGTTGGTACAGTATTCGATTTGGTTGCATAACTATTTGGGTATTTGCAGATTCCTTTCCTTGGAATTGTATCATATTATGGTTTCCGCAGCTTAGTTCTGATTACTGTTTAATTAAGTTAATTGCATGCCTAAGTTCTATTTAGTAGGTGATCTCGGTAAGGGTCACTACATTTATGGTATCAGAGCATGCATAGTATTCTTGGGATTTAGATTCTGCATGAGATAACCGTGAGGTAATTTTGTAGATGGAGGATCACGCTGATCAGAGTAGACATGGCAGTATAGGTGGATGTTGGAGCGATGACAATCGGGAGTGTCGTCGAGAACGCCATCATCGTCACCATGATGATCAGCGTTTCAGTATGCGCCGATTCTTACAGATGGGTTCTAAGCCCTTGGTTGAAGGCGAGTCTCCGGAGGATGCGGAGAACTGGCTAGATTGTATGGAGATGACTTTTCAGACGTTTCACTGTACTGAGGAGTCGAAGATGGAGACACTTGGTTATCTTCTGGATAGGCAAGCCCGAAAGTGGTGGAGGTTCACTTCTGCACCCTTTGTTGCGGCGAGAGGAGTTGCCACTTGGACCGAGTTCCGCATAGCTTTTCAGAAGCTGTATTTTCCCCCTGCACTCCGTCAGATGAAGGCGGGTGAGCTATTGAGTTTACGTCAGGGATCTATGACGATTGACGAGTATCAGCAAAAGTTCTTTGATCTGTTGTCCTATTGCCCCGAGATTGCTGATAGTTCCGAGATGAAATACAATCTGTTCCTTCAGGGTCTTAACCCCGAGATTCATGACTGTGTGGCGGTCGGTGATGATATGACCTATGAGGGTTTGGTGAGCCGTTGTCACCAGGCGGAGGATATCATTCGGCGTAACAGGTCTTTCTCTCAGTCTAGGCCTGCAAGTTCTTTGGGTCCCCGTGCTCAGTCTTTTACGAATTTCGGATCCACTTCTTCTTCCTCTGGTTCCGGTGGTGTTATTCGTTTTGGGAAGAAGGAGAAATGCGACCATTGTGGGAAGAACCATCTGACAAACAAATGCTGTAAAGCTTCTGGGGCATGTTTTCGATGTGGAGAGGTTGGTCATCTCCGGAGGGATTGTCCATTAGCTGGGGGAGGCGGTTCAGGTTCTGGTTCAGGATCGGGTTCTCAGGCTACCATTCAGAAGAGGTCGCAGGGACAGTCTGCTGGGAGTTCTCACTTGAAGCCGCGGACTTCTGGCCAGGTGTTTGCCTTGAGGCACGATCAGGCAGTGGAGGAGAATGAGAAGGTCATCGCAGGTACATTTTTGTTATATGGTATACCTGCTCTTGTACTTATTGACACTGGTGCATCTCATTCTTTCATTTCTGCAAGTTTTGTTATGAGTCATAAGTTACCATGCATTGCATTAGACGTAGTAGTTTCTGTTTCTACTCCGACGGGTCAATATGCTTTGGCTAAGCGTCTAGTGATGGGTTGCCCTTTAGAGTTCGAAGGGAACATTCTGATAGCGAATCTCATGGTTCTTGCAATGGATGACTTCGATTGTATTATGGGGATAGACATGTTGACCACCTATCGAGCTTCAGTGGACTGCTATCAAAAATTAGTACGCTTTCATCCGGATGGGAGTGATAGCTGGTTTTTCTATGGTGAGGGAGCACGACCCCCGATGCCGTTGGTATCAGCTTTGAGAGCCTGTCGAGCTCTAGAGTCTGGCGGGGAAGGTTACCTCATCTATGCAGTTGATTTGTCCACTGAGAGCGTTAGGATAGAGAGTATTCCGGTTTTGAATGAATTACCAGATGTTTTTCCTGATGAGATTCCGGGTTTTCCTCCTGCTAGGGAAGTCGAGTTTCGCATAGAGTTGATGTCGTGTACTTCGCCTATTTCTTGAGCACCGTATCGTCTGGATCCATCAGAGATGCAAGAGTTGAAGAATCAGTTACAGGATCTTCTGGACAATGGGTACATTCGTCCTAGTGTATCTCCTTGGGGAGCTCCTGTTCTCTTTGTGAAGAAGAAGGATGGGTCTATGCAGTTGTGCATTGACTATCGGCAGCTGAACCGAGTTACTGTGAAGAACAAGTATCCTTTGCCTCGTATTGATGATATGTTTGATCAGTTGCAGGGTACTTCGGTTTACTCCAAGATTGACTTAAGATCTGGGTATCATCAGATGAGATTCCGAGACCAGGACATAGCCAAGACTGCATTCCGTACTCGCTATGGGCATTACGAGTTCCTAGTGATGCCTTTCGGTTGGACTAATGTGCCGGCTATATTTATGGATCTGATGAATCGCGTTTTCAGGGAGTTTTTGGATAAGTTTGTCGTGGTTTTCATTGACTACATTATGGTATATTCGCGTGATACAGACGAGCATGTTTCTCACTTGTGGTTGGTACTGCAGACTCTTTGGGATGAACAGTTGTATGCCAAACTAAGTAAGTGTGAGTTCTGGATGGATCGAGTGGTCTTTCTTGGCCATATCATATCCAGGGAGGGGATTTCTGTTGATCCGAGAAAGATCAAGGTTGTGCTTAATTGGTCGCGTCCAATGACGGTTTCTGAGATCCGTAGTTTTCTGGGTCTAGCAGGATATTATCGTCGCTTCATTCTGAACTTCTTGCAGTTAGCTCGACCATTGACGCAGCTTACTCGCAAGGGTGTTGATTTCGAGTGGTCCTCAGAGTGCGAGGAGAATTTTTGTGAGTTTCGACGGGGTTGATTTTTGCGACAGTGTTGGCATTACCGTCAGGATCTGGAGGGTATGTGGTGTACACAGATGCTTCTCTTTAGGGTTTAGGACGTGTTCTAACTCAGAATGGGCATTTGATCGCATACGCTTCTAGACAATTGAAGTTACACGGAGACAATTATCCAGTTCATGATTTGGAGTTGGCAGCTATTGTGTTCGCTTTGAAGATCTGGCGTCATTATCTGTATGGCGAAAAATTTGAGATCTTCACCGACCACAAGTCTCAAGTATTTGTTCACTCAGGCGGAGTTGAACATGAGGCAGAGATGTTGGATGGACTTGCTTAAGGACTATGATTGCGAGATTAAGTACCATCCAAGAGCTGCTAATCTCACCGCTGATGCATTGAGTTGCTAGGTGCGACTATCCGCACTTCAGACTTGTTCGATGTCTAGTGCAATCGGAGAGTGTTGTTCTTCAGGTTTTACCTTCAAGCACAAGAAAGGTATGCAGAGTATCCAGATGTTTGCGATATTATCTGAGCCAGCTTTGTATTCGCGGATTCGGGATGCTCAGATGTCTGCTTCGATGACCCAGCGTTTGGCTCGTCTAGCCAACGAGGGTAGTACGTCGGGATTTCACTATCAGTCAGATGGATTTCTGTGTTTGTCTGGTAGGCTTGTGATTCCGGAGGATGAAGAGTTGCGAGAGGAGATCTTGTCTCAGGCACATCGCACTAAGTTGAGTATTTATCCGGGGAGCAACAAGATGTACAAGGATCTACATACTCGGTTTTGGTGGAAAGGGATAAAACACAGCGTGTATCAGTATGTTTCGAAATGCTTGGTTTGTCAGCAGGTCAAGGCAAAACACCAACGACCTGGAGGTTTGCTTCACAGTCTGCCTATTCCTGAGTGGAAATGGGAGCTTATCACGATGGATTTTGTGACCCATTTGCCGGTATCCTCGAGGAATTGTGATGCTATCTGGGTTGTGGTGGACCGACTCACCAAGTCAGCGTATTTCATTGCCTACAGCCGAGAGTACTCTGTGGATCGTATGGCTCGGTTGTAAATTTAGGAGATCGTTCGACTTCATGGAGTGCCTGTGAGCATTGTCAGCGATCGAGACCTCAGGTTTACTTCTAGGTTCTGGGGGAGTGTTCAGCGTGCGATGGGCACTACTCTCAGTTTGAGTACTGTCTATCATCCGGAGACAGATGGACAGTCAGAGCGTACTATCCGTACTTTGGAGGATATGCTTCAAGCATGTGCTATGGATTTTGGTTCAGCCTGGCAGGATCATTTGTCATTGATTGAGTTCGTGTACAACAACAACTATCATAGTAGCATTGGGATGGCACCTTTTGAGGCGTTGTACGGGCAACGTTGTCGTACTCCACTCTTCTGGAAAGAAGTGGGGGAGAGACAGACTGAGGAACTGGAGTTAGTCCAGCAGGCAGCGGATATTGTTGATCAGATCAAGAAATGGATTAACACTGCACAGGATCGTCAGGCCAGCTATGCTAATACTAAGCGTAGACCTTTGCAGTTTGATGTTGGAGAGAAAGTGTTTCTGAGAGTTTCATCTTTCCGCAGGATTCTCTGATTTGTCCTCAAGGGTAAGTTGTCTCCCAGATTTATCGGTCCGTTTGAGATCTTGGAGAGCATTGGCGATCTAGCTTATCGTTTAGCTTTGCCACCGTATCTGTCCAGTATTCATGACGTGTTTCACGTATCTCTGTTGCGATGGTATGTGTCGGATTAGTCTCATATTCTTCAGCCGTCTGAAGTTCAGGAGGATATATTTGACTTATGTAGAGAAACCTATTCGTATCCTGGATCATAAGGATAAGGTCTTGCGGAATAAGGTCATTCCTCTGGTTTTCCATTCAGTGGCAGCACCGAGGCACTGAAGAAGCTACTTGGGAGCTCGAAAGTAGGATGCGTACAGAACATCCTGAGTTATTTTGATTTCATTTTCGAGTTGTATTCAGTTGTAAACTCTGTAAATTTTTCATATGAATAAAAGATGTTTCTGCATGTTGTTTCGTTTCGTACTTAAGATTTGATTTCGAGGACGAAATATCTTAAGTGGGAGAGAATGTAGTAGCCCGTAACCAATTAAAGAGATTAAGGAACTAATCGCTATTACTAAAAATTGAGTTTGGAAGCTCCGAAGAGAAGAACGGAGGCTCCGAACGTGATCGGACGATTTGAAGCCAGGATCGAAGGCTCCGAACGTGTTCGGACGCCCCGTCGGCAGGTTTGGACGGCCCGATCGGAATCCAGTATTATGTCATTGCTTACGTCAGCAATATGACGTCATTGCTGACGTATTGATGGGACTTCGGACGCCCCGAAGTCGAGTTCGGACGGCCCGAACGTGTTTGGAGGCTCCGAAGTGGGGTTCGGATGGCCCGAACTCCGTCTATAAATAGGGGTGCCGAGATTCACTTTCAGACGCACCAATCACCTCTCTTTTCTTGATTTCTTCATCTTCCAGCTTATATCTAGGGCGTTCTAGGCATCCCATTGGGAATCCAAAAGTGGCATAGCGATTCAGACATCGTAGCGGAGCTGTGGCCTAGTTTTGAGGCAAGTGACAGCAACGGGCTAACGACGGACGCAGGTATAGCTTTTGCTTCCTAAAAATATTTAGGAGTATGCAATAGCTTAGTTAAGGCTTTTAGAGCACTTTATTGATATTAGTATTATTTGGAATTATAGTGCGGACTATAGACGTGGACTTAGAGCTGGTAGAGCTTGCCTAATATTTGAGGTACGAAAGTACTGTTCGAGATATCCTGATTGAGTATGCATGTATTATGTGACTGCATGATTTATATGACATAATTATATGTTGCATACATCTGCATCTTGAGCTATCTCTTTTGAGATGTCTGTTAGTAGGGTTTTACCCTATCCTGTTAGTGGATGAACTTCCATCGATTTGGGTCCGGAGTATCCACTGGTTTTCGGTATGTGAGCCACCTCTTGAAGCGACGGCACAGCGTGCTACATACCAAGGCCCGGTCTGTCTTTGTTATCTTATTCTTGGCCTCTAATCAGTAGGAGGTACACTTGAATGCATGTATACTCGTACTCTCGTGCTGAGCATTTTATGCTCACGTCTCGTACTTTGTGTATCTGGACACCCTATTCCATGGGGCAAGTTTGCGACTGGATGAGGCGGGTGGATCCAAGAGGGGCTAGGCAGTGGTTGGCCAGCTGGAGCTTCACCTAGGATTTTATTGTATTGGTTGATACAATATTCGATTTGGTTGTATAAGTATTTGGGTATTTGCAGATTCATTTCCTTGGAATTGTATCATATTATGGTTTCCGCATCTTAGTTCTGATTACTGTTTAATTAAGTTAATTGCATGCCTAAGTTCTGTTTAGTAGGTGATCTCGGTAAGGGTCACTACAGAAAGAGGATTTAATTCGACGGTGAAATCCGAGCAGGGATCAATTTGCAAATATAAAGAAGTTCGAGGACTAAAATGCGATAAGGTCCGAAATTATTTCATTTTGATCTGAGATTATTTAATTTGAGAATATATGTAGTTTAGATTTAAATTCTATTATTCTTAAATTATTTAGTATTGAAATTGAATTACTTTGAGTTTCCGGGGACTGATTTGCAAGTAGATCAAAGTCCAGGGACTAAAGTGCAATTTCCTTGCAATTGGCCTTAAAAACGTGTGAGAATCTTGGAATTAATCAGAATTGTTATCCAAACTCAGAAAAGAAACCGTAAGGCAAAAGAGAAGGGTTCCAAACCATTTTTCAATCTTAAATCTTTGATATCTTTTGATCCGTTCGTTCGATTTCAAAACCGAGCATAGTTCCGAAATCCTTGCGACGAGAGCTTTGATTTGGAGTAAGTTTTATCTTATTTCCAGCATGTTTTGAAAGTTGGAAGTTGGAGAAATCAGAATTTATTAGGAATAATTGTTCTTGAGTTTCTATATAGTGTTATATCGAAATCGATTCGGAGATTGGATGTTGTTTACCATTGTTATGATTTCCAGCATTAATTTGAACCCTTGTACATCTGATAGAATGAGATTTTGGATGTATTCTTGCTGGTTTTACGTGATATATGCAGGAGTTTAGATTGATTGAGCTGAGTTAGACATGATTTGATTGCTGATATATGCAGCATATTTACACTTCATATCAGATTGTATTTGAATGTTTCAAGTTCGAGAAGCTAAATTTCGAATCGGCCAAGAACTGAGCAAAGTTTGTAACTAGTTTTTGCCTTGAAGTTTGAAATGTGATTGAGCAGATTTTTATGTGAGTTCGTAGCTGATATAAATAGCTTGATATGCTATATTTCAGATTTGTAAAGAAGCGATTTGGACTCGAGACTTTAGCTTTTGGGAAACGAGATCGAATAGCTCAAGGTTGAAGTTATTCTACCTTGAAGATTAGATGATGAACTTGAGATGATGAACTTGAGCAGAATTTTGTGATATGTCCAGATTTGGAACACTTTCAGAATTCAGAATGACAGGTATAAGATGACATCGAGAGTCAAGGATTCGATACTCGAGAATGATGATTCTTGAGTTATTCCGAACAAATCACATACTTGGTTATTAATTGTTTTTGATTTAGAACTTGATCTTATTATTGTTGATCCATTTCAGGTAGTGGATCTTTGATTTTGATTTTGATATGATATGATATATGAATTGATTCTAATGCCAAGGTTTGATGAACCTTATTTTCGAGTAAGATATGACTACGATAGATGGATATCCATGTCAAGATCGTATATGAATCTTGATGGCAGTGATTTATTATGAATCAATTCTTGATAGCGCGCTATATAAATCTTTTGATTTGAAGTCTTGATTGATATATTTCGAATGTATATATGTGTTATATTAATCTATTATTGAATTGAAATGGTTAGAATTGACATGTTTATATTTTAACGCATGTATATGTCTTTTATACTGGTAATTATATTCTCACCGGAGTTTATCCGGCTGTTGTCTTGTTTTGTATGTGTGCATGACAACAGGTGGGGCAGGAGCTAATCGGAGATGACATTGATAGCTCGAGAGAGAGTTTTAGCACGTGGTGTCTCGGGTTTGTAGCAGAAACGTAGAGTTTAGATCTTGCCAAATATGCTAGAAGGCGTATGACTTGATTAGCGAAGAACACTAAGTTACTTCTTGTATTTTGTAGCTACTTTGATGTACTTTAAGTTACTTGTTAGATGTAACAATTGATTGGAAGTATGATAAGAACTTCTTGTATAGATCAATGCATGTTTTAAACTTGATAAACCATGAATTGAAAAGAGTTGAAGGATCAAGTTTTGCTGTAGAAGAACAGGGTATGTTTCTGCCCAGGCAGCGCCCGAGCCGCTGATTTTGGCAGATCGAGCGCAGCCCCGAAATCTGGCCTACTGTTTTGAGGAAAAACAGGGGCACTCGATCGGCGGTTTTTGACCGACCGAGCGCACCCTTTTGTTTTAAAAAAAAGTTCTATGTATTTTTTATCCTTTATTTATTAATCATGTTTAGTGATTAATTGCCCCAAGATTTCATTAGCAACCCGAGTCCCCACAACAGCTGGTATCAAATTCACAACTGGTACACAATGATAATGCATCTTAAAGCATTTTTCTGAGAGTTTTCTCACTATTTCGTGAGCTCGGTAGTGACTCGGAGCGACTACGCTGGAGAACTCTTCTGACGATAATTCATTAGTTATTCCATGTGTGTAGGTTAACAGATGGGTCTTTGACCATGTCAGAGGAAGAAAGCAGCTTAGAAGATCGCCATGTCTAACACGATTTTTCCAGATAATAATATTATTATTTTGAATTAAAATTTATTTTCATAAACCTGAACTTGATTTAAATTTTTTCTTAAATTTATTATCCAATGTGATAACGGTTAGGATAATAGAGAATGAGAGAATGTGAGAAGTTTTTGAGTGATTAATTTAATATTTTACGCCTTGATTATTAAATATCTTGGATGAATAGTAAATGATAAATGTGGAAATACATCCATTAAAATTATCAAATATAGTTTCTCTAAGGTGTTTTTTTTTTTTTGGAAATCTTCTCTAAGGTGTTGTGAATTATAAAATAGTAAATATTATATTATTACTTTTACACAATAATAATAGTAATCCATACTACATCACAATACATGAAGAGCCAAGAATATAGAATTTTTTAGTAATAATACAATAACTTTTATAATTGAAAAATACCCCTATAAATAAATATATTTCATCTTCATTTAATCTGAAAAGATTATAAAAAATCTATTTTAGTAAAATTTTTTTTTATCTAACTATTATATCTCAATAAAATATCCATTTATCTTTATCTATAATTTTTAATTTCAAATTATCGTGTCCCTAGAATAAAAATTAATATAAAAATAGAGATTTTTTCACCAAAATCTTCTGTCAAATAAAATAAATATTTCATCTTTGTGAAAATTTAATAGTTATCTCAGCCCTTAACTTTTTAAAACATGCAGTTTTACAAAAAATTAAGGACTAAAATGTTTATTAAACTCTCACAAGAATAGTGTATTTTCAATATTTCACATAATTGTTTGGTGCAAAAACTCTAAAAATATATTTCTAAAATTTTCTAATTTAACATGATCTATACACATTTTTTTTAGACTCAAAAAATATATATATACACACACATTCTTTTTTTAAAAAAAACATTATTTAATATCAAACAAATTTTAATGCGTGTTCATGAATGGCGTGGCGAGGGGATGAAATTAATAATAATTTATAGACACACATGTGCCTCTCACACACACTAGCACACACATTGACACACATACCATGTGTACGCATCTATACATACACAATACATACACCCGACGATCTCCATACAATTGCCATTTCTTCTTTCTCACACATTTCCGCAGTTTAGAATAATTTCCCCTTTCCTGTTTCCTTTTCTAGCTCCTTCAATTCCTCCCCAATCAGGTAATCCATATGCTTCGTAAGTCTACGCATTTCCATTTTGGTGTGATGAATTACAAGATCATGCGTAGCCTAATTAATGAATGAAATTGCAGAACCGGAAATTTTGCAATTATTAGGTCAACCTACATTTATTGCGGAACGAAGAGTATTTATTAACTTGCATTGTTTATTAATTGCTTAAATAAATGAAGTACCAGGGCAATAACGTCTAGATGTTGTACTCTTTGATGTTGATTGGATAATTATTCGTACGCCGATCATTGTTTAAGTTCGAAATGCGTATGAGGCGTTGCGATTCTTGGTAATACCCATGTTCGTGTTCATGGATGCTGTTTTACTTTCACTGTTTAAGTTGGAATTTTTTTCTTTGTGGGTTTTTGAGGTTGGCTAATTTGGTGTTAACTTTTGACCGTTTGATTCACGTACGTAGCTGCTGATATTAAGATTTGAGTACTTTCGTTGTTAGATTTATGTGTGTAATTTTTGTTTCTTGGCTAATTTAATGTGGAATTGTCTTTTACTGAAGATGAATAGTTTATGATTGAGCTATGGGGGGAAGTGTTTTATTCGTTTTTTGTTTTATGGAAAATATCTTTTGTTTACTGTTATTTTCTTATGTTTAGGATTTTAGCTTATGATTTGGCTATTGGGCTATTGGTTCCGTGGAGCTTAAGAAGTTCCCTCTCATAGAGTAATAAAGATGGGTCATAGCACTGGTGATGAGCGTGAAGACAGAGCCCTCTCTAGCGATTCACCTCTAAGTAACGATGGTGATAACTTTTTCAGAGCTTCAGACAGGGGCGTCATTCTGAAAAAAGGTCCATGGACAACTGCTGAGGATGCAATTTTGATTGAGTATGTGAAAAAGCATGGAGAAGGCAACTGGAATTCAGTTCAAAAGCATACGGGACTTTCACGGTGTGGTAAAAGCTGCCGCCTGAGGTGGGCCAATCATTTGAGGCCAAACCTGAAAAAAGGAGCATTCACACCGGAAGAAGAGCGACTAATAATTGAACTTCATGCTAAAATGGGAAACAAATGGGCACGAATGGCTGTGCATGTAAGCTTCAATAATCACCTTTTACAATCTTACAGATAATTTATCTTTTGAATGCATAAAGAATTTTTATGTACTTCAGCGTAGAATATCTGTGCTTGCTGTAAATAAATTTCTCAGATATTTATGAGGAAAGATCATAAATGTCCCTTTGGGTGTGATTGTAAGGTTGATCCAAACAGATAGAATATGTAAATAGAAATTGTCAGTGTCTGATTTGCGTGAAATGAGAATGCTACATCTGGATGCCTTGCATGAATTCTTCAGAAGAGTCTGATGTGCACTTGTCAAATTATTTTCAGGATTAATCAATTGGCTCATACTTTTGCAGATTCGGTGGGTGTATGTCTTACTAATTGTTACCCAAGAACAGCAATATTATTCAAAAACTTATCCTATAACCGTTAGTTTATAACTTCCCTTGATAGACATAGATGAGGAGATGGTGACATACGGATGTTTTGCATCATGAAAATCATTTTGTCCAATGTTACACACCACATTATGCTGTGCTCTGATTAGTCTTGGTTTTAATGGGTGAAAAATCCACAACAGATTTGTAGCATAAAATTTGTCATATATGCTGTCCTATTATCATTGCATACTACAATGTAAAATGGTATTTGAGCCATTACATATTTTTGTGATCTGGAAAATATTTATTTTCAAGTTTCGTTCTCGTAATCAGTCATTGTTGTTTCTCAGTTGCCTGGACGGACAGACAATGAGATAAAGAATTACTGGAATACTCGAATAAAAAGACGTCAACGTGCTGGCTTACCTCTTTATCCAACTGAATTTTTCCAACAAGCACTTTCAGAGAATCAAAAAAATCGTAATTCACGTGGAATATATGGTGGAGATGAAGGATGCCATGATGATAGCTTGCCAAGCCATGGCTATGAAAAACCTGATGTCACATTTGATAGCTTAAACATGTTACCATACAGACCAGAATTTCCTGATATTTCTGCTAGTGGTTCACTCATGAGTGGTTTTGGTTCTCCACAGTTTTATAGTTTTCTTCCCCAAACAGTTGGATTGCACAAACTTACTCAAGAACTTGATGAACAAATGGACTTTTGCAGCAGTGCAGTTAATGATGCTTACCCATTTGACATGGCTCGAAATGATAGTTGTGAGAATAAGATATCTCAATCCTATGGTCTGTGTTTCCCATTTGACCCTAATGACACCAAACTGTGGCCTTTTGGTGTCAGTCCGGATAGTCATTTTATGTCAAATGACATTTTCTCTGCTTCTGAGCCCTTGGAAGGTGCTCAGAAGTTGGAGCTCCCTTCACTCCAATATCAAGAAACCAATTCAGGTATCTGGGGCTTGCTTCCTTTGGATGCTGCTCCTGAATCAATGGATTCTTTCATTCAGTCTCCCTTATCTGGGACACATTCGTCACATTGCCCTTCTCCACGGAGTAGTGGCCTCTTAGAGGCTTTACTCTATGAGGCCAAATTTATAAGCAAGTCAGAGAACCAGTCTTCTGACAAGGCTACTTCATCTACCATCAGCCAAGGGGCTATGACATACTGTTCTTCCTTGAAAGCACACTCAACAGAGATCAAAGGTATTGACCCCACATCCCCGTCAGGCAACTCAACAGGATCGATTTTTAACGGGTGCAGTCCTGCCGATCCCACTGCAATGGAAGAGAAAATGCATGGTTTGAATCTATAACTTTTATTTCAAAATTTCTGATGATTCATAGTTGACAGAACACATAGAGGCTTAAGTTTTAGCTACATAAATGTTTTATTATTTTGATATTATTTCTTCTCATTTCTGTTAGTTTCACATCATGTAGTCTCTCTCTCACGCACACAAACCAGCACCCACACTTGCAAAAATGCATACCCCACATCCACCTTGTTTCTCTCAGGGATATAGATAGGCAAATGTTTAATGTCCTTGCTCTTGCGCGCATACAGTTGCTTTGTTGTTGGTGGCTACTAGAGAATCCCTGCAGCAGTTTTTTTCTTTTTTTTTGGGTTTTATCAGTTGTAGTCTACTTCCTGTTTGCGTGTGCCTACACCCAGCGAATTTTTGAATCAAGTACCTTAGTTTTAGCTACCTGCTTTTTGTATTTAAGTGCTATTGTAATGCAAACCATGATATTAGAAGGTTCCCTTATGAAGTAGACACATTTCTTTGTTTTTTGAAGTTCTTTTGTGGATCAAGAGCGTGTGTACTGCCTTTATTTCCCTTTGTTTTCTTGCCCAAGATTGTAAATAAAACTCTACTATTAATATTAATTTAAAGGATTTATGTGATCTTGTGTGTCCTGTCCTCTAGATTGAATAGAAAATAGTTTATCAACTTCGTGCAGCCATATCTTTCATGATTATCTTCTGATACCAGAGCTCTACTGTTGAGTCACATTCGTCTTGAACCCAAAGTCGGAGATGAAAGACACTATTGCTTTTGGAGTAGGGAATTGAGATTTTCTGTGTTACCCCATATTGAGTCTACAACCCTTTTGTCAATTAGAATTTGTGTTGCCTTGCCAAATTCTTCGATCTATGAATGCTTCTGTAAAGATTGAATGCATGATATGTAGAAAAATCTTGGGCATATTTGAAACTGGAGTCTTGTTTTTCTTCTGTAACCATTCTGCTAGCACCTTTGCCCCCAATCATGGAGTTGTGAAAATTCAACCAATTGTAATAACTTGATATGTGACTTGGGGCTTGTGTCTGCTGATTTCCTGGTAACATGATGGCAGGATAATCTGCACTTTTTCAAAAAAAGCATGTAGTTCTTGTTATGCGAAATGCCTAGAGGATGGAATCTGTTAATTTAGGAGGTCAAAGTGACGATTCAGTTGTTTTTTGAAGTGGCGGTTGTGAATAGAGCTGTCAAGAAACATAACCAAATCAAATAGGAATAAGAAGCTTTTGTTTATTTCTAGTAGGAACACAACTTGTAATTGAGCTTGGAGTAAAACTATCTTGCTACTAAAATTAAATAAAAGCTCGAGAGTGGTAGGTGAAACAAAATTATCATTTTGAGCTCATCTCTAGATAGATTAATTTACTTTCAAGCTCGAGCCTTCCAGTAACCTTTTATGCCTCAGACATAATTTTTTGGAACATAGAGTTTAACAAAAAAGATCAGAACCAATAGCAACATGAAAGGGTGGCGACATGTTAAGATTACTGTACTGCACCATAGGTAACGGTCAGCAGTATTTAGTATTTATGGAGACAAATGCTTGGGGGAATCGAAGACATGGGGTGAAGAAAGTGTCTGAAGGTTTTAAGTAAAAAAGAAATATTTCTAGAGTTGGGTTTTCTGACTTTTTCATAATGATATCTATCTACAAATTGCATGTATCTTTCTCTTTGTTTTGGACTCATTTTATTTCTTTACCTCTGTACGTCATCATACATTGTTGAATGAAGATGGAAGGTTGTATATGACTTCAATAATTATTATAAACAGGTTATACAATCTAACAACTGTTTATTTTGTGGCAAAAATTTATTGTTACTCCACGAGGAGTTTTGAGAGGGCTTGAAAGTGATGTCCTACTTTGTGTGTTTTCGCAGCAAGTCAAGTGACATCAGAAGTTGTCAACCAAAGTCGAAACCTGGATGAAGATATGAACGAACAATTGAGTCATTTGAACTGCTCAAAGCCTGATGCTGTACTTGGATCATACTGGCTTGAGCAAAGTGGTTCTAGTGTGAAGCAATGTGGCAGCATAAGTGATGCTATTTTTCTTGGCAATGATTTGGGCAGCGAGTTGAAGAACATGTCTTCTGGAACTTCTGGCTGGGGACTTAGTTCTTGCACATGGAATAACATGCCATCTGCCTACCAAATGTCGGATCTTCAGTGAAAATCATCATTTCTATTGATTTCTGTACTTCTCTCATTCTTTGTTATCATTTTGCTATCGAACTTTCTCAAAAGATGGCTTCGCTATATAAAGATGAACTGGTTATGCTGTTGATCCTTATTGATGTACTTTGAACCGCCCATGCCATATCGGCTTTGCAAGGTAGATTACAGGATGTATGTTTTTGAGATACATTGTTCTTATACCTCGAGAGGTCAGGATTTGACTGCTGTTGAGTGCCATTTTTTAAGAACACACATAATTTTCCAGTGTATACCGATTCTCATATTGTAGAATTTAATGAAATTATATAAATTTTAAACTAAGTTGTTAGGTTGGTGTTGTGTTGCTGACCTATGGCTTTATTTTATTACTCATTTTTATTATTTTGTCATGGTTTTTAACTGTTTGCCATCTATTGCCCGTTTCTGTGTTTAAGCTAATGCTGGTAAATTTTGTGTGGGTATAATTAACCTTAGGATAATACATAAATCACATATTCATGGTGTATATCTGAACACATGGATATAATTAATATTATAGTGTTGATGTAGCAAATCATGAGTTATTACCAGTGTTCTAAAAAACGGGATTAAACGAGGATTAAACGAGATTAAACGTGAACGTGATGAAAACGCTAAGATTTGGTAAAAAAGGAAAAAAACAATCTAACTCTAAGTTGACCATATTAAACTTCATTAAACGTTTTTAATCGAGATTAAACAAGATTTTTAAAAAAAAATGTATATCAATTAAAAAATCTCGAAATAAAATCATGTTTTTTAAAATCAAATAAATACATCTGGTCATATATTTCTCAAAGACATTTTTATTCAAAATTCTTGTGTTCTATAGAATATTTAAAAATTTTCAGGTGATCTAGTTATAGACACTGCTAAAAATTAGAATTTTAATATTTTTGTGTGTTACTATTAAATTTATTATATATGTCTCAACGTTTCGTCACATTGAGTAAGGTAAATTAGGTATATATTTTCCACAAATATCGGTGGACATCAAGGCATGCATGCAGATCGAAGAATTCGTGACACAGCTAGCTTATGAAAGTTGAACATGAATTAGTAAAAGTTTAAAAGATGTTGGCCAAGACTTTGCTACAGATATCATGGAGATTGACTTGGGAGAAGGCTCTCAAACTGATGAATAAATTTTTAACCATTCCGATTTCGATGTCAAAGGGACCGATTTCGATGTCAAAGGGAGCTTAGGTAGGCTCGGGAGGATTCCCAAAAAACTTCATCTAACCCATGCAACTCGTCGGATCACAAATAAATGAGCAAATCTTGATATTTGTTTATTTATTTATAGGAAAAATAATAATAATAATCTTCTTCTTTTGGCGATCAGTGAAACTAACCAGCATAACAAATCTGGTACAATATATACTTATTTACATTTATTGCACTAGGTATTCACTTTCATTTTTTTTTCCGAAAGTATTTACGTTTTTGGATCACATAAACTTGGTAATTCGTTAAATATAGATGCAACCAGAATATACACATGATCTGACGTCAAGATGTGGCATTCGCTGCCAAATCGGAGTTAGGGAAAGTCTGTCATTCTTGACGTAAACTCTATGACTGAATTGCAACAAACATCACAACGCTGATAGTTCACCACATAACCTGTAAAATCCAAAAGAGAACAAAAATATATATCAAAGTCTTTTAAAACACCACATATTAGGTACAAGCTATAGAATTGAAAATACTAACAAATTGAAAACCACTTTCTAAGATGCAAGACTTAAAAAATGTAATGTCTAGAATCATATTACAGAACCCCCATTTAACGAAAAATGTTCTCTGACGAGTTCATATCGAAGATACCTTTCTATTCTTTCTGAATACACCGAATAGTATGTCTCGAAGCCTCTTGCGGGCTTATGAATAACTGATTGTTTGGTACATGAGAGCCCCTTTTCGGTCCCAGAAGTAAATATTTCAAGACCGCATTGGAGACAAAGGGATTCAATATCTGATTCCTGAACAAACCAATTATAGAAAGATACTATGAAACACATTATCTGCATTAATGATTACCGATCAGAAAACTCTAAAATGATGTCAAGTCAGATTCTAAGAAAGTAGGCGAGGAAGAAGTAGGATACAAAACAAGAATCGAAAATGCACCTTCATCATAAGGAGTTTAGACAAGTGGGACAATGCATATGGTTGAAGCTTGTATCCTCCATAACTGATACAGGACAACGCCAATATTCTCACCTATAGTCAATTGCAGAACATAGAAGGCAGTCAGTTGTAAGCTATACGAGCCAGTTTACTAAAGTTCCGAGGAAAACCTGGTCATAAGATAATGATTCAGCTAAAACAACGCACTTTACTAATGGCTCGCTAAATTTAATGAATTTAGTGCATATATTTGAACAGATCCGTCAAACAAATTTTAGATGACACATCCTGAGACTTGAGATGTAAAAGATCCAAAGTTGTGTATTATGGGTGTATATACATAGTTTTCCTTTTACATATTATTATTATTTAAGCTTCAGTGACACAAAACATACAATACAGTTAGAGAGAGAATTCAGACTCAGGAAATTTGGGTCATGCTAATTGAGTAGATCTATAAAAGAAAAGTCGGAAGACAGCTCCTTGGACGTTAAGTAAAAATAATCAGAATTGCATCAAATACATAGCCAATAGCATATTACTTTTCATCTAACAAAAGGCATTGTTGCCAT
The DNA here is from genome assembly GCF_033568475.1 of Henckelia pumila. Taxonomy (NCBI): domain Eukaryota; kingdom Viridiplantae; phylum Streptophyta; class Magnoliopsida; order Lamiales; family Gesneriaceae; genus Henckelia; species Henckelia pumila. The sequence continues at coordinate 158,845,297 of NC_133121.1, read as the reverse complement.
CCGAAAACAGTGAGTTGTTATCTAAAGGATGACAAAGAAAAAAGGAAAAACTGAATATTAGAAATATGTGACCCCTTTGAAAGTTAACAAGCTTGGATCACCCAGTAACTGAAAATAGAAAAAAGAGCACACAATTTATTAAAGAGCACACAATTTATTGTGCTGACAAGTAACTCAAATGGAAAACTCAATATTTTGCACCGGTCCCAATACACAATTTTATCAATCTACTGGTCTATAAACTAAAGCAATCATAGATGCATGATTTGGGTGCAGAAGCACAACCTCGTTGAGATAAGGTTCAATAATGCAGTATTGCAGATTGGATGCTTCCTCTTCCACAGTAGCAATGAATCGCTTGTAATTGCCCAATCGATAACATCTGCTTTATGCATAGATAAAATTAAGGGAACAGATATGAATGCATGAATTACTTATATCTCAAGGCGAATCTGGTTGTAGAAACAATGGAAAGGCTAGAGGGTCTTACTGGTTACCTTAAAATTCTACGAGCAAAACACATCTCTTTTGACTTTATGATTAAAGCAGGAAGGTGGCGGAACCACAATGATAAAGATTCACTGTCCTGTATATTGAGAGAGATGATTTTAAAGAATACAAAACAAGAAACAGGTAAAATTGTACAAATCAGTGAGCTTGAATTCAGCAGTAATTGACAAAATAAAGAATTACATGGTTGTTCAAACCCAGATGGAGAAGCACGTAAAATGAATGAAACTCGGCTTCGTTCCTGCATATAGATTGTGAAGCTCGATTTGCTTCATAAAGATTAAATAAAGTTGTCAGAGTTTTCATAAGCTGCTCCATGTTGAGGTGACTCAAAGAAGAAATATTTGGGTTGCCACAAATCCTATGAAGATGGTGATGAGATATGATGTGAAACTTGATCTGTATAAAAAAACAAAGGGTTAAGAAACTATTGTTACAGGCTCTAACAAGTTGAGCCTAAAAAGCCCATATCTGCCTGACCAGAATATTATAAATGGTTACTTGGACTCTTGGAGAAGGGGGAGGAGTTTGAAAATAGGGAGGATATCAGGCTACAGTGGTTGGCAGGAATGGGACATGCGTTATTTGCTTTCAGTTATTTGCTATCGAAAGCTAGGGCAGGAGAATTGTATTTTTTTTCCTCTAGTAAAAGGAATTATTTCCTTGGCCGTGCAGAATAACTCAGCTTGTTGAATCGATTTATTTTTACCTAAAGTTGTTATAAATTGAGTCTAGGGCTGGGATACCGTCCTAAAATACAGAATTTTCGGCATACCGTACCGAAATTTTTTTGATATACAAACATTTTTTCGGTATATCGAATTTTTTTTCTATATCTATACGGTATCAATATGAATTTTTTCCATACCAAAATTTCAGAATTTCGGTATCGGTACCGATATGAATTTTTTTTCATACCGATATTTTTGATACGGTATACCGAAAACTCACCCCTAGTAAATTCCATTGTTATTGATTGTTTGAGTTGTTTAGAAAATTAGCACCGGACAACCGTGAAACAGTGGATTATCAGTTATGGCACACATTCAATCTAATGATTACATGGCTCAACCACATACAGTCTTATTTGGTAGCAAAAGACATGCCTATTCATAGAATTGAGATCTCAAGACATGATGAGCAAAAAAGACGACTCAATAACTCTTGGTCCTCCGCCCACCCCATCTTCGTTTCATCTTCTTCTAAAATGTATTTCCTTGTTTCAATAAATAAACCATCATTACAAACTATAAGTAAATTAAGCTTACAATAGAACAAGGGCCCATGACTGTTGTACCCTAACTCAGCGCTAAACCCAAAGGCCAAAACACAATGTGTCTTGCACACACAACAAAGAGGAAAAACATAAAAACTTCAAACATGGAAAGTCCTCAACCAATCTACATGTATAAACGTGAAAGTGGAGCTATTAGTTTCAAGTGATGAAATGAAAAGATTTAAAAGTCTATGTGTAGAAACTAGATGGAATATTAGTTATATTACACATATCATAACCCTGCTAAATAAACTAATTTCAGATACGAACTAGTTAAGAATCCAAAAATCAACACTAGTTTACAAAAAAATTATAATCCCAATTTTCCTCATGGGTGTTTAATAAAACTGTTTTTATACGAACCCTTGGTTCTTAAAACAGAACTTTTGACTCTCACTAACAGAGTCTGAAGTAATCCTAGAGAGGGACCATGATTGATAGAAACCTCTTGCCCACAGAAGAGATTATTTCATCTCCACAAACAACCTTGGATTCAATAGACACTGTCACATATAGTAGGTGTGATGGAAAATGGAGTAACCACAGATCTCCAACAAATATCATAGGTCCAACCAACGAATTCTACCATAAGAAATGATCACACAAGAGAACATAACATGGCATTAAATGTTTGAGCTACGTTTGTTTCTTTTGAACAAAATGGAATTTGTGACACCATGGTTAATAACTGCTACTCTGCTAGGCAAACACATTTATAGTTATCTAACTGAAAAAACACAGAGCTCAAGGAGAGGACAATTAGATCAAATTCAAATCATTGCCATGAGAAAAAAAATATATAGAAGCGAAGGCATTTGATTAATAGGCATACCATTCTCTCATACATATGAATCACTTGATCACCCATAGCATTCTGCATGCTAAGATCCTGCCTAATGCACCTTGTCCTATCAAAGATGAAATCATGAATCACCTCAAAAGGACACTCACTAGAATTCAGTAAGTTGAGTAGATAATTCAAAGTGTCCTCCAACACTAAGACAGGCCGCATATCAGAAGCTTTCACATCTCTTGTGGTTATAGTTCTGCAAAACTAGTATCATAAGAGAAGATTAAATAATGCTTCATACCACAGGAGAGAAGAGCTTGTCCAAAAACTACATAAAACCAAAGCAATATCCATCACTATCATTCTTAATCAACAATTACCAATGACCATGTCATTGAACCAGATAAAAGTAGTAATATCAAGAAAAAGATGGTTTAATATTAATTTCAAACGCCGCACCTTTTTAACCGCAAGATGGGGAGAGCTTTTAGCAGGATTGCCATGAAGCCTCTCAAAGATAGCCAAATCTCGCAGTTTCTCACGCCTCGCCATCTCTTCCTCTGCAATAACACAAAATGCAAAACTAGCTCAAGAATTCAAATCAGTACAAGGTGAGCAAAATATTCCCTGAAAATGAGAAGGTGTGAATTATTTATACCTGGGCACATAAAAGGGCAGGTTCCAACTAAGGTGGGAAACTCTTGAAGGCCACCATCATCCTTGATGGCATTATTATCAGCATTTTCCCATTTGCTAGTGGTTGCTTTTTTGGTAAAGGTATTCCTCGAGCTATTAGGTTTAGGATTTGGGTGTGAAAATTTGGAATTAGTAAAGGGTTTGTTGGGATTCTGGGATTTGGCAGAAGAGGGAGAAGAAAAGTTTCGTGCTTGGCGGGGTTGAGTATTCCTTTCATCCATGATTTGCCTTCTGAAATTTTCTTTTCGACAACTTGTAGCCCTCTGTCTACCTTTTGTTCATGGATCTGTCCTTAGAATTTAGTGGTTGTATTTGCCATGGTCACATGGACTTTTTGAAAAGTGCAGATGAATTCAATCTAGAGTTTTATATATTTCATTGCTGTAACTCATTAATTTTAACCAATCATGGGGTTATACGTCATCTGCAGGGTAGTGCCCTGCGGGCGACATGTACTAAATCCTAGGGTTGAGTCGATGCTATAGGTTGAGTCGATGCTATCCGCAGGATAGTATACTGCGGGTGACGTGGTGATTCATGATTGGTTAAAATTAGTGGGCCCTACGTGGGACCCACTAATTTTTACCAATCATGGGGTTACACGTTCCCGCAGGATAGTGCCCTGCGGGCGTCATGTACTAAACCCTAGGGTTGAGTCGATGCTACCCGCAGGGTAGTGTCCTGCGGGTGACGTGGCGGTTCATGATTGGTTAAAATTAGTGGGCCCTACGTGGGACCCACTAATTTTGACCAATCATGGGATTACACGTCACCCGCAGGGTAGTGCCCTGCGGGCGGCATGTACTAAACCCTAGGGTTGAGTCGATGCTACCCGCAGGGTAGTGTCCTGCGGGTGACGTGGCGGTTCTTGATTGGTTAAAATTAGTGGGCCCTACGTGGGACCCACTAATTTAGACCAATTATGGGGTTACACGTCACCCGCAAGGTAGTACCCTGCGGGCGGCATGTACTAAACCCCAGGGTTGAGTCGATGCTACCCGTAGGGTAGTGTCATGCGGGTGACGTGGCGGTTCATGATTGGTTTAAAATTAGTGGGCCCTACGTGGGACCCATTAATTTTGACCAATTATAGGGTTACACGTCACCCGCAGGGTAGTGTCCTGCGGGCGGCATATACTAAACCCTATTCTAGATGAATATTTGTAGAGTTTTATTCAAAATGTAAATTAACTTTCGAAGACTCCAAGAAATTTTATCAAGTACAATAAGTCAATAATTAAACCTAAGGTACAACAAAAATATTTTTCTATTTCTAAAATAAAATAAAATATTTTATCATTCATAATTTTTCGAATTTTAATTACAAAACCTCACGAGATATAAAATCATATTTATTAAATTTTTTTAATAAAAACTTATTATACTACACAACCAAAAATTATAATATTTTATTGATCATAAATTAAAAATAACAATAATTATTTTTATGAGAAATTCATTATTTATTATATAGAATTTGATGTTTTAATTATTTTTTATAATTTTTTTAATCTTAGCTTAATTTTTATTATAACTCAAAATTTACGATAATGATTTCATTCACTTTAATATATATATATATATATATATATATATATATATATTAATATGTATATGATTGATATATATTGACTTGATATATTGACGTATTTTTAAATTTATTAACACAAATATGTGTGTATAAATATATATATATTATATAAAGATACTATATAAATTGACTTGATTGATTGACGTATTTTTAAAAATTTATTAACACGAATGTGTATATATATATATATAAATAATCATACTATTTATACTATTATATAAAAGACTATACTATTATATAAAAGATGAGCTTATTATACTAATTATCTTGAACACACCTAAATAACTTATTCCACAATTATCCTTTTCTATCAACTACCCACTAAAAACCTTCCACTCACTCCATGTTTTGCTTTTAAAAAAATTAAATATAAAAAAAAAATTCTTTTACATACGCAAAACGTGTGCATTTTTTCATAATATAAAATTAAATATATTCAAATTTTTTAGAGTTATATTAATTTCTTAATTGCAATAAATTTAATAATTATCAATTTTTGAAAATCAAATCGATAAGTAAAAATTATTTATATTGATAGATAATAATATTTCAAAGAAATAGAATCATTTTAAAGAAATATAAATATAAGTTATTGACACTCGATTGATAATTTTAAGAAATAAATAAAAATCACAATCATGAATTACAAAATTAATAGGGTTCTAGAAAAAGTTTGCAAATTTCAATAAAAGTCATGAAAAAAAAATCTGCAAGATTCTGAAAAATCTTTAAAGGTCTGTGAGATTCTATAAAAGTCTGCAGAAATCTATCAACTCCACAAAAATCTGTCATTTAAAAAAAAGTCAGTAAATCTCTGCATCGAATACAAAACATATTAAAATTTTAGAGACTGTGACCGAGTGCGCGTCAACGCCAATTTGGATACAGAAGCATTTTAATTTAAAAAGTGTTTTTAAGTAGATTTTTAAAATTATTATTTTTAAATAAAATCTATTATAATTTTGTGTTTGAATAAATAGATTGAAAACAATTTTTTAAAGTTGATTTATAAAAAAAAAAGAAAAATTGTTTTTTTGGTCATGTAAGTTTGTCACTTTGTGATTTTGGCACTCCATATTTTCATATTTCAGTTTTAGTCCGCTATCTTTATTTTTTGGCAATTTTAGTCTTTTATCCGATGTGGTGTTGATGTGGCACCAATGCAGTGCTGATGTGGAGATGACGTGTAAAGTGCCACGTTTATTTTTTGGAGAAAAATGACTGAAATTGTCAAAAATTTAAACATGCAGGACTAAAACTGAAATATGAAAACTTAGAGGATCGAAATCGCAAAGTGACAAACATATAAGACCAAAATTGCAGTTTTCCCTAAAAAAAAGCATTTGAAAAGAAATTTAATCTCTTGATTTATTTAATTAGTAACTTTTAATCATGTTTAATATTTTATTCACTTAAACTAGGGTACGGGTTACTACAAAATCGTCCAAAGAATAAATTTTATGAGACAGATCTCTGATCCGACCCAACACATAAAAATATTATTTTTATTTGTCATTAGAAATATAGATTGAATTTATCTGCCTCATGAACATAGATTTGTGAGATCGACCCATTAAAGAGTGACCCTAAAAATTTAGGTTACATTTGGTTTTGATTTTAATGTTCTCAGAAAATATTTTTCAAATAAATTTTTTGAAAGACAACTGTAATTTCCTATTGTAAATTAAGTTCGGTTATAATTAAGTACAAGAGATGCCAAGTTATTATGAATATCTATTTTTCGAATAATTATGGACAAAATCAAATTTAGAAGAACAAATTTTTTTTAAGTTATATTTTTTTGAAGAAGGAATTGTAGAATGTAATTACAATTTATCTTTATTTTGATCTTAAGAAAATGTTAGGACACTTAGTTTTGGTGATAAAAAATAATAACTTATTGTTAATAGATCGTGATACTCACTAAAATTTGATGGTCTGGATCTCACTCAAGCTCAAAGCTTCAAATCTAGAGATGAACCTGAAATCAAGTAGATAATGATAGAGGGGGCCAGGAGGATATCCCGGCGTAGCTCCTCCGACGCTCAAATCTGAGACGTGAACGAATAAAAGAAAGAGGAGCTTGGGCGCCCCTCAAAACGAAAGTGAATTAATTGCAAATGGAAAGAGCAAACCCGTATTTATTGGAGGCAAAGTAGGGGACCACGAAAAATTTTTAGGGGATCACGATCGTGTAGTTCACGCACCTCTCCTTTAGAGCTCGTCGTCCAAAGACAACCCAAGACACAAAACCAAGCTTACCACCCTAGAGATCGTCCACCCTAGGGGTCGCCCGCCTTAGGGGTCGCCCACTGATCGCTTATTCGGTATTTATTAGCAAGTATACTAGGTCAAGAAATAGTAAATTGGACAGAAAGTCCAAGTATCGATCCCACAATGACTGTTGTCAATTCTCAAATTTTGATTATTTTACTTAATCTAAACAAAATAATAAAATGAGTGCTAAGAATTAAATAAAAATTTAATTACTAAAATAAAATAAAATAAGAATTAAAATAGAAGAAGAATAAATTTAATAAAATAAATACAACCAAGACAAACGCAGGTACCGAACAAATCATATAACATGTAGCCGATTCAGGACTCAGATTTCATCATAAATTACAGTGAATTCTCCTAATTTATTTAACAGTCTATTTCTAGAACAGTTAAACCTATTCAAATATTGACGTTAATTTTCATAATTCTAATCAAACTCAAATGCATTATGATTTGTGAGAATTCAGTTTGCACCTAAAACCGCACGATGAAATCGAATACTATTTCTAGTCAATTTTACCTCGTGTTTATTATTAGAGTGATCGAAATCAATTCTTCCTCTATCGACTTAGAACCGATTAGCATACAAACAAACAATTGGCCAGATCATTCACAAGAAAAATATAAATCTAATAATCAATAATATAAAATCAAATCTGAAAAATCCAAAACAAACATCCAAGTTTTCTACATAGATTTGTTCGACCTAATCACGCCGTCTTGGTTGAATAAAAACTACTAATCATTGAAAACAAAATTCAAACAAGTTAAATAATCAAAAGAGAATAAAGGAAGAAAAACTCGATTGGAGCGTTCTTCAATCTCCAAGCTTCCGCCTAGCCGCCTCTTCTATCTGCGTGTGATCCCCTCAATCTGATCTCAAATCTTCTATTTATATGTCTTTGAAAGCCCACGAAATAAAGCCCGAAAATTTAAGATTTTTAATTCCCAAAAATTCTAATTTCTGAGTCTGCGCGACGCCTCGCTCGAGCGGCAAAAAGTTGCGCTCGAGCGAGCACACTTCAATTTTATTTTTTTCAAAATCTCCCAGGCTCTCTCAAGCGGTAGAAAATCTCGCTGGAGTGAGCAAGTTTATTTCCACCGCGCAGCGTTTTTGAAAAATTCATATATCGAGATTTAGCCGTCGGATCGAGCTGAAATTTGGACAGAAGCTTGAAAACATCTTGAAATTAATTTTGAATTGTGGAGATTGGATTTGGATATCTCTAAAATAAAAAATGATTTTTGTATCATGACTGCTCCGTAATTCATTCTTCAAAAATCCATTTTCCTACAAAATTAACCCGAGAGTGAAATGCACATATAAGCAATAAATCACATAAAAACACACATAAAACAATATGAGACCATACGAATGCATTCAAATAGAAATAAAATAATGCACATAAAATGCACTTATCAACACCCTCTTACTTAAATCTTGCTCCCCCTCGAGCAAGATAGACAAAGTAACGAACACACAACAAAAACAATGTAGGAAAAATTCATGGGATAAATAGCCTTAGAGAAGTTCTATATCAACTAAAAAAAAACAATGCCCTCAACTCTTTACAATACATACTCAGTTTAACGTGAATGTGTGTGTGCGAAATATTATTCCAGATACATGCAACTTAAAAAAAATCCGTTTCAAGACTGCTTAGCGACCTATGACATATCAGTGAAAGTTTCACTTTCAAGTGTCCATTTTTTTCCAACAACCTCTAACAAACACACCTTCCTTGAGATTATTTTTATGCACCGCCAGATTTTTCACCGACTTTCTTAAGCCTCAATAATTACCCGCATACTTAGCTATAACTTTGATAGGATTTAAATTTTAATCCCCTCGTCTATAGCCCGGATGCAGCATCAACCCCATTGAATCCGCATACTTAGCCTTGGACGTGGTAATTAGAATTTCAATTCCTCGTCCATGACCCGGATGGAGTTGAGTTTCTCAAAACTAAAAAAAAAATCATTTTTTTAAAAAAAATTTGGTGCACCCAAGATCATAAGTGCAATATTAGAGACTCATAAAAATTCACAAAACACAGTTAAGATCCACAAAACACCTATTGTCGTGCAATGATCAAAAAGACATAAACTTCATCAAATCTTTTGCTACAATTCACTGGTCTAACATAAGTGCTTAAAATATTCACGGGTCAACCAACAGTTTCTCATGTCAAGTCAAGAGCAAAAATTTAATTTTTTTCTACAAAAATCATAACTTCATATCATCATTGGCTTCCAATTATCATCCTACTCAACACACATGCAAACAAACACAAAACAAATGAGATAAAAACAGACAAAATGAACTATATGCAACACAAAAACAAAATACAATGAAATATAAACTAGATTACCCCCCCCTCCCCCCAATACTTATCCAAAGCATTGCCCTTAATTCTTTAGAAACAATGAACAGAATGCAAGACGAACAAAAACAAAATGAAAACAAAAATAACACTCCCCTGGTTGTAGATTCGTCCTCCTTCTCCGGCTGTAGAACTCCAACAGCAACTTCTGATGACGGGGCAATATACTGCACATATAAAGGCGACGGGAAAGGCCTTGGATTAGCAAAAAAAATAATAGAAAAGAAAATAACATAAATAGGTAAAGGAAAGAAAACACTGGGTTGCCTCCTAGTCAGCGCTAAGTTTATAGTCTATTGCCCGACTTTCCAGTAGCAGCCATCAAAGAGCGGCTTCCTCCCATAGTAAGAATCATACGACTCTACGTATGGGTGCCAAAGTATTTACGTTCAACTCACGTCCTCGTACTATTTTTTACGTTCAACTCACGTCCTCGTACTGTTTTTTGACACCCTATTCCACGGGGCATGTCTCAGACTTGATGGAGCAGGAGGCTCTGGGAGACCGTAGTTGCAAGATGGCAGCAGTGGTGGAGATAGGTTCCAGTAGAGTTTTTAAGTATTTTGTTTGTAATGTGGAAACAGACTTTCGATTTGGATCTATAACTATTTCAGATTTAATTCTCTTGGGTTGTAATATTTATGTTTCCGCTAATTTACTTTGATTATGATTACATAAGTTAAATGAAGGCGATCTCGTGGATGCCTATGCGCCTCGTCAACCCAATGCCCGTCGCTATTATCATCCTCGTATCTAGACATAACTCTACAAGGATAACCCAAGTTAACCCAAAAACAACATAACTATGTCCCAAAGAATCTCATTGCATTCTCTGCTATCATAAATATAGTGAACCTACCTGGATCACCTACTAACCAGATTTTTAAGCATGCAATAACAAGAATTAGAATACTTAATCATAGTTACTACATAAAATAATACAATCCAAGGTAAATAGAAAATAAATGTTTAATCTAGAAATCATCGGCGACTCTAGCTACCAAGCCCTGGTTACCGACTAACCACTAATCTCGCTTCTGGTCCACATGCAAACCTATCCCGTCAAATGGGGTGTCCAAGAAGCACAATAACATGGACATGAGCACTAACGCTCAATACAAAGGTATCGATTATATAGGTTTATATGATGCATGCAACATGAAACATGAATGATCTGGGAAACTGAGATCAAATCTGGAATAACATGTTAAGGATACAGGTCCCTCCAATATGTGCACACTGCTCCAAAGATTCAGTTGGTGCTACACATACTGAACCCGATCTTAGACTATAATCATCTTAAGTAAACCGCATATGCTGCCCCGTAGGTCCAGTGGATATCACATGGTACCCGATCGTACAAAAAAAAAAAAAGGGCTGAGCGACCCTAGAAACAATTGACTATGTCGAAAAGATACACAGGTATGTTGAACGTAATCGTGTGTGTGTGCCATGTTATTCCAGTTTCATGTAACTTCAAAAGAATCCATCCTAAGAATGTTTAGCGACCTATGAAAAGTCAATGCAAGTATCACAATCCAGCACTCTGTTATCTCAACAATCCCAAATAAAAACATGCACTTTCTTGGAATTTAAAACATACCTCTTGATTTTGCAATTAATTTTCTTATGCCCCAATAATTACCCGCAGACTTAGCTATAACTAAGATAGGACTAGAATTTCAATCCCCTTGTTTATAGCCCGGATGGAGCTACAATCTCATTTAACCCGCAAACTTAGCTATGAAGCAATGATTAGGATTTCAATCATTGTCCAAGCCCGGATGGAATCGCTATTTTAAAATTTCAAAATTTTGGTAACCCCATGGAATCCGCATACTTATTCAAGAACAAGGGATTATGATTTCAATCCCTCACTCATAACCCGGATGGAGTTAACTTACACTTACAACAAAAGTAAAAATTTTAAAGGTACGCCCAAAATCATGCATGCAATGTCCAACAACTATCAAGAATCCAAAACACTATGGTCAAACAAACACAAATATCATCAATTACATCGCTACACTACACTAGTCTAACATGCGTGCTTAACATGATTCACGAGTCAACCAACAGTTTTTCATGTTCAATCAAAAGCAAAAAAAATTTCCAAAAACAATTTCTTTATCAACTCAATCATCATTGGCTACATGCATCATTCGACTCGCATCAGCAACACAAACAACAACAAAATGATATGCATGATTACAAACAAAACACAAAAATTAAACCAAATGAATGCAAACAGAATGAACGCAAAACATGATAACTAAACAACCCCCATACTTATCTAAAGCACTGCCCTCAATGTTTCAGAACACACATAAATGACAAAAGAAAACACAATCAAATGCAACAAACAAAATGCGAAACAAAAAGAACTCCCCTGGTGACTAATCTTCTTCTTCTTCTCCTTGGATGGAGGCATCCTGAGGTGCAACTGGAGCAAATTGTGCCAGCATGTCAGACTAAAACGGGAATGGTGGCGGATAATGAGGCGCCGCACGAAAATCGGAAGTATCCACCCCCAACTGAGCCGCCATGTTGCGCATCATGTCTTCAACATTGTTGAGATGAGTAGAGGTGGCTTGAAAATAATCCATGGCATAATGGTTGAAGGCAAAACTCTCAATGGCCATGTCGTGGGCGTTACGGCGAGGAGGTGCTGGCGTCGGCGGACGAGTGCTAGATGAACTCCCAACAGGAGGGTGGCCGCTATGAAATTATAAATTGTGCTTTGCTTGCTTGGAGGTGGCAAGTTTCTCATCCACTGTCTTAAAAGGTGGCAGCCATTCCTCATCTGGACCAATCGGCACACCAGCTTGACGACAAAGTGCGGTGATGGTGTGAAGAAAGTAAAGGCCCACCGACGGAGTTCGCATCGAGTAGACAATGGAATCATGGGTGAGGCTGCCCACATCAATCAACCATCTCTACGTAATTGCATACACAAGAATAGCCCGATCCGCTTGCACATCAACAGTGTGTAGCACTGGAAAAAGTCGTCGGGCTATAAAAGCATACCATAAAGCCGGCTCAAGCTTCAGAAATCGTTCCGAAAAATGAGTGAACTTGAGAGGATCGTGCCACTGTGCACCCGCATAACACATCTCTTGCAGAATCAAATTATAATCTGGGTT